>NC_074696.1:24502647-24823480 GCF_029448725.1 Salvelinus fontinalis
ATATGGTACAGAAACATATTTTTCCACCTTTAGTCTGAATACATAGTCACATTGTAATAAATAAGTGATCTTCACCAGTTTATTTATTTAACTAGGCAAGTCAGTTAAGAACAAATTGTTATTTACAATGACAGCCTAGGAGCAGTGGGTTAACTACCTTGTTCAGGGACAGAATGACAGATTACTACTTTCTCAGCTCAGGGATTCGATCTAGCAACCTTTTGGTTACTGGCCCAACGCTCTAACCACTTGCTTACCTGCCGCCCCAAGGGTACCAGCATTAATCCAGAGCACTGGTTCCTTAATTAATGAGAGGTTATCATGGACAAAGCCTAAAAAATACACAGCTCATTTCTCTCCCTGGCATCTGTGCTGCCTGACTAATGCAGTGTCACTGAGTCTGAACATAATTAAACACTTAACGACACAGCTCTCTATTTACTCTGCCCCTCCTCACCATTAACAGCATGTCTATGTGTGACAGGGACAGGGTTGTGTTCAGCAGGGAGAAAACTTAAAAAATGTTTTGAATCAGGAAGACAGCCTATTCTTGAACTTCTACAATTAGAATACAGATTTTTGTTGTCCGGAAAAGGAGGTATTCCACCTGGCTGAACATGTTCAATTAAAACACAGATTGTTGCTGTTGTAAAGCGTTGTTTTTTTTTTATAGTGGGCACTACTGAACATGACCCAGACAGGCAACCTGTTCTACTTATAGAAGTGTGAGCAGGAACAATATCAGAACCAGCACTTATACTTTGAATAACAACTTCGAAGTTAGTTTGTTTGCTTTTAACATAATTCTCGCTGAAAGAAATATAAGTTATTGGTAGTATGGTTATTAAGCTTGCTCATTGTCCCCTTAGAGCACAGGTGTCAAACTCATTCCACGGGGGGCCGAGTGTCTGCGGGTTTTCGCTCCTCCCTTATACTTGATTGATGAATTAACATCACTAATTAGTTAGGAACTCCCCACACCTGGTTGTCTAGGGCTTTATTGAAAGGAAAAAACAAAAACCTGCAGACACTGGGCCCTCCGTGGAATGAGTTTGACACCCCTGCCTTAGAGAGAGAGAGAGATCTTTTAGAATTTTCTGAATATATGTGAGTGAATTTTAAATATTTATAAGATTATGCTCATGAAATTCAAGCAGGAACAATTATTGGATTTTCACAACAAATAAAAACGAGTGAGATGAAAATATGTAATTAGACTTGCTAAAGGGGAATCTCAGTTTCCAGCTAACGTAATTATTATTTGAATCAGTAGCTTTTCAGATGAAATCAGTGTGTTACAGTGCACCATAATACTGTCATAAGAAGTACATGTCACCTGAGTCAGTCTCTGCCATACTTGCTATGACACTTTACTTACTTGCACACACACACACACACACACACACACACACACACACACACACACACACACACACACACACACACACACACACACACACACACACACACACACACACACACACACACACACACACACACACACACACACATACACACACACACACACACACACACACACACACTTAATACGACAGTTAGCTTGCTTACTTGCTGGAAGGAAATGAAGCAAACGGATCTGCGAAGTTCCTGGTTTATTAGTCCATTACCAGGAATGATTTGTGGCTGTTAGAAAATACTCTCTTATCAGCAATGCACAGGGAGAAAAGTAACACCTTTACAGGACTTATGCTAATCTTGAGTAACAGCCTATAGCCTAGAACTTCAAATTGATGCGTGATTTTCCCAAAAGTTTAAAATAAGATGGAAACTTAAATTCAATGCAGGCCTATGCCATATGTTACACTTTACAATAGTACAGCAACTGGAACTAAATTGAGATTCTTTAAGCCATCTGCACCAGCCTGGGGGTGAAGGAAAGGTAGGGCCCTTGAAATACCATAGCTCACTGGCAGGGAGGCTGGACAGAGGGTCAAGGGTCACCAACAAGACTGCAGTAATCTTAGAGGTCCATTGTACACATACACTCACACACACACACACACACACACACACACACACACACACACACACACACACACACACACACACACACACACACACACACACACACACACACACACACACACACACACACACACACACACATATATAACAGATATTTATGTAACAGAGTAACAGATTTGTCCTTTGAAAGTTCTCCTGCAACAGCGTGATCAAATTAAGATCCTACATCTGTATACAAGGGCTGCGAAAGTATTCACCCCCCTTGGCATTTTTCCTATTTTGTTGCCTTACAACCTGGAATTAAAATATATTTTTTGTGGTTTTGTATTATTTGATTTACACAACATGCCTACCACTTTGAAGATGCAAAATATTATTTATTATGAAACAAACAAGAAATAAGACAAATAAACTGAAAACTTGAGCATGCATAACTTTTCACCCCTCTTATGTCAATACTTTGTAGAGCCACCTTTTGCAGCAATTACAGCTGCAAGTCTCTTGGGTTATGTCTCTGTAAGCTTGGCACATCTAGCCACTGGGATTTTTTCCCATTCTTCAAGGGAAAACTGCTCCAGCTTCTTCAAGTTTGATGGGTTCCACTGGTGTACAGCAATCTTTAAGTCATACCACATATTCTCAATTGGATTGAGGTCTGGGCTTTGACTAGGCCATTCCAAGACATTTAAATGTTACCCCTTAAACCACTTGAGTGTTGCTTTAGCAGTATGCTTAGGGCCATTGTCCTGCTGGAGGGGAACATCCGTCCCAGTCTCAAATCTCTGGAAGACTGAAACAGGTTTCCCTCAAGAATTTCCCTGTATTTTGCGCCATCCATCATTCCTTCAATTCTGACCAGTTTCCCAGTCCCTGCCGATGAAAAACATCCCCACAGCATGATCCTGCCAACACCATGCTTCACTGTGGGGATGGTGTTCTCGGGGTGATGAGAGGTGTTGGGTTTGCGCCAGACATAACATTTTCCTTGACGGCCAAAAAGCAAAATTTTAGTCTCATCTGACCAGAGTACCTCCTTCCATAAGTTTGGGGAGTCTCCCACATGCCTTTTGACATACACCAAACTTGTTTTCTTATTTTTTTCTTTAACGCACGCTGTATGTCGTAGTAACGTTAATTTTACAAATCTAACACAGCGATTGCATTAAGAACTAATGTATCTTTCATTTGCTGTCCAACCTGTATTTTTTTGTCAAGTTTACGATTAGTTACTGATTAGATTAGGTGCCTCTCCCAAGATTTCTCCCGACATATTGTTGGCAGCTTGGTTACTATTCTCATTGTATAACCACGATTTGTGCCACTAAATATGCACATTTTCGAACAAACTCTATATGTATTGTGTAATATGATGTTATAGGACTGTCATCTGAAGAAGTTTGAGAAGGTTAGTGAAAAAATTAATATCTTTTGCTGGTTTATTCGTTATCTCTATTGTTGGCTTGAATCAATGCTGTTGTGTGGTTGGCTATTGTAGTAAGCTAATATAATGCTATATTGTGTTTTCGCTGAAAACACCTAAAAAATCTGAAATATTGGCTGGATTTACAAGATCTTTGTCTTTCATTTGCTGTATGCTGTGTATTTTTCATAAATGTTTTATGATGAGTATTTAGGTAATTCACGTTGGTCTCTGTAGTTATTCTAGTTGCTTTGGTGAGAGTTGTGATGGTGGCTGCAATGGTAAACTATGATTTATACTTGAAATATGCACATTTTTCTAACAAAACATATGCTATACAATAAATATGTTATCAGACTGTCATCTGATGAAGTTGTTTCTTGGTTAGTGGCTATTTATATCTTTATTTGGTCAAAATTCCATTTATAGGCAGGAAGAAGAACAGAGCATCGATTTCAGACTTTCCACTTCCTGGTCAGGAAATGTGCTGCAGAATGAGTTCTGTTTCACTCAGAGAAATAATTCAAACGGTTTTAGAAACTAGATAGTGTTTTCTATCCAATAGTAATAATAATATGCATATTGTACAAGCAATAATTGAGTACGAGGCCGTTTGAAATGGACACCTTTTATCTGGCTACTCAATACTGCCCCTTGCAGCCCAAACAGGTTAAATGGCACACATTCACAATCCATGTCTCATCTGTCTCAAGGCTTAAAAATCCTTTAACCTTTCTAGGACACACGTTCCATAGCGGGACCCCTGACAACATTCTGCTGAAAAGGCAGCGCGGAAAACTTTCACACATTAACAAGTCCAATACAGCAAATGAAAGATAAACATCTTGTTAATCTACCCATCGTGTCAGATTTAAAAAATGCTTTACAGCGAAAACACAACATATGATTATGTTAGATCCCCGCCAAGTCCAAAAAACACTCTGCCATTTTCCCAGCCAAAGATAGGTGTCACAAAAAGCAGAAATAGAGATAAAAATGAATCACTAACCTTTGATGATGTTAATCAGATGACACTCATAGGACATCATGTTACACAATACATGTATGTTTTGTTCGATAATGTGCATATTTATATCCAAAAATCTCAGTTTACATTGGCGCCATGTTCAGAAATGCTCCAAAATATCCGGAGAAATTGCAGAGAGCCACAGAAATACTCATCATAAACTTTGATGAAAGATACATGTTTTACATAGAATTAAAGATGCACTTGTTCTTGAACAGCTGTGTCAGATTTCAAAAACTTTTACTTTACGGAAAAAGCAAACCATGCAATAATCTGAGACGGCGCTCAGGTAGAAACAACATTTCTCCGCCATGTTGGAGTCAACAGAAATACGAAATTACATGATAAATATTCCCTTACCTTTGATGATCTTCATCAGAATGCACTGCCAGGAATCCTAGTTCCACAGTAAATGCTTGTTTTGTTCGATAATGTCCATTATTTATGTCCAAGTAGCTACTTTTGTTAGCACGTTTAGTACGCATATCCAAAACGCTCGTGCAGGTCCAGGCGAACTTCGGACGAAAACTTCAAAAAGTTATATTACAGGTCGAATAAACTTGTCAAAGTAAGTTTAGAATCAATCTTTAGGATGTTGTTATCACAAATATTCAATAACGTTCCAACCGGAGAATTCCTTTGTGTCTATAGAAGTAATGGAACGCAAGTCGATATCATGTGTAACGCGCATGACCAGGACCTGGCACTCTGCCAGACCACTGACTCAAACAGCTCCCTTCCGGCTCAACATCACAGTAGAAGCTTCATTCAACGTTTTACAGACTCTTGACATCTAGTGGAAGGCGTAGGAAGTGCAAATTCAATAGGCGATGAGTTGAAAATCGACCAGCCTCAGAATTCTCACTTCCTGTTTGGATTTTTTCTGAGGTTTTTGCCTGCCATATGGGTTCTGTTATACTCACAGACATCATTCAAACAGTTTTAGAAACCTCAGAGTGTTTTATATCCAATAGTAATAATAATATGCATTTATTAGCATCTTAGACAGAGTAGGAGGCAGTTCACTCTGGGCACGCAATTCATCCAAAGAGAAAATGCTGCCCCCTATCCCTAAAAAGTTTATCTGTCTCCTCCCCTCATCTAAACTGATTGACGTGGACTCAACAAGTGACATGAATAATGGAGTATAGCTGTCACCTGGATTTAACTGGTCAGTCTATGTCATGGAAAGAGCGGGTGTCCTTAATGTTTTCTATACTTAGCGTATAATGCATGTATAAAGTGTGTGAAGTTACCCAGCATGGGGCATTAGGAGAAGTAAGCCCAGCATGGGGCATTAGGAGAAGTAACCACAGCATGGGGCATTAGGAGAAGTAACCCCAGTATGGGATGTTAGGAGAAGTAACCCCAGCATGGGGCATTAGGAGAAGTAACCCGAGCATGGGGCATTAGGAGAAGTAACCCCAGCATGGGACATTAGGAGAAGTAACCCCAGCATGGGGCGTTAGGAGAAGTAACCCCAGCATGGGGCGTAAGGAGAAGTAACCCCAGCATGGGGCATTTGGAGAAGTAACTCCAACATAGGGTATTAGGAGAAGTAACCCCAGCATGGGGTATTAGGAGAAGTAACCCCAGCATGGGGCGTTAGGAGAAGTAACCCCAGCATGGGGCGTTAGGAGAAGTAACCCCAGCATGGGGCATTTGGAGAAGTAACTCCAACATGGGGTATTAGGAGAAGTAACCCCAAAATGGGGTATTAGGAGAAGTAACCCCAGCATGGGGCATTAGGAGAAATAACCCCAGCATGGGGCGTTAGGGGAAGTAACACCAGCATGGGGCATAAGGAGAAGTAACTCCAACATGGGGGATTCGGAGAAGTAACCCCAGCATGGGGCATTAGGATAAGTAACCCCAGCATGGGGAATCAGGAGAAGTAACCCCAGCATGGGGCGTTAGGAGAAGTTACTCCAGCATGGGACATTGGGAGAAGTAACCCCTGCATGGGGAATTAGCAGAAGTAACCCCAGCATGGGGCATTAGGAGAAGTAACCCCAGCATGGGGAATTAGGAGAAGTAACCCCAGCATGGGGCGTTAGGAGAAGTTACCCCAGCATGGGACATTGGGAGAAGTAACCCCAGCATGGGGCATTAGGAGAAGTAACCCCAGCATGGGGCATTAGGAAAAGTAACCACAGCATGGGGAATTAGGAGAAGTAACCCCAGCATGGGGCATTAGGAGAAGTAACCCGAGTGAGGGGCATAAGGAGAAGTAGACCCAGCATGGGGGGTTAGGAGAAGTAACCCCAGCATGGGACATTAGGAGAAGTACCCCCAGCATGGGGCTTTAGGAGAAGTAACCGCAGCATGGGGCATTAGGAGAAGTAACTCCAACATGGGGCATTAGGAGAAGTAACCCCAGCATGGGGCATTAGGAGAAGTAACCCCAGCATGGGGCATTAGGAGAAGTAACCCCAGCATGGGGCGTTAGGAGTAGTAACCCCAGCATGGGGAATTAGGAGAAGTAACCCCAGCATGGGGAATTAGGAGAAGTAACCCCTGCATGTGGCATTAGGAGAAGTAACTCCAGCATGGGGCGTTAGGAGCAGTAACCCCAGCATGGGGAATTAGGAGAAGTAACCCCAGCATGGGGCATTAGGAGAAGTAACCCCAGCATGGGGCGTTAGGAGTAGTAACCCTAGCATGGGGAATTAGGAGAAGTAACCCCAGCATGGGACATTGGGAGAAGTAACCCCAGCATGGGGCGTTAGGAGAAGTAACCCCAGCATGGGGAATTAGGAGAAGTAACCCCAGCATGGGGAATTAGGAGAAGTAACCACAGCATGGGGCATTGGGAGAAGTAACCCCAGCATGGGCCATTAGGAGAAGTAAACCCAGCATGGGACATTGGGAGAAGTAACTCCAACATGGGGCATTAGGAGAAGTAAACCCAAGCATGGGACATTAGGATAATTAAACCCAGCATTGGGCGTTAGGAGAAGTAAGCCCAGCATGGGGCATTAGGAGAAGTAAACCCAGCAGGGGGGATTTGGAGAAGTAAACCCAGCATGGGACATTGGGAGAAGTAACCCCAGCATTTGTCATTAGGATAAGTAAACCCAGCATGGGGCATTAGGAGAAGTAAACCCAGCATGGGGCATTAGGAGAAATAACCCCAGCATGGGGCATTATGAGAAGTAACCCCAGCATGGGGCATTAGGAGTAGTAACCCCAGCATGGGGCATTAGGAGAAGTAACCCCAGCATGGGGCATTAGGAGAAGTTGCCCCAGCATGGGACATTGGGAGAAGTAACCCCAGCATGGGGCATTAGGAGAAGTAACCCCAGCATGGGGCATTAGGAGAAGTATCACCAGCATGGGGCATTAGGAGAAGTAACCCCAGCATGGGACATTAGGAGAAGTGAACCCAGCATGGGGCGTTAGGAGAAGTAACCCCCAGCATGGGACATTAGGAGAAGTAACCCCAGCATGGGGCGTTAGGAGAAGTAACCCCAGCATTAGACATTAGGAGAAGTAACCCCAGCATGGGGCATTAGGAGAAGGAAACCCAACATGGGGCGTTAGGAGAAGAAACCCCAGCATGGGGCATTAGGAGAAGTAACCCCAGCATGGGGCATTAGGAGAAGTAACCCCAGCATGGGAAGTTAGGAGAAATAACCCCAGCATGCGGCGTTAGGAGAAGTAAACCCAGCATGGGGCATTAGGAGAAGTAACCCCAGCATGGGACATTGGGAGAAGTAACTCCAACATGGGGCATTAGGAGAAGTAACCCCAGCATGGGGCATTAGTAGAAGTAAACCCAGCATGGGGCATTAGGAGAAGTAAAACCAGCATGGGGCATTAGTAGAAGTAAACCCAGCATGGGGCATTAGTAGAAGTAAACCCAGCATGGGGCATTAGGAGAAGTAACCCCAGCATGGGGCATTAGTAGAAGTAAACCCAGCATGGGGCATTAGGAGAAGTAAACCCAGCAGGGGGGATTTGGAGAAGTAAACAAAGCATGGGACATTGGGAGAAGTAACCCCAGCATGGGGCATTAGGAGAAGTAAACCCAGCATGGACCATTAGGAGAAGTAAACCCAGCATGGGGCATTAGGAGAAATAACCCCAGCATGGGGCATTAGGAGTAGTAACCCCAGCATGGGGCATTAGGAGTAGTAACCCCAGCATGGGGCATTAGGAGTAGTAACCCCAGCATGGGGCATTAGGAGAAGTTACCCCAGCATGGGACATTGGGAGAAGTAACCCCAGCATGGGGCATTAGGAGAAGTAACCCCAGCATGGGGCATTAGGAGAAGTATCACCAGAATGGGGCATTAGGAGAAGTAACCCCAGCATGGGACATTAGGAGAAGTAAACCCAGCATGGGGCGTTAGGAGAAGTAACCCCAGCATGGGACATTGGGAGAAGTAACCCCAGCATGGGGCATTAGGAGAAGTAACCCCCGCATGGGGCGTTAGAAGAAGTAACCCCAGCATGGGACATTAGGAGAAGTAACCCCAGCATGGGGCATTAGGAGAAGTAACCCCAGCATGGGGCATTATGAGAAGTAACCCCAGCATGGGACATTGGGAGAAGTAACCCCAGCTTGGGGCATTAGGAGAAGTAACCCCAGCATGGGGCATTAGGAGAAGTATCATCAGCATGGGACATTAGGAGAAGTAACCCCAGCATGGGGCATTAGGAGAAGTAACCCCCGCATGGGGCATTAGGAGAAGTAACCCCAGCATGGGGCATTAGGAGAAGTAACCCCAGCATTTGGCGTTAGGAGAAGTAACGCCAGCATGGGGCATTAGGAGAAGTAACCCCCTCATGGGGCAGTAGGAGAAGTATCACCAGCATGGGACATTAGGAGAAGTAACCCCAGCATGGGACATTAGGAGAAGGAAACCCAACATGGGGCGTTAGGAGAAGAAACCCCAGCATGGGGCATTAGGAGAAGTAAACCCTGCATGGGGCATTAGGAGAAGTAAACCCAGCATTTGGCATTAGGAGAAATAAACCCGGCAGGGGATATTGGGAGAAGTAAACCCAACATGGGGCATTAGAAGTAGTAACCACAGCATGGGGCATTAGGAGAAGTTACCCCAGCATGGTTCATTAGGAGAAGTAACCCCAGCATGCGGCATTAGGAGAAGTAACCCCAGCATGGGACTTTAGGAGAAGGAAACCCAACATGGGGCGTTAGGAGAAGAAACCCCAGCATGGGGCATTAGGAGAAGTAACCACAGCATGGGGCATTAGGAGAAGTAACCCCAGCATGGGGCATTAGGAGAAGTAACCCCAGCATGGGAAGTTAGGAGAAATAACCCCAGCATGGGGCGTTAGGAGAAGTAACACCAGCATGGGGCATTAGGAGAAGTAACCCCAGCATGGGACATTGGGAGAAATAACTCCAACATGGGGCATTAGGAGAAGTAAACCCAAGCATGGGACATTAGGATAATTAAACCCAGCATTGGGCGTTAGGAGAAGTAAGCCCAGCATGGGGCATTAGGAGAAGTAAACCCAGCAGGGGGGATTTGGAGAAGTAAACCCAGCATGGGACATTGGGAGAAGTAACCCCAGCATTTGTCATTAGGAGAAGTAAACCCAGCATGGGGCATTAGGAGAAGTAAACCCAGCATGGGGCATTAGGAGAAATAACCCCAGCATGGGGCATTATGAGAAGTAACCCCAGCATGGGGCATTAGGAGTAGTAACCCCAGCATGGGGCATTAGGAGAAGTAACCCCAGCATGGGGCATTAGGAGAAGTTGCCCCAGCATGGGACATTGGGAGAAGTAACCCCAGCATGGGGCATTAGGAGAAGTAACCCCAGCATGGGGCATTAGGAGAAGTATCACCAGCATGGGGCATTAGGAGAAGTAACCCCAGCATGGGACATTAGGAGAAGTGAACCCAGCATGGGGCGTTAGGAGAAGTAACCCCCAGCATGGGACATTAGGAGAAGTAACCCCAGCATGGGGCGTTAGGAGAAGTAACCCCAGCATTAGACATTAGGAGAAGTAACCCCAGCATGGGGCATTAGGAGAAGGAAACCCAACATGGGGCGTTAGGAGAAGAAACCCCAGCATGGGGCATTAGGAGAAGTAACCCCAGCATGGGGCATTAGGAGAAGTAACCCCAGCATGGGAAGTTAGGAGAAATAACCCCAGCATGCGGCGTTAGGAGAAGTAAACCCAGCATGGGGCATTAGGAGAAGTAACCCCAGCATGGGACATTGGGAGAAGTAACTCCAACATGGGGCATTAGGAGAAGTAACCCCAGCATGGGGCATTAGTAGAAGTAAACCCAGCATGGGGCATTAGGAGAAGTAAAACCAGCATGGGGCATTAGTAGAAGTAAACCCAGCATGGGGCATTAGTAGAAGTAAACCCAGCATGGGGCATTAGGAGAAGTAACCCCAGCATGGGGCATTAGTAGAAGTAAACCCAGCATGGGGCATTAGGAGAAGTAAACCCAGCAGGGGGGATTTGGAGAAGTAAACAAAGCATGGGACATTGGGAGAAGTAACCCCAGCATGGGGCATTAGGAGAAGTAAACCCAGCATGAACCATTAGGAGAAGTAAACCCAGCATGGGGCATTAGGAGAAATAACCCCAGCATGGGGCATTAGGAGTAGTAACCCCAGCATGGGGCATTAGGAGTAGTAACCCCAGCATGGGGCATTAGGAGTAGTAACCCCAGCATGGGGCATTAGGAGAAGTTACCCCAGCATGGGACATTGGGAGAAGTAACCCCAGCATGGGGCATTAGGAGAAGTAACCCCAGCATGGGGCATTAGGAGAAGTATCACCAGCATGGGGCATTAGGAGAAGTAACCCCAGCATGGGACATTAGGAGAAGTAAACCCAGCATGGGGCGTTAGGAGAAGTAACCCCAGCATGGGACATTGGGAGAAGTAACCCCAGCATGGGGCATTAGGAGAAGTAACCCCCGCATGGGGCGTTAGAAGAAGTAACCCCAGCATGGGACATTAGGAGAAGTAACCCCAGCATGGGGCATTAGGAGAAGTAACCCCAGCATGGGGCATTATGAGAAGTAACCCCAGCATGGGACATTGGGAGAAGTAACCCCAGCTTGGGGCATTAGGAGAAGTAACCCCAGCATGGGGCATTAGGAGAAGTATCATCAGCATGGGACATTAGGAGAAGTAACCCCAGCATGGGGCATTAGGAGAAGTAACCCCCGCATGGGGCATTAGGAGAAGTAACCCCAGCATGGGGCATTAGGAGAAGTAACCCCAGCATTTGGCGTTAGGAGAAGTAACGCCAGCATGGGGCATTAGGAGAAGTAACCCCCTCATGGGGCAGTAGGAGAAGTATCACCAGCATGGGACATTAGGAGAAGTAACCCCAGCATGGGACATTAGGAGAAGGAAACCCAACATGGGGCGTTAGGAGAAGAAACCCCAGCATGGGGCATTAGGAGAAGTAAACCCTGCATGGGGCATTAGGAGAAGTAAACCCAGCATTTGGCATTAGGAGAAATAAACCCATTAGGGGATATTGGGAGAAGTAAACCCAGCATGGGGCATTAGAAGTAGTAACCACAGCATGGGGCATTAGGAGAAGTTACCCCAGCATGGTTCATTAGGAGAAGTAACCCCAGCATGGGGCATTAGGAGAAGTAACCCCAGCATGGGACTTTAGGAGAAGGAAACCCAACATGGGGCGTTAGGAGAAGAAACCCCAGCATGGGGCATTAGGAGAAGTAACCACAGCATGGGGCATTAGGAGAAGTAACCCCAGCATGGGGCATTAGGAGAAGTAACCCCAGCATGGGAAGTTAGGAGAAATAACCCCAGCATGGGGCGTTAGGAGAAGTAACACCAGCATGGGGCATTAGGAGAAGTAACCCCAGCATGGGACATTGGGAGAAATAACTCCAACATGGGGCATTAGGAGAAGTAAACCTCAGCATGGGGCATTAGGAGAAGTAAACCCATCATGGGGCATTAGGAGAAGTAAACCCAGCATGGGGCATTAGGAGAAGTAAACCCAGCATTTGGCATTAGGAGAAGTAAACCCAGCATGGGGCATTAGGAGAAGTAAACCCAGTATGGGGCATTAGGAGAAATAACCCCAGCATGGGGCGTTAGGAGAAGTAAACCCAGCATGGGACATTTGGAGAAGTAAACCCATTATGGGGCATTAGAAGAAGTAACCACAGCATGGGGCATTAGGAGAAGTAACCCCAGCATGGGGCATTAGGAGAAGTAAACCCAGCATGGGGCATTAGGAGTAGTAACCCCAGCATGGGGCGTTAGGAGAAGTAAACCCAGCATGGGGCATTAGGAGAAGTAACCCCAGCATGGGGCATTAGGAGAAGTAAACCCAGCATGGGGCATTAGGAGAAGTAACCCCAGTATGGGGCATTAGGAGAAGTAAACCCAGAATGGGGCGTTAGGAGAAGTAACCCCAGCATGGGGCATTAGGAGAAGTAACCAAAGCATGGGGCATTAGGAGAAGTAACCCCAGCATGGGCCATTAGGAGAAGTAAACCCAGCATGGGACATTGGGAGAAGTAACTCCTACATGTGGCATTAGGAGAAGTAAACCCAAGCATGGGACATTAGGATAAGTAAACCCAGCATGGGGCATTAGGAGAAGTAAACCCAGCATGGGTCATTAGGAGAAGTAAACCCAGCATGGGGCATTAGGAGAAATAACCCCAGCATTTGGCATTAGGAGAAGTAAACCCAGCATGGGGCATTAGGAGAAGTAAACCCAGCATGGGGCATTAGGAGAAGTAAACCCAGCATGGGGTATTAGGAGAAATAACCCCAGCATTTGGCATTAGGAGAAGTAAACCAAGCATGGGGCGTTAGGAGAAGTAAACCCAGCATGGGGCATTAGGAGAAGTAAACCCAGCATGGGGTATTAGGAGAAGTAAACCCAGCATGGGGCATTAGGAGAAGTAAACCCAGCATGGGACATTAGGAGAATTAAACCCAGCATGGGACATTAGGAGAAGTAAACCCAGCAGGGGGGATTTGGAGAAGTAAACCCAGCATGGGACATTGGGAGAAGTAAACCCAGCATGGGGCATTGGGAGAAGTAACCCCAGCATTTGGCATTAGGAGAAGTAAACCCAGCATGGGGCATTAGGAGAAGTAAACCCAGCATGGGGCATTAGGAGAAGTAAACCCAGCAGGGGGGATTTGGAGAAGTAAACCCAGCATGGGACATTGGGAGAAGTAACCCCAGCATTTGGCATTAGGAGAAGTAAACCCAGCATGGGGCATTAGGAGAAGTAAACCCAGCATGGGGCATTAGGAGAAATAACCCCAGCATGGGGCATTAGGAGAAGTAACCCCAGCATGGGGCATTAGGAGAAATAACCCCAGCATGGGGCATTAGGAGAAGTAACCCCAGCATGGGGCATTAGGAGTAGCAACCCCAGCATGGGGCATTAGGAGAAGTAACCCCAGCATGGGGCATTAGGAGAAGTATCACCAGCATGGGGCATTAGGAGAAGTAACCCCAGCATGGGACATTAGGAGAAGTAAACCCAGCATGGGGCGTTAGGAGAAGTAACCCCAGCATGGGACATTAGGAGAAGTAACCCCAGCATGGGGCGTTAGGAGAAGTAACCCCAGCATGGGACATTGGGAGAAGTAACCCCAGCATGGGGCAATTGGAGAAGTAACCCCCGCATGGGGCATTAGGAGAAGTAACCCCAGCATGGGACATTAGGAGAAGTAACCCCAGCAAGGGGCATTAGGAGAAGTAACCCCAGCATGGGGCATTAGGAGAAGTAACCCCAGCATGGGACATTGGGAGAAGTAACCCCAGCATGGGGCATTAGGAGAAGTAACGACAGCATGGGGCATTAGGAGAAGAATCACCAGCATGGGACATTAGGAGAAGTAACCCCAGCATGGGATATTAGGATAAGTAAACCCAGCAGCGGGGATTTGGAGAAGTAAACCCAGCATGGGACATTGGGAGAAGTAACCCCAGCATTTGTCATTAGGATAAGTAAACCCAGCATGGGGCATTAGGAGAAGTAAACCCAGCATGGGGCATTAGGAGAAATAACCCCAGCATGGGGCATTATGAGAAGTAACCCCAGCATGGGGCATTAGGAGTAGTAACCCCAGCATGGGGCATTAGGTAAAGTAACCCCAGCATGGGGCATTAGGAGAAGTTACCCCAGCATGGGACATTGGGAGAAGTAACCCCAGCATGGGGCATTAGGAGAAGTAACCCCAGCATTGGGCATTAGGAGAAGTATCACCAGCATGGGGCATTAGGAGAAGTAACCCCAGCATGGGACATTAGGAGAAGTAAACCCAGCATGGGGCGTTAGGAGAAGTAACCCCCAGCATGGGACATTAGGAGAAGTAACCCCAGCATGGGGCGTTAGGAGAAGTAACCCCAGCATGGGACATTAGGAGAAGTAACCCCAGCATGGGGCATTAGGAGAAGGAAACCCAACATGGGGCGTTAGGAGAAGAAACCCCAGCATGGGGCATTAGGAGAAGTAACCCCAGCATGGGGCATTAGGAGAAGTAACCCCAGCATGGGAAGTTAGGAGAAATAACCCCAGCATGCGGCGTTAGGAGAAGTAAACCCAGCATGGGGCATTAGGAGAAGTAACCCCAGCATGGGACATTGGGAGAAGTTACTCCAACATGGGGCATTAGGAGAAATAACCCCAGCATGGGGCATTAGTAGAAGTAAACCCAGCATGGGGCATTAGGAGAAGTAAACCCAGCATGGGGCATTAGTAGAAGTAAACCCAGCATGGGGCATTAGTAGAAGTAAACCCAGCATGGGGCATTAGTAGAAGTAAACCCAGCATGGGGCATTAGTAGAAGTAAACCCAGCATTTGGCATTAGGAGAAGTAAACCCAGCATGGGGCATTAGGAGAAGTAAACCCAGCATGGGGCATTAGGAGAAGTAAACCCAGCAGGGGGGATTTGGAGAAGTAAACCCAGCATGGGACATTGGGAGAAGTAACCCCAGCATTTGGCATTAGGAGAAGTAAACCCAGCATGGGGCATTAGGAGAAGTAAACCCAGCATGGGGCATTAGGAGAAATAACCCCAGCATGGGGCATTAGGAGAAGTAACCCCAGCATGGGGCATTAGGAGTAGTAACCCCAGCATGGGGCATTAGGAGAAGTAACCCCAGCATGGGGCATTAGGAGAAGTATCACCAGCATGGGGCATTAGGAGAAGTAACCCCAGCATGGGACATTAGGAGAAGTAAACCCAGCATGGGGCGTTAGGAGAAGTAACCCCAGCATGGGACATTAGGAGAAGTAACCCCAGCATGGGGCGTTAGGAGAAGTAACCCCAGCATGGGACATTGGGAGAAGTAACCCCAGCATGGGGCAATTGGAGAAGTAACCCCCGCATGGGGCATTAGGAGAAGTAACCCCAGCATGGGACATTAGGAGAAGTAACCCCAGCAAGGGGCATTAGGAGAAGTAACCCCAGCATGGGGCATTAGGAGAAGTAACCCCAGCATGGGACATTGGGAGAAGTAACCCCAGCATGGGGCATTAGGAGAAGTAAACCCAGCAGGGGGGATTTGGAGAAGTAAACCCAGCATGGGACATTGGGAGAAGTAACCCCAGCATTTGGCATTAGGAGAAGTAAACCCAGCATGGGGCATTAGGAGAAGTAAACCCAGCATGGGGCATTAGGAGAAATAACCCCAGCATGGGACATTAGGAGAAGTAAACCCAGCATGGGGCGTTAGGAGAAGTAACCCCAGCATGGGACATTAGGAGAAGTAACCCCAGCATGGGGCGTTAGGAGAAGTAACCCCAGCATGGGACATTGGGAGAAGTAACCCCAGCATGGGGCAATTGGAGAAGTAACCCCCGCATGGGGCATTAGGAGAAGTAACCCCAGCATGGGACATTAGGAGAAGTAACCCCAGCAAGGGGCATTAGGAGAAGTAACCCCAGCATGGGGCATTAGGAGAAGTAACCCCAGCATGGGACATTAGGAGAAGTAACCCCAGCATGGGGCATTAGGAGAAGTAAACCCAGCAGGGGGGATTTGGAGAAGTAAACCCAGCATGGGACATTGGGAGAAGTAACCCCAGCATTTGGCATTAGGAGAAGTAAACCCAGCATGGGGCATTAGGAGAAGTAAACCCAGCATGGGGCATTAGGAGAAATAACCCCAGCATGGGGCATTATGAGAAGTAACCCCAGCATGGGGCATTAGGAGTAGTAACCCCAGCATGGGGCATTAGGAGAAGTAACCCCAGCATGGGGCATTAGGAGAAGTTACCCCAGCATGGGACATTGGGAGAAGTAACCCCAGCATGGGGCATTAGGAAAAGTAACCCCAGCATGGGGCATTAGGAGAAGTATCACCAGCATGGGGCATTAGGAGAAGTAACCCCAGCATGGGACATTAGGAGAAGTAAACCCAGCATGGGGCGTTAGGAGAAGTAACCCCCAGCATGGGACATTAGGAGAAGTAACCCCAGCATGGGGCGTTAGGAGAAGTAACCCCAGCATGGGACATTAGGAGAAGTAACCCCAGCATGGGGCATTAGGAGAAGGAAACCCAACATGGGGCATTTGGAGAAGAAACCCCAGCATGGGGCATTAGGAGAAGTAACCCCAGCATGGGGCATTAGGAGAAGTAACCCCAGCATGGGAAGTTAGGAGAAATAACCCCAGCATGCAGCGTTAGGAGAAGTAACCCCAGCATGGGGCATTAGGAGAAGTAACCCCAGCATGGGACATTGGGAGAAGTAACTCCAACATGGGGCATTAGGAGAAGTAACCCCAGCATGGGGCATTAGTAGAAGTAAACCCAGCATGGGGCATTAGGAGAAGTAAACCCAGCATGGGGCATTAGTAGAAGTAAACCCAGCATGGGGCATTAGTAGAAGTAAACCCAGCATGGGGCATTAGGAGAAGTAACCCCAGCATGGGGCATTAGTAGAAGTAAACCCAGCATGGGGCATTAGGAGAAGTAAACCCAGCAGGGGGGATTTGGAGAAGTAAACAAAGCATGGGACATTGGGAGAAGTAACCCCAGCATGGGGCATTAGGAGAAGTAAACCCAGCATGGACCATTAGGAGAAGTAAACCCAGCATGGGGCATTAGGAGAAATAACCCCAGCATGGGGCATTTTGAGAAGTAACCCCAGCATGGGGCATTAGGAGTAGTAACCCCAGCATGGGGCATTAGGAGAAGTAACCCGAGCATGGGGCATTAGGAGAAGTTACCCCAGCATGGGACATTGGGAGAAGTAACCCCAGCATGGGGCATTAGGAGAAGTAACCCCAGCATGGGGCATTAGGAGAAGTATCACCAGCATGGGGCATTAGGAGAAGTAACCCCAGCATGGGGCATTAGGAGAAGTAACCCCCGCATGGGGCGTTAGGAGAAGTAACCCCAGCATGGGACATTAGGAGAAGTAACCCCAGCATGGGGCATTAGGAGAAGTAACCCCCGCATGGGGCGTTAGGAGAAGTAACCCCAGCATGGGACATTGGGAGAAGTAACCCCAGCTTGGGGCATTAGGAGAAGTAACCCCAGCATGGGGCATTAGGAGAAGTAAACCCAGCATGGGGCATTAGGAGAAATAACCCCAGCATGGGGCATTATGAGAAGTAACCCCAGCATGGGGCATTAGGAGTAGTAACCCCAGCATGGGGCATTAGGAGAAGTAACCCCAGCATGGGGCATTAGGAGAAGTTACCCCAGCATGGGACATTGGGAGAAGTAACCCCAGCATGGGGCATTAGGAAAAGTAACTCCAGCATGGGGCATTAGGAGAAGTATCACCAGCAAGGGGCATTAGGAGAAGTAACCCCAGCATGGGACATTAGGAGAAGTAAACCCAGCATGGGGCGTTAGGAGAAGTAACCCCCAGCATGGGACATTAGGAGAAGTAACCCCAGCATGGGGCGTTAGGAGAAGTAACCCCAGCATGGGACATTAGGAGAAGTAACCCCAGCATGGGGCATTAGGAGAAGGAAACCCAACATGGGGCATTTGGAGAAGAAACCCCAGCATGGGGCATTAGGAGAAGTAAACCCCAGCATGGGGCATTAGGAGAAGTAACCCCAGCATGGGAAGTTAGGAGAAATAACCCCAGCATGCGGCGTTAGGAGAAGTAACCCCAGCATGGGGCATTAGGAGAAGTAACCCCAGCATGGGACATTGGGAGAAGTAACTCCAACATGGGGCATTAGGAGAAGTAACCCCAGCATGGGGCATTAGTAGAAGTAAACCCAGCATGGGGCATTAGGAGAAGTAAACCCAGCATGGGGCATTAGTAGATGTAAACCCAGCATGGGGCATTAGTAGAAGTAAACCCAGCATGGGGCATTAGGAGAAGTAACCCCAGCATGGGGCATTAGTAGAAGTAAACCCAGCATGGGGCATTAGGAGAAGTAAACCCAGCAGGGGGGATTTGGAGAAGTAAACAAAGCATGGGACATTGGGAGAAGTAACCCCAGCATGGGGCATTAGGAGAAGTAAACCCAGCATGGGCCATTAGGAGAAGTAAACCCAGCATGGGGCATTAGGAGAAATAACCCCAGCATGGGGCATTATGAGAAGTAACCCCAGCATGGGGCATTAGGAGTAGTAACCCCAGCATGGGGCATTAGGAGAAGTAACCCCAGCATGGGGCATTAGGAGAAGTTACCCCAGCATGGGACATTGGGAGAAGTAACCCCAGCATGGGGCATTAGGAGAAGTAACCCCAGCATGGGGCATTAGGAGAAGTAACCCCAGCATGGGGCGTTAGGAGAAGTAACCCCAGCATGGGACATTAGGAGAAGTAACCCCAGCATGGGGCATTAGGAGAAGTAACCCCCGCATGGGGCGTTAGGAGAAGTAACCCCAGCATGGGACATTGGGAGAAGTAACCCCAGCTTGGGGCATTAGGAGAAGTAACCCCAGCATGGGGCATTAGGAGAAGTATCATCAGCATGGGACATTAGGAGAAGTAACCCCAGCATGGGGCATTAGGAGAAGTAACCCCCGCATGGGGCATTAGGAGAAGTAACCCCAGCATGGGGCATTAGGAGAAGTAACCCCAGCATTTGGCGTTAGGAGAAGTAACGCCAGCATGGGGCATTAGGAGAAGTAACCCCCTCATGGGGCAGTAGTAGAAGTATCACCAGCATGGGACATTAGGAGAAGTAACCCCAGCATGGGACATTAGGAGAAGGAAACCCAACATGGGGCGTTAGGAGAAGAAACCCCAGCATGGGGCATTAGGAGAAGTAAACCCTGCATGGGGCATTAGGAGAAGTAAACCCAGCATTTGGCATTAGGAGAAATAAACCCAGCATGGGATATTGGGAGAAGTAAACCCAGCATGGGGCATTAGAAGTAGTAACCACAGCATGGGGCATTAGGAGAAGTTACCCCAGCATGGTTCATTAGGAGAAGTAACCCCAGCATGGGGCATTAGGAGAAGTAACCCCAGCATGGGACTTTAGGAGAAGTAACCCCAACATGGGGCGTTAGGAGAAGAAACCCCAGCATGGGGCATTAGGAGAAGTAACCACAGCATGGGGCATTAGGAGAAGTAACCCCAGCATGGGACATTGGGAGAAATAACTCCAACATGGGGCATTAGGAGAAGTAAACCTCAGCATGGGGCATTAGGAGAAGTAAACCCATCATGGGGCATTAGGAGAAGTAACCCCAGCATGGGGCATTAGGAGAAGTAACCCCAGCATGGGAAGTTAGGAGAAATAACCCCAGCATGCGGCGTTAGGAGAAGTAACCCCAGCATGGGGCATTAGGAGAAGTAACCCCAGCATGGGACATTGGGAGAAGTAACTCCAACATGGGGCATTAGGAGAAGTAACCCCAGCATGGGGCATTAGTAGAAGTAAACCCAGCATGGGGCATTAGGAGAAGTAAACCCAGCATGGGGCATTAGTAGAAGTAAACCCAGCATGGGGCATTAGTAGAAGTAAACCCAGCATGGGGCATTAGGAGAAGTAACCCCAGCATGGGGCATTAGTAGAAGTAAACCCAGCATGGGGCATTAGGAGAAGTAAACCCAGCAGGGGGGATTTGGAGAAGTAAACAAAGCATGGGACATTGGGAGAAGTAACCCCAGCATGGGGCATTAGGAGAAGTAAACCCAGCATGGACCATTAGGAGAAGTAAACCCAGCATGGGGCATTAGGAGAAATAACCCCAGCATGGGGCATTATGAGAAGTAACCCCAGCATGGGGCATTAGGAGTAGTAACCCCAGCATGGGGCATTAGGAGAAGTAACCCCAGCATGGGGCATTAGGAGAAGTTACCCCAGCATGGGACATTGGGAGAAGTAACCCCAGCATGGGGCATTAGGAGAAGTAACCCCAGCATGGGGCATTAGGAGAAGTATCACCAGCATGGGGCATTAGGAGAAGTAACCCCAGCATGGGGCATTAGGAGAAGTAACCCCCGCATGGGGCGTTAGGAGAAGTAACCCCAGCATGGGACATTAGGAGAAGTAACCCCAGCATGGGGCATTAGGAGAAGTAACCCCCGCATGGGGCGTTAGGAGAAGTAACCCCAGCATGGGACATTGGGAGAAGTAACCCCAGCTTGGGGCATTAGGAGAAGTAACCCCAGCATGGGGCATTAGGAGAAGTATCATCAGCATGGGACATTAGGAGAAGTAACCCCAGCATGGGGCATTAGGAGAAGTAACCCCCGCATGGGGCATTAGGAGAAGTAACCCCAGCATGGGGCATTAGGAGAAGTAACCCCAGCATTTGGCGTTAGGAGAAGTAACGCCAGCATGGGGCATTAGGAGAAGTAACCCCCTCATGGGGCAGTAGGAGAAGTATCACCAGCATGGGACATTAGGAGAAGTAACCCCAGCATGGGACATTAGGAGAAGGAAACCCAACATGGGGCGTTAGGAGAAGAAACCCCAGCATGGGGCATTAGGAGAAGTAAACCCAGCATTTGGCATTAGGAGAAATAAACCCAGCATGGGATATTGGGAGAAGTAAACCCAGCATGGGGCATTAGAAGTAGTAACCACAGCATGGGGCATTAGGAGAAGTTACCCCAGCATGGTTCATTAGGAGAAGTAACCCCAGCATGGGGCATTAGGAGAAGTAACCCCAGCATGGGACTTTAGGAGAAGGAAACCCAACATGGGGCGTTAGGAGAAGAAACCCCAGCATGGGGCATTAGGAGAAGTAACCACAGCATGGGGCATTAGGAGAAGTAACCCCAGCATGGGGCATTAGGAGAAGTAACCCCAGCATGGGAAGTTAGGAGAAATAACCCCAGCATGGGGCGTTAGGAGAAGTAACACCAGCATGGGGCATTAGGAGAAGTAACCCCAGCATGGGACATTGGGAGAAATAACTCCAACATGGGGCATTAGGAGAAGTAAACCTCAGCATGGGGCATTAGGAGAAGTAAACCCATCATGGGGCATTAGGAGAAGTAAACCCAGCATGGGGCATTAGGAGAAGTAAACCCAGCATTTGGCATTAGGAGAAGTAAACCCAGCATGGGGCATTAGGAGAAGTAAACCCAGCATGGGGCATTAGGAGAAATAACCCCAGCATGGGGCGTTAGGAGAAGTAAACCCAGCATGGGACATTTGGAGAAGTAAACCCATTATGGGGCATTAGAAGAAGTAACCACAGCATGGGGCATTAGGAGAAGTAACCCCAGCATGGGGCATTAGGAGAAGTAAACCCAGCATGGGGCATTAGGAGTAGTAACCCCAGCATGGGGCGTTAGGAGAAGTAAACCCAGCATGGGGCATTAGGAGAAGTAACCCCAGCATGGGGCATTAGGAGAAGTAAACCCAGCATGGGGCATTAGGAGAAGTAACCCCAGCATGGGGCATTAGGAGAAGTAAACCCAGCATGGGGCGTTAGGAGAAGTAACCCCAGCATGGGGCATTAGGAGAAGTAACCAAAGCATGGGGCATTAGGAGAAGTAACCCCAGCATGGGCCATTAGGAGAAGTAAACCCAGCATGGGACATTGGGAGAAGTAACTCCTACATGTGGCATTAGGAGAAGTAAACCCAAGCATGGGACATTAGGATAAGTAAACCCAGCATGGGGCATTAGGAGAAGTAAACCCAGCATGGGGCATTAGGAGAAGTAAACCCAGCATGGGGCATTAGGAGAAATAACCCCAGCATTTGGCATTAGGAGAAGTAAACCCAGCATGGGGCATTAGGAGAAGTAAACCCAGCATGGGGCATTAGGAGAAGTAAACCCAGCATGGGGCATTAGGAGAAATAACCCCAGCATTTGGCATTAGGAGAAGTAAACCCAGCATGGGGCGTTAGGAGAAGTAAACCCAGCATGGGGCATTAGGAGAAGTAAACCCAGCATGGGGCATTAGGAGAAGTAAACCCAGCATGGGGCATTAGGAGAAGTAAACCCAGCATGGGACATTAGGAGAATTAAACCCAGCATGGGGCATTAGGAGAAGTAAACCCAGCATGGGACATTGGGAGAAGTAACCCCAGCATTTGGCATTAGGAGAAGTAAACCCAGCATGGGGCATTAGGAGAGGTAAACCCAGCATGGGGCATTAGGAGAAATAACCCCAGCATGGGGCATTAGGAGAAGTAACCCCAGCATGGGGCATTAGGAGTAGTAACCCCAGCATGGGGCATTAGGAGAAGTAACCCCAGCATGGGGCATTAGGAGAAGTATCACCAGCATGGGGCATTAGGAGAAGTAACCCCAGCATGGGACATTAGGAGAAGTAAACCCAGCATGGGGCGTTAGGAGAAGTAACCCCAGCATGGGACATTAGGAGAAGTAACCCCAGCATGGGGCGTTAGGAGAAGTAACCCCAGCATGGGACATTGGGAGAAGTAACCCCAGCATGGGGCAATTGGAGAAGTAACCCCCGCATGGGGCATTAGGAGAAGTAACCCCAGCATGGGACATTAGGAGAAGTAACCCCAGCAAGGGGCATTAGGAGAAGTAACCCCAGCATGGGGCATTAGGAGAAGTAACCCCAGCATGGGACATTGGGAGAAGTAACCCCAGCATGGGGCATTAGGAGAAGTAACGACAGCATGGGGCATTAGGAGAAGTATCACCAGCATGGGACATTAGGAGAAGTAACCCCAGCATGGGGCATTAGGAGAAGTAACCCCCGCATGGGGCATTAGGAGAGGTAACCCCAGCATGGGGTATTAGGAGAAGTAACCCCAGCATGGGACATTAGGAGAAGGAAACCCAACATGGGGCGTTAGGAGAAGAAACCCCAGCATTAGGCATTAGGAGAAGTAACCACAGCATGGGGCATTAGGAGAAGTAACCCCAGCATGGGGCGTTAGGAGAAGTAACACCAGCATGGGGCATTAGGAGAAGTTTCTCCAACATGGGGCATTAGGAGAAGTAACCCCAGCATGTGGCGTTAGGAGAAGTAACCCCAGCATGGGGCATTAGGAGAAGTAACCCCAGCATGGGACATTGGGAGAAGTAACTCCAACATGGGGCATTAGGAGAAGTAAACCTCAGCATGGGGCATTAGGAGAAGTAAACCCATCATGGGGCATTAGGAGAAGTAAACCCAGCATTTGGCATTAGGAGAAATAAACCCAGCATGGGATATTGGGAGAAGTAAACCCAGCATGGGGCATTAGAAGAAGTAACCCCAGCATGGGCCATTAGGAGAAGTAACCCCAGCATTTGGCATTATGAGAATTAAACCCAGCATGGGGCATTAGGAGTAGTAACCCCAGTATGGGGCATTAGGAGAAGTAACCCCAGCATGGGACATTAGGAGATGTAAACCCAGCATGGGGCATTAGGAGTAGTAACCCCAGTATGGGGCATTAGGAGAAGTAACCCCAGCATGGGACATTAGGAGATGTAAACCCAGCATGTGGCGTTAGGAGAAGTAACCCCAGCATGGGGCATTAGGAGAAGTAACCCCAGCATGGGACATTGGGAGAAGTAACTCCAACATGGGGCATTAGGAGAAGTAAACCTCAGCATGGGGCATTAGTAGAAGTAAACCCAGCAAGGGGCATTAGTAGAAGTAAACCCAGCATTTGGCATTAGGAGAAGTAAACCCAGCATGGGGCATTAGGAGAAGTAAACCCAGCATGGGGCATTAGGAGAAGTAAACCCAGCAGGGGGGATTTGGAGAAGTAAACCCAGCATGGGACATTGGGAGAAGTAACCCCAGCATTTGGCATTAGGAGAAGTAAACCCAGCATGGGGCATTAGGAGAAGTAAACCCAGCATGGGGCATTAGGAGAAATAACCCCAGCATGGGGCATTAGGAGAAGTAACCCCAGCATGGGGCATTAGGAGTAGTAACCCCAGCATGGGGCATTAGGAGAAGTAACCCCAGCATGGGGCATTAGGAGAAGTATCACCAGCATGGGGCATTAGGAGAAGTAACCCCAGCATGGGACATTAGGAGAAGTAAACCCAGCATGGGGCGTTAGGAGAAGTAACCCCAGCATGGGACATTAGGAGAAGTAACCCCAGCATGGGGCGTTAGGAGAAGTAACCCCAGCATGGGACATTGGGAGAAGTAACCCCAGCATGGGGCAATTGGAGAAGTAACCCCCGCATGGGGCATTAGGAGAAGTAACCCCAGCATGGGACATTACGAGAAGTAACCCCAGCAAGGGGCATTAGGAGAAGTAACCCCAGCATGGGGCATTAGGAGAAGTAACCCCAGCATGGGACATTGGGAGAAGTAACCCCAGCATGGGGCATTAGGAGAAGTAACGACAGCATGGGGCATTAGGAGAAGTATCACCAGCATGGGACATTAGGAGAAGTAACCCCAGCATGGGGCATTAGGAGAAGTAAACACAGCAGGGGGGATTTGGAGAAGTAAACCCAGCATGGGACATTGGGAGAAGTAACCCCAGCATTTGGCATTAGGAGAAGTAAACCCAGCATGGGGCATTAGGAGAAGTAAACCCAGCATGGGGCATTAGGAGAAATAACCCCAGCATGGGGCATTATGAGAAGTAACCCCAGCATGGGGCATTAGGAGTAGTAACCCCAGCATGGGGCATTAGGAGAAGTAACCCCAGCATGGGGCATTAGGAGAAGTTACCCCAGCATGGGACATTGGAAGAAGTAACCCCAGCATGGGGCATTAGGAGAAGTAACCCCAGCATGGGGCATTAGGAGAAGTATCACCAGCATGGGGCATTAGGAGAAGTAACCCCAGCATGGGACATTAGGAGAAGTAAACCCAGCAAGGGGGGGGTTAGGAGAAGTAACCCCCAGCATGGGACATTAGGAGAAGTAACCCCAGCATGGGGCGTTAGGAGAAGTAACCCCAGCATGGGACATTAGGAGAAGTAACCCCAGCATGGGGCATTAGGAGAAGGAAACCCAACATGGGGCGTTAGGAGAAGAAACCCCAGCATGGGGCATTAGGAGAAGTAACCCCAGCATGGGGCATTAGAAGAAGTAACCCCAGCATGGGAAGTTAGGAGAAATAACCCCAGCATGCGGCGTTAGGAGAAGTAAACCCAGCATGGGGCATTAGGAGAAGTAACCCCAGCATGGGACATTGGGAGAAGTAACTCCAACATGGGGCATTAGGAGAAGTAACCCCAGCATGGGGCATTAGTAGAAGTAAACCCAGCATTGGGCATTAGGAGAAGTAAACCCAGCATGGGGCATTAGTAGAAGTAAACCCAGCATGGGGCATTAGTAGAAGTAAACCCAGCATGGGGCATTAGGAGAAGTAACCCCAGCATGGGGCATTAGTAGAAGTAAACCCAGCATGGGGCATTAGGAGAAGTAAACCCAGCAGGGGGGATTTGGAGAAGTAAACAAAGCATGGGACATTGGGAGAAGTAACCCCAAAATGGGGCATTAGGAGAAGTAAACCCAGCATGGACCATTAGGAGAAGTAAACCCAGCATGGGGCATTAGGAGAAATAACCCCAGCATGGGGCATTATGAGAAGTAACCCCAGCATGGGGCATTAGGAGTAGTAACCCCAGCATGGGGCATTAGGAGAAGTAACCCCAGCATGGGGCATTAGGAGAAGTTACCCCAGCATGGGACATTGGGAGAAGTAACCCCAGCATGGGGCATTAGGAGAAGTAACCCCAGCATGGGGCATTAGGAGAAGTATCACCAGCATGGGGCATTAGGAGAAGTAACCCCAGCATGGGGCATTAGGAGAAGTAACCCCCGGATGTTGCTTTAGGAGAAGTAACCCCAGCATGGGACATTAGGAGAAGTAACCCCAGCATGGGGCATTAGGAGAAGTAACCCCCGCATGGGGCGTTAGGAGAAGTAACCCCAGCATGGGACATTGGGAGAAGTAACCCCAGCTTGGGGCATTAGGAGAAGTAACCCCAGCATGGGGCATTAGGAGAAGTATCATCAGCATGGGACATTAGGAGAAGTAACCCCAGCATGGGGCATTAGGAGAAGTAACCCCCGCATGGGGCATTAGGAGAAGTAACCCCAGCATGGGGCATTAGGAGAAGTAACCCCAGCATTTGGCGTTAGGAGAAGTAACGCCAGCATGGGGCATTAGGAGAAGTAACCCCCTCATGGGGCAGTAGGAGAAGTATCACCAGCATGGGACATTAGGAGAAGTAACCCCAGCATGGGACATTAGGAGAAGGAAACCCAACATGGGGCGTTAGGAGAAGAAACCCCAGCATGGGGCATTAGGAGAAGTAAACCCTGCATGGGGCATTAGGAGAAGTAAACCCAGCATTTGGCATTAGGAGAAATAAACCCAGCATGGGATATTGGGAGAAGTAAACCCAGCATGTGGCATTAGAAGTAGTAACCACAGCATGGGGCATTAGGAGAAGTTACCCCAGCATGGTTCATTAGGAGAAGTAACCCCAGCATGGGGCATTAGGAGAAGTAACCCCAGCATGGGACTTTAGGAGAAGGAAACCCAACATGGGGCGTTAGGAGAAGAAACCCCAGCATGGGGCATTAGGAGAAGTAACCACAGCATGGGGCATTAGGAGAAGTAACCCCAGCATGGGGCATTAGGAGAAGTAACCCCAGCATGGGAAGTTAGGAGAAATAACCCCAGCATGGGGCGTTAGGAGAAGTAACACCAGCATGGGGCATTAGGAGAAGTAACCCCAGCATGGGACATTGGGAGAAATAACTCCAACATGGGGCATTAGGAGAAGTAAACCTCAGCATGGGGCATTAGGAGAAGTAAACCCATCATGGGGCATTAGGAGAAGTAAACCCAGCATGGGGCATTAGGAGAAGTAAACCCAGCATTTGGCATTAGGAGAAGTAAACCCAGCATGGGGCATTAGGAGAAGTAAACCCAGCATGGGGCATTAGGAGAAATAACCCCAGCATGGGGCGTTAGGAGAAGTAAACCCAGCATGGGACATTTGGAGAAGTAAACCCATTATGGGGCATTAGAAGAAGTAACCACAGCATGGGGCATTAGGAGAAGTAACCCCAGCATGGGGCATTAGGAGAAGTAAACCCAGCATGGGGCATTAGGAGTAGTAACCCCAGCATGGGGCGTTAGGAGAAGTAAACCCAGCATGGGGCATTAGGAGAAGTAACCCCAGCATGGGGCATAAGGAGAAGTAAACCCAGCATGGGGCATTAGGAGAAGTAACCCCAGCATGGGGCATTAGGAGAAGTAAACCCAGCATGGGGCGTTAGGAGAAGTAACCCCAGCATGGGGCATTAGGAGAAGTAACCAAAGCATGGGGCATTAGGAGAAGTAACCCCAGCATGGGCCATTAGGAGAAGTAAACCCAGCATGGGACATTGGGAGAAGTAACTCCTACATGTGGCATTAGGAGAAGTAAACCCAAGCATGGGACATTAGGATAAGTAAACCCAGCATGGGGCATTAGGAGAAGTAAACCCAGCATGGGGCATTAGGAGAAGTAAACCCAGCATGGGGCATTAGGAGAAGTAAACCCAGCATGGGGCATTAGGAGAAATAACCCCAGCATTTGGCATTAGGAGAAGTAAACCCAGCATGGGGCGTTAGGAGAAGTAAACCCAGCATGGGGCATTAGGAGAAGTAAACCCAGCATGGGGCATTAGGAGAAGTAAACCCAGCATGGGACATTAGGAGAATTAAACCCAGCATGGGGCATTAGGAGAAGTAAACCCAGCATGGGACTTTGGGAGAAGTAACCCCAGCATTTGGCATTAGGAGAAGTAAAGCCAGCATGGGGCATTAGGAGAAGTAAACCCAGCATGGGGCATTAGGAGAAATAACCCCAGCATGGGGCATTAGGAGAAGTAACCCCAGCATGGGGCATTAGGAGTAGTAACCCCAGCATGGGGCATTAGGAGAAGTAACCCCAGCATGGGGCATTAGGAGAAGTAACCCCAGCATGGGGCATTAGGAGAAGTAACCCCAGCATGGGACATTAGGAGAAGTAAACCCAGCATGGGGCGTTAGGAGAAGTAACCCCAGCATGGGACATTAGGAGAAGTAACCCCAGGATGGGACATTGGGAGAAGTAACCCCAGCATGGGGCAATTGGAGAAGTAACCCCCGCATGGGGCATTAGGAGAAGTAACCCCAGCATGGGACATTAGGAGAAGTAACCCCAGCAAGGGGCATTAGGAGAAGTAACCCCAGCATGGGGCATTAGGAGAAGTAACCCCAGCATGGGACATTGGGAGAAGTAACCCCAGCATGGGGCATTAGGAGAAGTAACGACAGCATGGGGCATTAGAAGAAGTATCACCAGCATGGGACATTAGGAGAAGTAACCCCAGCATGGGGCATTAGGAGAAGTAACCCCCGCATGGGGCATTATGAGAGTTAACCCCAGCATGGGGCATTAGGAGAAGTAACCCCAGCATGGGACATTAGGAGAAGGAAACCCAACATGGGGCGTTAGGAGAAGAAACCCCAGCATTAGGCATTAGGAGAAGTAACCACAGCATGGGGCATTAGGAGAAGTAACCCCAGCATGGGGCGTTAGGAGAAGTAACACCAGCATGGGGCATTAGGAGAAGTTTCTCCAACAAGGGGCATTAGGAGAAGTAACCCCAGCATGTGGCGTTAGGAGAAGTAACCCCAGCATGGGGCATTAGGAGAAGTAACCCCAGCATGGGACATTGGGAGAAGTAACTCCAACATGGGGCATTAGGAGAAGTAAACCTCAGCATGGGGCATTAGGAGAAGTAAACCCATCATGGGGCATTAGGAGAAGTAAACCCAGCATTTGGCATTAGGAGAAATAAACCCAGCATGGGATATTGGGAGAAGTAAACCCAGCATGGGGCATTAGAAGAAGTAACCCCAGCATGGGACATTAGGAGAAGTAACCCCAGCATTTGGCATTATGAGAATTAAACCCAGCATGGGGCATTAGGAGTAGTAACCCCAGTATGGGGCATTAGGAGAAGTAACCCCAGCATGGGACATTAGGAGATGTAAACCCAGCATGGGGCATTAGGAGTAGTAACCCCAGTATGGGGCATTAGGAGAAGTAACCCCAGCATGGGACATTAGGAGATGTAAACCCAGCATGTGGCGTTAGGAGAAGTAACCCCAGCATGGGGCATTAGGAGAAGTAACCCCAGCATGGGACATTGGGAGAAGTAACTCCAACATGGGGCATTAGGAGAAGTAAACCTCAGCATGGGGCATTAGGAGAAGTAAACCCAGCATTGGCATTAGGAGAAATAAACACAGCATGGGATATTGGGAGAAGTAAACCCAGCATTTGGCATTATGAGAAGTAAACCCAGCATGGGGCATTAGGAGTAGTAACCCCAGCATGGGGCATTAGGAGAAGTAACCCCAGCATTTGGCATTATACGAAGTAAACCCAGCATGGGGCATTAGGAGTATTAACCCCAGCATGGGGCATTAGTAGAAGTAAACCCAGCATTTGGCATTAGGAGAAGTAACCCCAGCATGGGACATTAGGAGAAGTACCCCCAGCATGGGGCTTTAGGAGAAGTAACCCCAGCATGGGGCATTAGGAGAAGTAACTCCAACATGGGGCATTAGGAGAAGTAACCCCAGCATGGGGCATTAGGAGAAGTAACCCCAGCATGGGGCATTAGGAGAAGTAACCCCAGCATGGGGTCTTAGGAGTAGTAACCCCAGCATGGGGAATTAGGAGAAGTAACCCCAGCATGGGGCATTAGGAGAAGTAACCCCAGCATGGGGCGTTAGGAGAAGTAACCCCAGCATGGGGAATTAGGAGAAGTAACCCCAGCATGGGGCGTTAGGAGAAGTAACCCCAGCATGGGGAATTAGGAGAAGTAACCCCAGCATGGGGCGTTAGGAGAAGTAACCCCAGCATTTGGCATTATGAGAAGTAAACCCAGCATGGGGCATTAGGAGTAGTAACCCCAGTATGGGGCATTAGGAGAAGTAACCCCAGCATGGGACATTAGGAGATGTAAACCCAGCATGGGGCGTTAGGAGAAGTAACGCCATCATGGGGCTATATGAGAAGTAACCCCAGCATGGGGCATTAGGAGTAGTAACCCCCAGCATGGGGCATTAGGAGAAGTAACCCCAGCATGGGACATTAGGAGAAGTACCCCCAGCATGGGGCTTTAGGAGAAGTAACCCCAGCATGGGGCATTAGGAGAAGTAACTCCAACATGGGGCATTAGGAGAAGTAACCCCAGCATGGGGCATTAGGAGAAGTAACCCCAGCATGGGGCATTAGGAGAAGTAACCCCAGCATGGGGCGTTAGGAGTAGTAACCCCAGCATGGGGAATTAGGAGAAGTAACCCCAGCATGGGGCATTAGGAGAAGTAACCCCAGCATGGGGCGTTAGGAGAAGTAACCCCAGCATGGGGAATTAGGAGAAGTAACCCCAGCATGGGGCGTTAGGAGAAGTAACCCCAGCATGGGGAATTAGGAGAAGTAACCCCAGCATGGGGCGTTAGGAGAAGTAACCCCAGCATGGGACATTGGGAGAAGTAACCCCAGCATTTGGCATTATGAGAAGTAAACCCAGCATGGGGCATTAGGAGTAGTAACCCCAGTATGGGGCATTAGGAGAAGTAACCCCAGCATGGGACATTAGGAGATGTAAACCCAGCATGGGGCGTTAGGAGAAGTAACGCCATCATGGGGCTATATGAGAAGTAACCCCAGCATGGGGCATTAGGAGTAGTAACCCCCAGCATGGGGCATTAGGAGAAGTAACCCCAGCATGGGACATTAGGAGAAGTACCCCCAGCATGGGGCTTTAGGAGAAGTAACCCCAGCATGGGGCATTAGGAGAAGTAACTCCAACATGGGGCATTAGGAGAAGTAACCCCAGCATGGGGCATTAGGAGAAGTAACCCCAGCATGGGGCATTAGGAGAAGTAACCCCAGCATGGGGCGTTAGGAGTAGTAACCCCAGCATGGGGAATTAGGAGAAGTAACCCCAGCATGGGGCATTAGGAGAAGTAACCCCAGCATGGGGCGTTAGGAGAAGTAACCCCAGCATGGGGAATTAGGAGAAGTAACCCCAGCATGGGGCGTTAGGAGAAGTAACCCCAGCATGGGGAATTAGGAGAAGTAACCCCAGCATGGGGCGTTAGGAGAAGTAACCCCAGCATGGGACATTGGGAGAAGTAACCCCAGCATGGGGCATTAGGAGAAGTAACCCCCGCATGGGGCATTAGGAGAAGTAACGCCAGCATGGGGCATTAGGAGAAGTAACCCCAGAATGGGGCATTAGGAGAAGTAACCCCAGCATGGGGCGTTAGGAGTAGTAACCCCAGTATGGGGAATTAGGAGAAGTAACCCCAGCATGGGGCGTTAGGAGAAGTAACCCCAGCATGGGACATTGGGAGAAGTAACTCCAACATGGGGCATTAGGAGAAGTAAACCTCAGCATGGGGCATTAGGAGAAGTAAACCTCAGCATGGGGCATTAGGAGAAGTAAACCCAGCATTTGGCATTAGAAGAAGTAACCCCAGCATGGGGCATTAGGAGTAGTAACCCCAGTATGGGGCATTAGGAGAAGTAACCCCAGCATGGGACATTAGGAGATGTAAACCCAGCATAGGGCGTTAGGAGAAGTAACGCCATCATGGGGCTATATGAGAAGTAACCCCAGCATGGGGCATTAGGAGTAGTAACCCCCAGCATGGGGCATTAGGAGAAGTAACCCCAGCATGGGGCTTTAGGAGAAGTAACCCCAGCATGGGGCATTAGGAGAAGTAACTCCAACATGGGGCATTAGGAGAAGTAACCCCAGCATGGGGCATTAGGAGAAGTAACCCCAGCATGGGGCATTAGGAGAAGTAACTCCAACATGGGGCATTAGGAGAAGTAACCCCAGCATGGGGCATTAGGAGAAGTAACTCCATCATGGGGCTATATGAGAAGTAACCCCAGCATGGGGCATTAGGAGTAGTAACCCCCAGCATGGGGCATTAGGAGAAGTAACCCCAGCATGGGACATTAGGAGAAGTACCCCCAGCATGGGGCTTTAGGAGAAGTAACCCCAGCATGGGGCATTAGGAGAAGTAACTCCAACATGGGGCATTAGGAGAAGTAACCCCAGCATGGGGCATTAGGAGAAGTAACCCCAGCATGGGGCATTAGGAGAAGTAACCCCAGCATGGGGCGTTAGGAGTTGTAACCCCAGCATGGGGAATTAGGAGAAGTAACCCCAGCATGGGGCATTAGGAGATTTAACCCCAGCATGGGGCGTTAGGAGAAGTAACCCCAGCATGGGGAATTAGGAGAAGTAACCCCAGCATGGGGCGTTAGGAGAAGTAACCCCAGCATGGGGAATTAGGAGAAGTAACCCCAGCATGGGGCGTTAGGAGAAGTAACCCCAGCATGGGACATTGGGAGAAGTAACCCCAGCATGGGGCATTAGGAGAAGTAACCCCCGCATGGGGCATTAGGAGAAGTAACCCCAGCATGGGACATTAGGAGAAGAAACCCCAGCATGGGGCATTAGGAGAAGTAACCCCAGCATGGGGCATTAGGAGAAGTATCACCAGCATGGGACATTAGGAGAAGTAACCCCAGCATGGGGCATTAGGAGAAGTAACCCCCGCATGGGGCATTAGGAGAGGTAACCCCAGCATGGGGCATTAGGAGAAGTAACCCCAGCATGGGACATTAGGAGAAGGAAACCCAACATGGGGCGTTAGGAGAAGAAACCCCAGCATTAGGCATTAGGAGAAGTAACCACAGCATGGGGCATTAGAAGAAGTAACCCCAGCATGGGACATTGGGAGAAGTAACTCCAACATGGGGCATTAGGAGAAGTAAACCTCAGCATGGGGCATTAGGAGAAGTAAACCCATCATGGGGCATTAGGAGAAGTAAACCCAGCATTTGGCATTATGAGAAGTAAACCCAGCATGGGATATTGGGAGAAGTAAATCCAGGATGGGGCATTAGAAGAAGTAACCCCAGCATGGGGCATTAGGAGAAGTAACCCCAGCATTTGGCATCATGAGAAGTAAACCCAGCATGGGATATTGGGAGAAGTAAACCCAGCATTGGACGTTAGGAGAAGTAAACCCCAGCATGGGGCATTAGGAGAAGTAACCCCAGCATGGGACATTAGGAGATGTAAACCCAGCATGGGGCGTTAGGAGAAGTAACGCCATCATGGGGCTATATGAGAAGTAACCCCAGCATGGGGCATTAGGAGTAGTAACCCCCAACATGGGGCATTAGGAGAAGTAACCCCAGCATGGGACATTAGGAGAAGTACCCCCAGCATGGGGCTTTAGGAGAAGTAACCCCAGCATGGGGCATTAGGAGAAGTAACTACAACATGGGGCATTAGGAGAAGTAAACCTCAGCATGGGGCATTAGGAGAAGTAAACCTCAGCATGGGGCATTAGGAGAAGTAAACCCAGCATTTGGCATTAGGAGAAATAAACCCAGCATGGGATATTGGGAGAAGTAAACCCAGCATGGGGCATTAGAAGAAGTAACCCCAGCATGGGGCATTAGGAGAAGTAACCCCAGCATTTGGCATTATGAGAAGTAAACCCAGCATGGGGCATTAGGAGTAGTAACCCCAGTATGGGGCATTAGGAGAAGTAACCCCAGCATGGGACATTAGGAGATGTAAACCCAGCATAGGGCGTTAGGAGAAGTAACGCCATCATGGGGCTATATGAGAAGTAACCCCAGCATGGGGCATTAGGAGTAGTAACCCCCAGCATGGGGCATTAGGAGAAGTAACCCCAGCATGGGACATTAGGAGAAGTACCCCCAGCATGGGGCTTTAGGAGAAGTAACCCCAGCATGGGGCATTAGGAGAAGTAACTCCAACATGGGGCATTAGGAGAAGTAACCCCAGCATGGGGCATTAGGAGAAGTAACCCCAGCATGGGGCATTAGGAGAAGTAACCCCAGCATGGGGCGTTAGGAGTTGTAACCCCAGCATGGGGAATTAGGAGAAGTAACCCCAGCATGGGGCATTAGGAGATTTAACCCCAGCATGGGGCGTTAGGAGAAGTAACCCCAGCATGGGGAATTAGGAGAAGTAACCCCAGCATGGGGCGTTAGGAGAAGTAACCACAGCATGGGGAATTAGGAGAAGTAACCCCAGCATGGGGCGTTAGGAGAAGTAACCCCAGCATGGGACATTGGGAGAAGTAACCCCATTATGGGGCATTAGGAGAAGTAACCCCAGCATGGGGCATTAGGAGAAGTAACCCCAGCATGGGGCGTTAGGAGTTGTAACCCCAGCATGGGGAATTAGGAGAAGTAACCCCAGCATGGGGCATTAGGAGATTTAACCCCAGCATGGGGCGTTAGGAGAAGTAACCCCAGCATGGGGAATTAGGAGAAGTAACCCCAGCATTTGGCGTTAGGAGAAGTAACCCCAGCATGGGACATTGGGAGAAGTAACCCCAGCATGGGGCATTAGGAGAAGTAACCCCAGCATGGGGCATTAGGAGAAGTAACCCCAGCATGGGGCGTTAGGAGTTGCAACCCCAGCATGGGGAATTAGGAGAAGTAACCCCAGCATGGGGCATTAGGAGATTTAACCCCAGCATGGGGCGTTAGGAGAAGTAACCCCAGCATGGGGAATTAGGAGAAGTAACCCCAGCATGGGGCGTTAGGAGAAGTAACCCCAGCATGGGGAATTAGGAGAAGTAACCCCAGCATGGGGCGTTAGGAGAAGTAACCCCAGCATGGGACATTGGGAGAAGTAACCCCAGCATGGGGCATTAGGAAAAGTAACCCCCGCATGGGGCATTAGGAGAAGTAACCCCAGCATGGGACATTAGGAGAAGAAACCCCAGCATGGGGCATTAGGAGAAGTAACCCCAGCATGGGGCATTAGGAGAAGTATCACCAGCATGGGACATTAGGAGAAGTAACCCCAGCATGGGGCATTAGGAGAAGTAACCCCCGCATGGGGCATTAGGAGAGGTAACCCCAGCATGGGGCATTAGGAGAAGTAACCCCAGCATGGGACATTAGGAGAAGGAAACCCAACATGGGGCGTTAGGAGAAGAAACCCCAGCATTAGGCATTAGGAGAAGTAACCACAGCATGGGGCATTAGGAGAAGTAACCCCAGCATGGGGCGTTAGGAGTTGTAACCCCAGCATGGGGAATTAGGAGAAGTAACCCCAGCATGGGGCATTAGGAGATTTAACCCCAGCATGGGGCGTTAGGAGAAGTAACCCCAGCATGGGGAATTAGGAGAAGTAACCCCAGCATGGGGCGTTAGGAGAAGTAACCACAGCATGGGGAATTAGGAGAAGTAACCCCAGCATGGGGCGTTAGGAGAAGTAACCCCAGCATGGGACATTGGGAGAAGTAACCCCATTATGGGGCATTAGGAGAAGTAACCCCAGCATGGGGCATTAGGAGAAGTAACCCCAGCATGGGGCGTTAGGAGTTGTAACCCCAGCATGGGGAATTAGGAGAAGTAACCCCAGCATGGGGCATTAGGAGATTTAACCCCAGCATGGGGCGTTAGGAGAAGTAACCCCAGCATGGGGAATTAGGAGAAGTAACCCCAGCATTTGGCGTTAGGAGAAGTAACCCCAGCATGGGACATTGGGAGAAGTAACCCCAGCATGGGGCATTAGGAGAAGTAACCCCAGCATGGGGCATTAGGAGAAGTAACCCCAGCATGGGGCGTTAGGAGTTGCAACCCCAGCATGGGGAATTAGGAGAAGTAACCCCAGCATGGGGCATTAGGAGATTTAACCCCAGCATGGGGCGTTAGGAGAAGTAACCCCAGCATGGGGAATTAGGAGAAGTAACCCCAGCATGGGGCGTTAGGAGAAGTAACCCCAGCATGGGGAATTAGGAGAAGTAACCCCAGCATGGGGCGTTAGGAGAAGTAACCCCAGCATGGGACATTGGGAGAAGTAACCCCAGCATGGGGCATTAGGAAAAGTAACCCCCGCATGGGGCATTAGGAGAAGTAACCCCAGCATGGGACATTAGGAGAAGAAACCCCAGCATGGGGCATTAGGAGAAGTAACCCCAGCATGGGGCATTAGGAGAAGTATCACCAGCATGGGACATTAGGAGAAGTAACCCCAGCATGGGGCATTAGGAGAAGTAACCCCCGCATGGGGCATTAGGAGAGGTAACCCCAGCATGGGGCATTAGGAGAAGTAACCCCAGCATGGGACATTAGGAGAAGGAAACCCAACATGGGGCGTTAGGAGAAGAAACCCCAGCATTAGGCATTAGGAGAAGTAACCACAGCATGGGGCATTAGGAGAAGTAACCCCAGCATGGGACATTAGGAGAAGTAACTCCAACATGGGGCATTAGGAGAAGTAAACCCATCATGGGGCATTAGGAGAAGTAAACCCAGCATTTGGCATTATGAGAAGTAAACCCAGCATGGGATATTGGGAGAAGTAAACCCAGCATGGGGCATTAGAAGAAGTAACCCCAGCATGGGGCATTAGGAGAAGTAACCCCAGCATTTGGCATTATGAGAAGTAAACCCAGCATGGGACATTGGGAGAAGTAACCCCAGCATGGGGCGTTAGGAGTAGTAACCCCAGCATGGGGAATTAGGAGAAGTAACCCCAGCATGGGGCATTAGGAGAAGTAACCCCAGCATGGGGCGTTAGGAGTAGTAACCCCATCATGGGGAATTAGGAGAAGTAACCCCAGCATGGGGCATTAGGAGAAGTAACCCCAGCATGTGACATTAGGAGAAGTAAACCCATTATGGGGCGTTAGGAGAAGTAACCCCAGCATGGGACGTTAGGAGAAGTAAACCCAGCATGGGGCATTAGGAGAAGTTAACCCAGCATGGGGCATTAGGAGAAGTAACCCCAGCATGGGGCATTAGGAGAAGTAACCCCAGCATGGGACATTAGGAGATGTAAACCCAGCATGGGGCGTTAGGAGAAGTAATGCCATCATGGGGCTATATGAGAAGTAACCCCAGCATGGGGCATTAGGAGTAGTAACCCCCAGCATGGGGCATTAGGAGAAGTAACCCCAGCATGGGACATTAGGAGAAGTACCCCCAGCATGGGGCTTTAGGAGAAGTAACCCCAGCATGGGGCATTAGGAGAAGTAACTCCAACATGGGGCATTAGGAGAAGTAACCCCAGCATGGGGCATTAGGAGAAGTAACCCCAGCATGGGGCATTAGGAGAAGTAACCCCAGCATGGGGAATTAGGAGAAGTAACCCCAGCATGGGACATTGGGAGAAGTAACCCCAGCATGGGGCATTAGGAGAAGTAACCCCAGCATGGGGCATTAGGAGAAGTAACCCCAGCATGGGGAGTTAGGAGAAGTAACCCCAGCATGGGACATTGGGAGAAGTAACCCCAGCATGGGGCGTTAGGAGTAGTAACCCCAGCATGGGGAATTAGGAGAAGTAACCCCAGCATGGGGCATTAGGAGAAGTAACCCCAGCATGGGGCGTTAGGAGTAGTAACCCCATCATGGGGAATTAGGAGAAGTAACCCCAGCATGGGGCATTAGGAGAAGTAACCCCAGCATGTGACATTAGGAGAAGTAAACCCATTATGGGGCGTTAGGAGAAGTAACCCCAGCATGGGACGTTAGGAGAAGTTAACCCAGCATGGGGCATTAGGAGAAGTTAACCCAGCATGGGGCATTAGGAGAAGCAACCCCAGCATGGGGCATTAGGAGAAGTAAACCCAGCAGGGGGGATTTGGAGAAGTAAGGCCAGCATGGGGCATTAGGAGAAGTAACCCCAGCATGGGGCATTAGGAGAAGTAAACCCAGCAGGGGGGATTTGGAGAAGTAACCCCAGTATGGGACATTAGGAGTAGTAACCCCAGCATGGGGCATTAGGTGTAGTAACCCCAGCATGGGGCATTAGGAGAAGTTAACCCAGCATGGGGCATTAGGAGTAGTAACCCCAGCATGGGGCATTAGGAGAAGTAACCCCAGCAGGGGGGATTTGGAGAAGTAAACCCAGCATGGGGCATTAGGAGTAGTAACCCCAGCATGGGGCATTAGGAGTAGTAACCCCAGCATGGGGCATTAGGAGAAGTTAACCCAGCATGGGGCATTAGGAGTAGTAACCCCAGCATGGGGCATTAGGAGAAGTAACCCCAGCAGGGGGGATTTGGAGAAGTAAACCCAGCATGGGACATTAGGAGTAGTAACCCCAGCATGGGGCATTAGGAGTAGTAACCCCAGCATGGGGCATTAGGAGAAGTTAACCCAGCATGGGAAATTAGGAGTAGTAACCCCATCATGGGGCATTAGGAGAAGTAGCCCCAGCAGCGGGGATTTGGAGAAGTAAACCCAGCATGGGGCATTAGGAGTAGTAACCCCAGCATGGGGCATTAGGAGTAGTAACCCCAGCATGGGGCATTAGGAGAAGTTAACCCAGCATGGGGCATTAGGAGTAGTAACCCCAGCATGGGGCATTAGGAGAAGTAACCCCAGCATGGGACATTAGGAGAAGTAAACCCAGCATGGGGCGTTAGGAGAAGTAACCCCAGCATGGGACGTTAGGAGAAGTAAACCCAGCATGGGGCGTTAGGAGAAGTAACACCAGCATGGGGCGTTAGGAGAAGTAACCCCAACATGGGGAATTAGGAGAAGTAACCCCAGCATGGGGAATTAGGAGAAGTAACCCCAGCATGGGGCATTAGGAGTAGTAACCCCAGCATGGGACATTGGGAGAAGTAACTCCAACATGGGGCATTAGGAGAAGTAAACCCCAGCATGGGGCATTAGGAGAAGTAAACCCTGCATGGGGCGTTAGGAGAAGTAAACCCAGCATGTGGCATTAGGCGAAGAAAACCCAGCATGGGGCATTAGGAGACGTAACTCCAACATGGGGCATTAGGAGAAGTAACCCCATTATGGGGCATTAGGAGAAGTAACCCCAGCATGGGGCATTAGGAGAAGTAACCCCAGCATGGGGCGTTAGGAGAAGTAACCCCACTATGGGGCATTATGAGAAGTAACCCCAGCATGGGGCATTAGGAGTAGTAACCCCAGCATGGGACATTAGGAGAAGTAAACCCATTATGGGGCGTTAGGAGAAGTAACCCCAGCATGTGGCATTAGGAGAAGTAACCCCAGCATGGGGCATTAGGAGATGTAACCCCAGCATGGGACATTGGGAGAAGTAACCCCATTATGGGGCATTAGGAGAAGTAACCCCAGCATGGGGCATTAGGAGAAGTAACCCCAGCATGGGGCGTTAGGAGAAGTAACCCCACTATGGGGCATTATGAGAAGTAACCCCAGCATGGGGCATTAGGAGTAGTAACCCCAGCATGGGACATTAGGAGAAGTAAACCCAGCATGGGGCGTTAGGAGAAGTAACCCCAGCATGGGGCATTAGGAGAAGTAACCCCAGCATGGGGCATTAGGAGATGTAACCCCAGCATGGGACATTGGGAGAAGTAACCCCAGCATTGAACGTTAGGAGAAGTAACCCCAGCATGGGGCATTAGGAGAAGTAACCCCAGCATGGGACGTCAGGAGAAATAACCCCAGCATGGGACATTGGGAGAAGTAACTCCAACATGGGGCATTAGGAGAAGTAACGCCAGCATGGGGCATTAGGAGAAGTAACCCCAGCATGGGACGTCAGGAGAAATAACCCCAGCATGGGACATTGGGAGAAGTAACTCCAACATGGGGCATTAGGAGAAGTAACGCCAGCATGGGGCATTAGGAGAAGTAACCCCAGCATGGGACATTGGGAGAAGTAACTCCAACATGGGGCATTATGAGAAGTAACGCCAGCATGGGGCATTAGGAGAAGTAAGCCCAGCATGGGACATTGGGAGAAGTAACTCCAACATGGGGCATTATGAGAAGTAACCCCAGCATGGGGCATTAGGAGAAGTAACCCCAGCATGGGACATTGGGAGAAGTAAATCCAACATGGGGCAATAGGAGAAGGAACCCCAGCATGGGACATTGGGAGAAGTAACCCCAACATGGGGCATTAGGAGAAGCCCAGAGAGACAGATATACATGTATGGCAGCAGAAGGTAAGGGACATTACTCACTCAGTGGGAGTTGGAATGGGACCAAACATGGCCAAGACTGTGATCAGGCGATCAACTCAGTAACGTCATTAATTAAATCTGCCTGCTACAGCAGAGGGGGGAAATAAATGAATAAATAAGTGTGATTAATCTGGCAGTCCTCTCCATCCGAAAGAACGCATGCACACACACACAAAGACACATACAGATGTAGTATCCTAATTTGATCGCTCTTTTGTTGCTGAGAATTTTCCTGCTTACAGGAAATGCAAACTTTTAGTGTATTTGAGTTTTAAAATGCTTCTAAAGTTTTCCTTTTCCAAATTTGAGACTTGACTTACCCGAACAAAAAAAATCCCCCTACAAAAATATCCATTAATTATAATCCACAACACTTCCTGTTGCTGCAGGGTTATGTTCCTGCTGTAGAAAACTGGCTCCGATTAAGATCCTACATCTGTAACATTCAATCACAGATAAGCAAGCAAACACACACAAATGCACACACACGCACGAACACACATAGCTTTATTTTCATGAAATGTAAGGATTTTTTGGGGAGACAACATTTTTACCATAAGAAAATCTTATTTTCCCTAACACCTAACATTAAACCTATCCCTAACCCTTCGCCTAACCCTTAGACTTGAAAAAACTATTTTCAAAAAAGTTAGTCTTCCTACTTTGTCAGGAGATTTGGGTGAATTGTTAGGACATTGTGGTCCTGATAAGGTAGGAAAACAAGTACACACACAAACCAAACCATCACCTCCCTCAGCCCTTGCTCCAGAGCTTGCAGATCATCAAATCAAATCAAATTGTATTTGTCTCATACACATGGTTAGCAGATGTTAATGCGAGTGCAGCGAAATGCTTGTGCTTCTAGTTCTGACAGTGCAGTAATATCTAACAAGTAATCTAACAAATTCACAACTACCTTATACACACAAATGTAAAAGGATGGGATAAGAATATGTACAGTCCATATAAATATATGGATGAGCGATGGCCGTGCAGCATAGGCAAGATGCAATAGATGTTATGAAATACAGTATATACATGAGATGAGTAATGTAGGATATGTAAACATTATTAAAGTGGCATTATTTAAAGTGACTAGTGATACCTTCATTAAATCTATTTATTAAAATGGCCAGTGATTTGGGTCTTTATGTTGGCAGCAGCCTCTCTATGTTAGGGATGGCTGTTTAACAGTCTGATGGCCTTGAGATATAAGCTGTTTTTCAGTCTCTCAGTCCCAGCTTTGATCCACCTGTACTGACCTCGCCTTCTGGATGATAGCGGGGTGAACAGGCAGTGGGTCGGGTGGCTGTTGTCCTTGATGATCGTTTTGGCCTTCCTGTGACATCGGGTGCTGTAGGTGTCCTGGAGGGCAGGTAGTTTGCCCCTGGTGATGCGTTGTGCAGATCGCACCACCCTCTGGAGAGCCTTGTGGTTGATGACGGTGCAGTTGCCGTACCAGGCGGTGATACAGCCCGATAGGATACTCTCGATTGTGCATCTGTAAAAGTTTGTGAGGGTTTTAGGTGACAAGTCAAATTTCTTCAGCCTCCTGAGATTGCAGAGGAGCTGTTATGGCGGTGGGTCTAGGGTTGCAGGTAAGGTGGAGGTGATATGATCCTTGACTAGTCTCTCAAAGTACTTCATGATGTCAGAAGTGAGTGCTATGGGGCGATAGTAATTTTGTTCAGTTAGCTTTGCCTTCTTTGGGACACATTTGTCATTGATGATGTGAAGCTCTGACAGATTATGTCTGGGGACCTGTCTGAAGACAAGTTCAAAGTCAACATGTTGACCTTGAACCAGGAGGCCTCCTGCCTCAGTTTCTAATGTAGCTACTGCTGGTAGGGTGAAAGGGCGGTGGATAGAGGGGATGAGAATTGTTCAGAGGGTGAGAAGAGAACAAAAATACGGTTTTAGACTGATGTACACAATAGACTCGATGGCCATTGTTCTTGGTTCTGAATAAATCACACATGTACACACATACATGCACGCACGCACACACACTCACGTGCACACACTGATAGAATATTACAAATGTGTCCCGACTTCAATGGAAAATATGTAATTCAGCAGCAACATTTAAGTAGTTCTCTCTGATTCAGTTTCCATGATTTTTAATGTAGCCTATTGCCTATTGCATTTACAGAGCTGGTCCCCTTGCTGTAGAGGGTGTCAAATAAGGTACCTTGTATTGATGATATACATTGTAATCCCTCTGAGCAAGTGTTCAGCCACTGATTATACTATCAAAGTTGTATATGGAGGCCAGCCATGTTTGACTAAATCACAATCCACCCAAACAGATCCATGTCCCTTTCAATGTGTTGTGGTTAATACTGTATATCTCTATCTTTTCCTTTAGGGTTTATTTTATTCAAGGGCTGCTTGGTTTTGTTCAAATCAGATTGATTGAGCTTCAACCATAGGTACACACAACAACAAGCAAACTCCAAAGGATACGCTTTTAACTGGGCTCGCAAACGTAGGAAAACGTCTGTTTTATAGGTAGCTCTGTGGTCTGTTTAGAGAAATATCAATTTGGATGGGACAGTGTCTAAAACAAAGTTGGTTTCTTGAATAAAGAAGTCATGGTGAGATTGACATTTTCTCCAACTGGAAAATGGAATTAAAAGATCACATACATTTTTCATAGGCTTCGTCTAAATTAGTCCTTTTAAAATTATACAAGGAAGAACACGGTTTAAAACCCCTCCTTTTTAACAACATAGTCCTGTGCCAGCTTGTTGGATGGAGATGGGAGCGCCTGTTTTATAAAACATTACAGGGTAGATGCATTGCCAGCTTGCTGTTCTCACCCACTCCATCAACACAGCATGGTCCACCCCTACCGCTGTCCCTCTGCGTTTATTAAGTGGACTGACAGGATTGGTCCAATGTCTAGTATGGCGAGGGGAGGGGAGGAGAGTGGAGAGGAGAGGAGCGGAGGAGAGTGGAGAGGAGACAGAAGACGAGTCAATGACACTAGAGGGGTGAGCAGTGTGTCTGGCAGGGGTACGGGTACGGGTACGGGAGAGGAGAAGAGTGGGAGTCAGGTCAGAAGCACCAGCTGGAGTAATGGAGGGAAGGATGGAGTGGAAGACGGAGGAGAGGAAGAGAGAGAAGGAGAAATGGGGAGGGAGCGTCACTCAGGTTGGCGTGGGATGGGTGATGAAGGAAGTGATGGAAAGAGAGACAGGGAGAGAGAGCGATGGAGAGAGCACCTCTCTGGCTGGTGTGGCGTGGGTGATGAAGGGAGTGGACTGCAGGAGAGTGCCTCTTCTCTAAGGCTGTCATCTTGGTGAGGGCCGTGCCAACACTGACGACAGAGTGGTACATGCAGATGGGAGCAGAGAGCCCGTGGCAGGCTGTACTCACAGCATCCATCCTCTTCCCGGCTGGCAGCAAGGCCAGCTGGAGGTTACTTCTGATTGATGGGCGCAGACACTGACTGAGAAAAAGAAGTCAGCATCGGAAAACAGTCAGCAAACCCCAACTCTTACTGTAGCTACAAATCATGTATAATACATTCCTTAACCTTTTAAATATAAATATCTTAAAAGTTCAAGTAATGCTCACTCTATCAACCAATAGAAGATAAGTATTGCTTAGGTTCCTTTATTCCTGCTTCCTGTCATCATCCCCAGTGTGTGTTAGTGAGAAGCAGGTGGCAGGTAGACAGGTAGAGTGTGTTACTCTGGTACTCAGCATGCAGTGTCAGCTTCTCTCAGGTCAAAGTCTGCTAAAGTATGATAATGAGACTGCAGTGTTGATCATTGACAGGAAGTGGTGAACAGCAAGTGCATAGTGCGAGATGTTGTAGGACAACGCTCTGGACAGCTTGTGTTTTAGCACACACACACACACACACACACACACACACACACACACACACACACACACACACACACACACACACACACACACACACACACACACACACACACACACACACACACACACACACACACACACACACACACAGAGAGACAGACATTGCGTGCACTGTGGTGAACATTTACACACACACAACACACACTCCGTCTCTCTCTCTCTCTCTCTCACACACACACACACACACACACACACACACACACACACACACACACACACACACACACACACACACACACACACACACACACACACACACACACACAAACAAAACACACACACACACACAAAGGTGGGTGCCCTTGAATACTGTTTTGATGTATCAACTCAGAGACAGGCAGTGTAAAGAAGTGTGACAGTGTTTGCTAATCAATCTACCCACTGATGTGATCAGAACAGAGGTTATGTCAACGCCTGAAAAGAGCTCTATCTTAATCCTCTTCCTACTTATGAATCCACTGACCAATAAGATGCCTCATCCTCACAGATCTGTACTGAGCCCATATTAGGACCACCTCAATCTCAGCAGGACTTTTTTCTGACATGGACACTGTAGATCTAACATTTTAGTCGTTTTTACATTTCCTCCTCATCATGATCTCAAAATAGTCTAATTTTTGGTGGACCTGGAGCTACAGTATGTTAAATATTGAATGTGTGAGAGAAAAGTGTTAATCAGGGTTGCATGCAGCCTCTATTCCTCCCCCCGTCTCCCCCTGCCTCTGCCCTGTGAGAGAACTCCAAACAGGCAATGGCGTATGAACACATACATACATAAACACCCTGCGGCCAGCATCAATCTGTAGTGTAGCTTCTCTTTCTTGGGTAATCAATTATCAGCGTTACATACAGTGGGATCCACAATTATTGACACCCCTGATAAAATGAGCAAAAAAATGACTGTATAAAATAAAGAATTCAAAATACTGAGCTATGCTGTTAAATTATATTATTTTATACTACAGTTTTTTCCAACTGCTTACACACAAAATACTTTCATGTCACACGATTTTTGAAACCTCTCACTCAAAGTGCAAAACTACACACCAAATATCCAAAACCATAAGCTATTTCTCAGCCTTTGACTCAGTTGTCAATTGCATAAAACACTTTTTTCAAAACACTACACACAATTCTCTACCTAAAACACAAAAATTGAACAGGAAGTGACTTGCTTTCCTTTTCCAAACACAACCAATCAAAATGCTACACTTATTCACCAGGTCACACACACACTCCTCACATGTGCAAACACTAATAGCTTAACTGATCACTAACCAATCACTGCTTTACTGTAGTATAGGCCTATAAATAGGTCAAAGGTCAGATTACCTGTTTTGAACAATGGATGCCAACAATGGACAGAGAGCAAGAGGAGTAGGAGGGAGTGGAAGAGGAAGAAGAGGACGAGGGCAAAGAAGAGAAGGAAGGAGAGCCATCTCTGATGAGATTAGGGTAACACTTGTTGATCATGTGATCAACCACGTTTTGACCATGAGAGAGGCTGGTCCAGCCCAACTTGAGTCGATTTACAGTGGCGTCCATAATTCGAACCTTCAGAAATGAGAACAGGTATGCAACTATCTAATGACTATTTTAGCATTACAGTAATGTACTGTAAAATACATATGACTGCATAGTATTACATAAACATTTGTAACTAAGCCATCCATTTACTGCACTGCATTGAATGAATGCGGTTGGTTATCATGCTGTACTACATTTTTTTGTACATTGTTTACAGCTCCTATGCTGAACACATACTATGTTTGAATTCTGTACAGATTAGAAAGGCAAAGACATCATGGAGGACGAGGACGCTTGTTTACAGATGTACAAGAGACTGCAATTATAAATATGGTTTTGGCCAACAATGCAATTAGGATTTGAGAGATAAGAGAGCATATCTTGAATAATGACACCATATTAAACAACATCAATGCTGTAAGCCTGTCGACCATACAACGCATCCTCCAACGGCACCAAGTGACGATGAAACAACTTTACAAGGTGCCATTTGAGAGAAACTCTGACAGAGTCAAGAATATGCGACATGACTGTGTAGAGGTATGTATGCAACACTACTTCCAGTACTTCAGACATACCATATTTACTCATCTGTATATCCTTTTGTCTGTTACAGAGAGTATTGGAGCTGGATGCCCATGTAATTTGCCATTAATTTATTTATGTGGATGAGGTTGGCTTCAACCTCACCAAAACCAGGCGCCGCGGAAGAAATGTAATAGGATAGAGGGCAATTACCAATGTCCCTGGACAGCGTGGGGGTAATATAACTATGTGTGCTGCCATCTCTCAAAACGGGGTCCTCCATCACAATGCCACACTGGCCATATGCTCACTTTTCTGGATGCAATTTACACAATGCTTGTCCGTGATCCAGATCAGGAGCCTGCTAGATTGGTGGTTTTATGGGACAATGTTAGTTTTCACCAGGCTGTTCTGGTCCAAAACTGGTTTGCCACCCATCCACAATTTGTAGTTTGTACCTACCCCCATATTCACCTTTTCTAAATCCCATAGAGGAATTATTCTCAGCCTGGCGCTGGAAAGTGTATGATCGCCAACCCTATGCCCGCATGTCGCTTCTCCAGGCAATGGAGGACGCATGTGGGGACATAGAGGTTGCCTCTGTCCAAGGTTGGATACGCCATGCTAGGAGATACTTCCCTCGATGTTTGGCAAGAGAAAACGTATCTTGTGATGTGGACGAAGTAATGTGGCCAGACCCAGGCCGGAGAAGAGATGAAGCGTAGCTTAGCACTGGTGACTGCCCCCCCGGGATTCATGGGCGGATTCCTGGGCTGCCCCCCTGGGACCTCACACACACAATTGTGTTCTTTACTGTATTCTAAAGAATATACTTTTGGTTTACATATGTTTATGATTTTGGTGTATGCTACTGTATACAACAGTAATGTTTGGCCTAATAAATATTTTCTGTTTCTACATTGCATTGGTGTTTACAGTGTACTTGTTACCCCTCTCAGCAGATTACTTTCAGTGTAGAACATTGTATTGACATGTAGATATAAACCTATGAAAGACCAAAGAGCTTTAGATTTAGAACAACAGTGTTTACATGGTATATCCAAAAATGTACTATTATGAAAGCAGTGTTTGCCATTTGATGCAAATGCTTCATTCTGACATGTGTTTATGGCATTTTGAATGCAGTGTTACATTTTGAAGGAGATGTGAGGCATTTTGCATTTTGTGTGTGCAGTTTTGGGAATTGTGAGTAGAGTTTTGAAAAAAGGAGACAGTTTTGAAAACGTGTGTAAGCAGTTGGAAAAAACTGTAATACAAACCCAATCCACCACTGATGTGTGTGACCAAAGAGCTCTATTTCCACCATAGCACAGGTTCCAATCCAAGTGCCAATGCTGTTTATCAAACTCCAGGCGATGCAGGTCAGATGACATGAAAATAGAGATCTCTGGCCGCGCACACCAATGGTGGGTCCGGCGTCGAAAAACGGAAGCGTATGCAGAAAAGTACCTCATACCTATGGTAAAATGTGGTGGTGCATCTTTGATGTTATGGGGCTTTTTTTGCTTCCACTGGTCATGAGGCCCTTGTTAAGGTCAATGGCATCAAACTCTACCAGGTACCAGGACATTTTAGCCAAAAACCTGGTTGCCTGTGACAGGAGGCTAAGAAAACGTTGTTGACCAATGTTCTAGCCTATATAGGCAATGGACTATTATTACAGTATGTGTATTAGCATACTGTTAGGCTTTAACCTTCCTTTGATGATGCTTAATATGCAGCGTGTAACCTAATGCAAAACTGCTCTACTTTGATTGGCCTCTGTGCCAGTGATTAACACTAGAAAGGCCTCATTGGACCCTCCATCAGGCCAATGATGTGTCTTTTGAAAGTTAACATTCTAACAGTCTAACAAATACATTTAATATATACAGTTGAAGTCGGAAGTTTACATACACCTTAGCCAAATACATTTAAACTCAGTTTTTCACAATTCCTGAATCCTAGTAAAAATGCCCTGTCTTAGGTCAGTTAAAATCACCACTTTATTTTAAGAATGTGACATGTCAGAATAATAATAGAGAGAATTATGTATTTCAGCTTTTATTTCTTTCATCACATTCCCAGTGGGTCAGAAGTTTACATACACTCAATTAGTATTTGGTAGAATTGCCTTTAAATTGTTTAACTTGGTGTAACGATTGTCTACTTCGTCCTCCTCCTCAGACGAGGAGAGGCGAGAAGGATCAGAGAACCAATGCGCAGCGTGATAGTTTTCTGACATAATGATATTTATTAAAGTAAAACGAAACACGAAAACACTATAACAGACTACAAAACAAATCGATGAAACGATGAACAAACCGAAACAGTCCCGTGTGGTGCAACATACAGAGACACGGAAGACAACCACCCACAACAAACAACGTGAAACAACCTCCCTATATATGGTTCTCAATCAGAGGAAAACGTAAAACACCTGCCTCTGATTGAGAGCCATACAAGGTCAATTAAACCTGACACTTAACATAGAACAAACAACACAGACTGCCCACCCAGCTCATGTCCTGACCCACTAAACACAACTATACAAAAGGAAAACAAGGTCAGGAACGTGACATTACCCCCCCCCCCCCCAAGATGCGGACTCCGGCCGCAAAACTCAACCTCAAGGGGAGGGTTTGGGTGGGCATCTGTCCACGGTGGCGGCTCCGGCTCCGGACGCTGTCCCCACACCACCATAGTCACTCCCTGCTTCCGTATCCCCCTCCCAATGACCACCCTCCAACTAAACCCACCTAAATTAAGGGGCATCACCGGGATAAGGGACAGCACCGGGATAAGGGACGGCAGCTCCGGGCTGAGGAACGGCAGCTCCGGGCTGAGGGACGGCAGCTCCGGGCTGAGGGACGGCAGCTCCGGGCTGAGGGACGGCGGATCCTGGCTGGCTGGCTCTGGCGGATCCTGGCTGGCTGGCTCTGGCGGATCCTGGCTGGCTGGCTCTGGCGGATCCTGGCTGGCTGGCTCTGGCGGGTCCTGGCTGGACGGCTCTGGCTGGACGGCTCTGGCTGGTCCTGGCTGGACGGCTCTGGCAGGTCCTGGCTGGACGGCTCTGGCAGGTCCTGGCTGGACGACTCTGGCTGGTCCTGGCTGGACGGCTCTGGCTGGTCCTGGCTTTACGGCTCTGGCTGGTCCTGGCTGGTCCTGGCTGGCTGACGGCTCGGGACAAACGGGCAGCTCTGACAGCTCGGAACAGACGGGCATTTCTGGGCAGACTGGCAGTGCAGGCGGCTCTGGACAGACTGGCACACCTTTTGGGAGGAGACGGAGAGACAGCCTGGTGCGTGGGGCTGCCACAGGACCCACCAGGCTGGAGAGACCTACAGGAGGCTTGATGTTAAGAGGAGGCACCTGAAGGACCGGGCTGTGGGGGAGCACTGGAGCTCTGGTGCACAGCCTTGGCACCACCCCCCAGGCTGGAGTACTATTCCAGCCCGTACCCTCCAGAGTGCAGGCACAGGTTGAACCAGGCTGTGGATGAGCACTGGAGATCTAGTGCCTACTACGCGCACCTCTCCCTTAGGCTCCACTCCCACATTTGCCCGGTACGAGCGAAGCGTAGGCATAGGACGCACTGCACCCTCCCAGCGCCCCCAGAGCCGGCGCAGGATACCCTGGACCGAAACTGTGTACCGGAGACCGGACGCGCTGAGCAGGCACAATACGCCCCGGCTGGATGCCCACACTCACACGACACTTTCGGGGGGCTGCCCTATAGCGCACCGGGCTATGGGCACGCACTGGCGACACCGTGCGCTTAACCGCATAACACGGTGCCTGACCAGTGACTCGTTGCTTATAATAAGCACGAGGAGTGCACTCAAGTCTGCTACCTGGCTTAGCCACACTCCTCTCTAGCCCCCCCCCCCCAAAAAAAATTATGGGGCTGCCTCTCGTACCTGTCGCGCTGCCTTGCTGCCTCCTCATATCGCCGACGCTCGCCTCCCATGTCCATGAATCCTGGGATTTCTGCAGTTGCTGTCGCTGCCCTTTTCCCCGCTGCTTGATCCTTGCTGCCACCCCAGGGCTTCACAGGGCTTCACAGTTGGGATGGTGTTCTTTGGCTTGCAAGCCTCCCCCTTTTTCCTCCAAACATGACGATGGTCATTATGGGCAAAGAGTTAGATTTTTCTTTCATCAGACCAGAGGACATTTCACCAAAAAGTATGATCTTTGTCCCCATGTGCAGTTGCAAACCGTAGTCTGGCTTTTTTATGGCGGTTTTGGAGCAGTGGCTTCTTCCTTGCTGTCGATATAGGACTCGTTTTACTGTGGATATAGATACTTTGTACCTGTTTCCTCCAGCATCTTCACAAGGTCCTTTGCTGTTGTTCTGGGATTGATTTGCACTTTTTGGACCAAAGTACGTTAATCTCTATGAGACAGAACGTGTCTCCTTCCTCAGCTATATGATGGCTGCGTGGTCCCATGGTGTTTATACTTGCGTACTATTGTTTGCACAGATGAACGTGGTACCTTCAGACTTTTGGAAATTGCTCCCAAGGATGAACCAGACTTGTGGAGGGCAAAGGAAAAAAAAAATATTCTGAGGTCTTGACTGATTTCTTTTCATTTTCCCATGATGTCAAGCAAAGAGGCACTGAGTTTGAAGGTAGGCCTTGAAATACATCCACAGGTACACCTCCAATTGACTCAAATGATGTCAATTAGCTTATCAGAAGCTTCTAAAGCCATGACATCATTTTCTGGAATTGTCCAAGCTGTTTAAAGGCACAGTCAACTTAGTGTATGTAAACTTCTGACGCACTGGAATTGTGATACAGTCTATTATAAATGAAATCATCTGTCTGTAAACAATTGTTGGAAAAATTACTTGTGTCATGCACAAAGTAGATGTCCTAACCGACTTGCCAAAACTATAGTTTGTTAACAAGAAATGTGTGGAGTGGTTGAAAAACGAGTTTTAATGACTCCAACCTAAGTGTATATAAACTTCCGACTTCAACTGTACTATCAGAAGAAGAAGAATTTGTTGTGGTTATGATGGTCTTGGCTAACATTAGAAAACAAAATAAAATGCATTTCAAAGAACACACTAGCATTTTCATTTGTTGATGTAATGTGTAGGCTATATGTACAAATGGAAAACCACTAACACAAGTGTTAAAATACATTAAATTAACACCATCACAAAGATCATTCATTATACATTTTTTAAGGGCAGGTCTTTAAGTAATGCATTTATGAATTCATGAAAATGCTTTTCGAAAGAACAGAAGGGCATATTTTGAGTTGAAATATATTATTGTGCTTGCGAGTGCACACGGAGAGCGTACTGTAATAGCAGAAATTCTGCAACAAAAGAAATAGAGCTCAAGGGGTCATTTTTAAGAGTTGTTTTGCAAGGGTAGGTCATTTGGAAACAGCAGAATCTGCTCTTTCTCGTACTACATAGATATCAAAACTTCTCACTTGCTTTTGTGACTCAGGAAAGTCACTTTTTGGCACTCAATCATCGGATTCTTCATGTACAATTTAACAATTAATAACATTGTCACCCATCAGACCATTATCAATTTAATCTTACCTTTAGGCTAACAATATTATATGTGTGAAATTCGTTTTGATATAGTTCAGGTGAAGTTTCGATGGGCCATCATCAGCTGCGTAGGCCAGACAGGCAGGGGAAAACAGCTAATAACACGAATTCTGTTTGAGGTAGTAATATTCCAACAACAGTAGAGACTTATTTAGGACAGCCAAGGAGGGGGGAACATATCTTTAAAAATGTCAGAGTAATTAAAAAAGTGAATTTGTTTGGTCAATATGACGCTCTCGGCTGTCCTAATTTTAAATGTTTATATCTCTGGCCCCCTACCTACTATCTCCTGGATGCTGAGCCATTTAGAGGTTGCCAAGCCTATTGCGATTATTACTGTTATATCTGGGCATTATGTTCTAGTCTCATAGTCCATTAATTATAGACCTATAGTTTATTATGTATAGGTCTATGTGAGTCAGATTTTAAATGCAAGAGTCATGGATTTACATAGGCTTACAGGACTATTTGGTCTGTAATGTGAAATCACATGTCAGATGGTTTGTTGTGTGTGATCTATTACAGTAGGGTATTGTGTAGGCTATGCTTTTATGATCCTTTAACGGATGTCTGCCTACGCCACTGACACACACACACACACACTTATGCATGCGCATGCACGCGTGCACATATACACACACACACACACTCTGGACAGTTGCAAACCTAGTCAGAAGGCATAGAATTCCCTTGGAAATGATATTGCCAGACAGAACATCATCTGAAGTGTTCTTAGTTTCCATGGATACACAGCCTTCCCTCCAAGGCTGTGCTGCGATATGAATGAATCCATTGTCACGTCTCCATTCCAGTTCTGGGGAGAAATGGAGAGAGAGAAAAGGGAAGGTGAGGGAGAAAATAATAGAAAAGCAGAAGTGAGAGGAAGACATTAGAAAGAAAAAGAGAGTGAGTGATTGAGTGAGTCAGAGAGAGAGAGAGAGACAGATGGTGGGATCTGAGACATGTTGCGCTCGATGAACAAGGATTGTGCTTGCTAAGTATATATCCCCTAAAGGCTGTTTGAAGGATGCCTACACAGAATAAACTACAATTACTCTTACACAGAAAGCTCTAGTGGCTACACATCTGATGAGATGGGATAACCCCTACAGTACCAGATCTATGTTCAAATACTACTTGAAACCCTTCAAAGGATTTTAGCGTTTGTTTCAGCCTGTCTGGAGTGCCAGATGGGTGAAGTTTGACCTTTAGCGACTATTCTAATGCTTCCATTGCTCCAGGCAAGCACACATAAAGTTTTTAAATATATTTCCAATACTATTTCAACACAAGGATGTACAGTACACAGTACTGATATTATTTGATGTTTGTTCCCCTGCGAGGGTATATAGGTGCCTCCCACATTTTTCCTACTCAAGGCTCTGATGAAGACGATTCATGCCGAAACGTAAGTCAATTGTTTACTTGTCCCGTCAATAAATGTATCAGATTTATGCAACAACAGAGTGCTCATTTTTCTTTACTCTCCCAGATAGTCGTCTTGGGGTAAGGAGTTTTTAGGATGTACAGTACACATTCAGAGAAATCTCAACTTTTGGGCTTCTTTCTCTCATTTACGTCCCTCACCACAGTATGCCCAGAGATATAAAGACAATATAAAGTATTTTTCTAACAAAAATATGTACATTCTTGGGACATTGTCATTTACATAATATTTCTAGTATGTGGATATGATAAAAACATTGTCGTTCTGTCAAAATGCCTTGACCTAGATTGATTAAACAAGCACAACATATAACACTTCACCCAAAAGAGATTTCACAATACGAACTAAGATTTGAGTCTTAAGCAGCATGTTGAGGAATCCAAATGAAACCATTTGAGATTCCTTAAATTGTGTGTAAATTGAAATTGAGTTCAGAAAAGATGAAAATCCCAATCTAATCTCAATTGGTAAACAAACATGATGGAAAGCCCGCTCTCAGTTAGGTCCTTGGTCACTCACTCAGGGTATCCTGTGTAGGGGTGAGAACTGCCTGGCTCGCCACCTCCCTCTCCATGGGATTGGTTGAAAAGGTCCCAGCCCCACTCTGCTGGCTCGCCACCTCCCTCTCCAGGGGGTTTGTTGAACAGGTCCCAGCCCCACGCTGGAAGACCCTCAGAGCAGCAGAATTAGGCTCAAGGGACATCTCCCTACCCCTCTCAGTCACTGTCTCTTACTCACTTCCCTTCTCCACCACTGCAGCTTCAGTGACTCAAATGAAATGGGAATCAGTTTCTTTCTCCCTCTTTCTCTCGTTCCCTCATCTTTTCTTTTTTTCCTTTTCTCTCTCTCATTCCCTGGCTTGTAAACAGAGCTCTGTCAGTTTAAAAATCAGACTACTCCAACACCCCAAGAGAATCGACCACCTAACTTACACATGGAGGCCTGGCTGCTTTCTGCAGTAACTGTGTTAAAGCAGAGAGAGAGATGTTGCTGGGTGGTGTGTGTGTGTGTGTGTGTGTGTGTGTGTGTGTGTGTGTGTGTGTGTGTGTGTGTGTGTGTGTGTGTGTGTGTGTGTGTGTGTGTGTGTGTGTGTGTGTGTGTGTGTGTGTGTGTGTGTGTATTGTCAGCAGTCGTTAGACTGGAGCACCAGAGCGTGTGAGGACATGGGAGATTGAGTACTGGGATTACTTCATCTCTACTTGAAATACCCCACTAAATTAAATATCTGTGTCTGACCCTAGCCCACCTAACCCTCAGAGGGGAGGGTGGGGCTCTCTCTCCTCTCCTAGCCATTCCCTGTTTAGACTTTTCAGTGATAGCGTTCTCCCATTTAGAGATACGCTCCAAAGGGACTGGAGATGTGCATACACTGTTTTGTTCTAATTATTCACTGTCCATTTAGCATCAACACTCTTCATTTAAATAGTTTGTAGAGCCTCTGATAGAGCCCCTGATGTACCAATCACTATGGGCTGCCTAAGTAAAGGAATACTTAAATGATATGAGGAATATGAATTGATCATTTCATGTCAAGGCATTGTTCAGAAGCTAACCAAGGTCCTGTAGTGAACCAAAACCAACGGCCTCTCCGAAGCATAAAGTATAAATTAAGCTGATCTGAGCTCATATTCAATGTTAACAGTATTTACTTTTATCAGGTGCGTGATATACATTCTGCCATCATCTCCAAGTCCCATGTGCTACTATATGGGATGTACTGTCTTTTTATGAGTTATACAACATCCATATGCTCTATTTCATTCATACAGGTCACCAGCTCTCATATTGTCAAAAACTGGCAGATCATTTTTTATTCACACTAATTGCCAGATTGATGTATCTTTTCATCTCCATTATGCCAAAACAGATGGCCCTAAGTTAACCCTTCTGAATTGCTTAGTGAGATACCGGATAAGATCTGAATGACCTGTGTATATAGACACACAACCACAACAGCAATAACAACATTATTAATACTGCTATGTGAGGGTTGAGGCAAATTGTGTTAGGGTTTAATTAAAAATAAATGTGAAGCACTTGTTGGTTCTAGTGAATATAGGATACTAATTGAAGGGAAATGGGAAAGAGCATCAAGATTTTCCTGGTATGTATCATAATTACATCAATGAGACAGATGGGTGATGCTCCAGCTGATTTGGAACCAGAGGGCAGGGCTCTGGGGAGCACAGCTCATGTCAATCAACGTGTGAGCTGCAAAAAAAGATGACAAATGACATTGTTAGCTAATATTCAATGTCACCGGCCCTAAAACATTTAAACTGGTCTGGAAAATGTTATATTTGGATTCAGTCTATCAGATTTGCATGGCTTAAATTAATATGAATTAGGAATAAATAAAGGGAATTCTTATGAACTTCTCTCAGATTTCGACTTTTGCAATTTCTTAACAACAACAATGACCAATGTCACAAATCTTGAAACAGAATGCATCATCATTTCCAAGAAACAATGTCATCACAAACAAGAATGATTGCGAAGAGTTGCATCCTCCGTAGAGACACAGACGGATCCAGATGCCTTGGATGTACAGCAGATGACCCAAATGGCAAGCCCTATTCCCTATATAGTGCACGACTTTTGACCAGGGACTAGGGCCCATAGGGCTTTGGTCAAAGGTAGGGCACTATATAGAGAATAGGGGGCCATTTGGCACATAGACTGCCTGCCCATGGTGTGGGGTCAGCTCTGTCCACCCCACCCTCCACCCCTCCTAGCTGTCTAATGTGAACACTAAATAATTGACCAAAGGCTGTAGTCTTTTCTCCCTCAGGCGGTGGAAGGTTTGTGACGTCCATGAATCTAGCTGCCCCCAGGGTAGTCGGCAAGCCTAAGCGCTGAGAGACAGCAGATCAATTGCTCTAGACCAGTGTTTTCCAACTCCAGTCCTCCAGTACCTCCAACAGTACATGTTTTTGTTGTAGCCCCGGACAGACTCACCTGATTCAACTCATTGAGGGCTTGATGATTAGTTGACAAGTTGAATCAGGTGTGCTTGTCTAGGGCTACAACAACAATGTGTGCTGTTGGGGTTACTTGGAGGATTGGAGCTGGGAAACACTGATATAGGCCCCATTCAAACAAGACATGTCACTACTAGCACCTAAGACCTCTGACAAGCTATAATGAGATTAGGAATACAGTGTTCCACGGGTCGATTTCTGAAATGAGTATTATTACCTGCTTGTACATGTACCATTAAGTACTGTCGTGATGATGTGCAGGCCTGCTCTCATGTTCTGTCAATTTTAGTTTTTCACTTTTCCTTGGAAAATAGGCAGGATCGTCATGTCAGCTAAACCCAGGGTATGACAAAGTGACAAACCCATTCATGTATTTTTTATTGAAACTGAAGCTCATTTGCTATATTTCTACACAATTTAAAAACTCTAAATGCAATTTGGAGAACAGCAAAAACAAGCCAAATGGACTCCAGACATGATCACCTTGTTGCTGTAGCTTCATTCATCACATTTAAAGGTCATTTTTCATTGAGCCGTCATAGGCAGCGTTTACTTTCAATACGATCTTTACAAACCGATTAACATTGCCTTTAAAAGTTGCGTGGTCTACAAGCGCGATCGGATTTATTCTCGGCTCTAGTTTCTGAAGAAAGTGATTATTTCATTATTTTATGATAACTGAGGGCCAATTAAAATCTGGCCTGCTGTTTTATAAGGACATTCTAGCAAGGTTTGTATCATTGTTTAGCGATACGGAACTGAATCCCACTTGGCACACACTGGTTGAATCAATGTTGTGTCAAGGTAATTTTTATGAAATTAGGTTGAACCAACGTGGAATATATATTGAATTGATGTTTGTGCCAGTGGGATGTACAGATGTAGGATCTTAACTTGATGACCATGTTTGGTGCAGGAGAACTTTCCTGCAATGGACGAAATGTTAAACTTGTATTGTAGTGAGGTTTAAAAAGACTTCTGAAGTTTGTAAATTCCACGGAAAAGTGTAGGCTATATAGAAATGATGATGCTCAAATTTAAAATCATTAAACTAAATAATGAGGGTTTCTATCAACCTAATGTAGGTGTAGGTTATATCTCACATTCCGATGTTCCAACTTGTAAACAAGGATGCACGACTCCGTGCAGCCAATGGTAATGTCCACTTGAAGTATAATGCCGGGAGACACTTTTAGATATGACAGCTCTAACACAGTTCCACCTCTGACGCTGTCAAAGCAACCAATTTGTGGATGTTGGCTAAAGCGGATATGTTTGAATCAAGTCCTAATGTCTCTGAAATATAAACATATTAAGTTCAATGTTCACAGTTGGGAAAGCAACTAAACAGTAATGACACCAAAATGGCTCTTGTGGGAAACAATTTCAGTAATGCAGGCATGCACACGCACGCAAACACACACACACACATGCATGCACGCAAATACGCCCGCACAAACCCACACACACGTGCATGCATACATACCCAGACACATGCACACTCACTCTAACACACACTCACACGCACACGCACACACACACACACACAAGAGACAAATTATTTCTTCTTAACAAGTAGATTGTTTGACATTTGTAGAAACACGCAAAAATCCAATGTCAAGCTGCTTTGCATTTCATGACTTTCTAGTGCAGTAAAACGTCCCGAAACGTAGGGGAGAATTTGCGGATTACTCTAAAGGAGGCATTGCATGAGTGGAGACGATGCTTACCCACAATCCTCTGGGAGGGTACTCTTTTGTGGAGTAAGGGCAAGACATGAACACATGGAGGGAGAGAGGTTCTTGTTGGATTTTTATTTCAACCCTTAGATATGGTAGCCTGAGGCCAGACTCCTTTTTAGTTGTGCTTCTTTGTTTCTTCCTGCCATAGTGATGAGCTTCTCTCTCTCTTAGTCCCACCTGAGAACTGATTACCTCAGTGTCTTGAATACATATCGTCTCCTTGTACAACCAAGAGGGAGTTTTGTAGGCTACCGCACATGTTCAATGACATAACCTAGAAAAACAAGTAGCATAACTATTATCAATGCAGGAAGTAAAGTAATGTGCGTTTGGATTTGCATGCACAATTATCCAGTCTTTTTATTTCTCTCCTGTACATTATCCCACTGTTAGATCTACATAAAACATTCTTGACTGGCCGCAGTTTGTTGCTATTTCTCAGCTACGTTAAATCTGTTTCAGTTTGCAAATGAGCGTTAGCCTTGCCTTGTAATAAGCATCACATCTTGGTGTAGCATACCCAAACTGTGGGCTAATAGAGCAGATGATATAGGCTGCCCTATTCCCTATCCGGTGCACTCCTTTTGACCAGAGCCCTATGGAAAAAGTACACTAAATAAGAGAATAGGGTGCCATTTGGGATGTAGACATAGGCCATAATATAGCATCAGCAGGGAAGGAGACGGGATTGCATGTTTAGATCAACCCATGCTGGATTCTATACGATTAGTATGTAATGTAATGTAGACTGAGTGTATGAAACCTTAGGAACACCTTCCTAATATTGAGTTGCACCCCTTTTGCCCTCAGAACAGCCTCAATTTGTCGGGGCATGGACTCTACAAGATGTCGAAAGTGAGAAAAACCCAGAAGCGTTGCAGTTCTTGACAGACTCAAACTGGTGCACCTGGCACCTACTACCATACCCCGTTCAAAGGCACTTAAATCGTTTGTCTTGCCCATTCACCCTCTGAATGGCACACATACACAATCCATGTCTCATTTGTCTCAAAAATCCTTCTAACCTCTATGGGATCGGTATCCCTAAACCGGGATGGTAGTTGCTCAATAAGCGATAATGTGACTAGAATGATGTTGTCAACAACAGCCAATTCCGGGACATAGACATGTCTTATATGGGCAGAAAGCTTAAATTCTTGTTAATCTAACTGCAGTGCACAATTTACAGTAGCTATTAGAGCAAAAAATACCATGCTATTGTTTGAGGATAGTGCACAAAAAAAAACTTTTATCACGCCAACTGATTTGATACATTCACCTCTGAAGGTAAATAATGTACTTACATTCAGTAATCTTGCTCTGATTTGTCATCCCAGGGTCCCAGAAATAAAATGTAGCATAGTTTTATTTGATAAAAATCCATTTTTATATTCAAATGTAAGAACTGGGCTCTACAGTTTGACCCCACTGCTGACTCTGGCTCCAGGCTTCCAACCACACCTGCACACCAGTTCTCTTTATTTGTTTTCATCTTTATTGTTGCCTATCACTTGTTTTCTTTGGTGAAAATAAATACAACTAGTGTTCATCTGTTTTCATCTTGTCAGTCTATGTCATGGAAAGAGCACACTCAGTGTATGCTTTAAGAGTTGGTCAGTGAGCGACACAGCCGACTAAGCAGACCAAGAGTGACATTCAATCTAATGTGAGTTCATTGATGATAGAGGTATATCAATGGATGCTAAGGAGAAGGTTCTCTTACATTTTCAACAATGGTGATTCAATTATTCTGTAGAATAGTAAAAGTGATCCATAACACACAAGCCACGTTCTATTCGAGAGGTCATGGCCAATTCCTTCAACAAACACTTGCACCAACATGTGCCATTTAGCTTGACTTACAGTCATGCATGTTTTACATATCAGTGGTCCCGGGAATCAAACCTACTATCCTGACGTTGCAAGCATCATGCTCCACCAACTGAGCTACGGAGGACAGCATCAGTATACCACTGAACCACCAGTGCACCAGTTTCACCTATAATCATAACAGCAGTGCAGACATTAGGTCTACATTCCACTAGGGTTCTTTATAAACCTGTCCATTTATCATCGTCACAAATTTTGACTGGTTGTATTATATTTGAAGATTCCCTGCTGCTTCTCCTCTGATTCCGTAATTTGAATAATTAATAAAGTGGCTTCCACCAAGTGGTGATCATAATTAGTTTCCTTTCCCCCAATTAGTTTCAGGTTGTTTCATGACATCTTATTCATCACCCAGTTCTTCAACTGCACACACACACACACGCACGCACACACACACACACACACACACACACACACACACACACACACACACACACACACACACACACACACACACACACACACACACACACACACACACACACACACACACACACACACACACACACACACACACACTGAAGACGAACCAGAGGCTTGTAGGAAATGGATTGAAACCAACGTCTTGTCTCAGAGCCCTAATTATGATTGTAATTATTGTTCATTAATGGAGTATCCTCAGTATCATAACAATAATATTTCACAATGCTGCTAAGTACTGTTCTAATGCCAGTTCCCAGCCCCTGTACACCAATAATGACAGGATGACAACAAGTTGTCGTTTTGACTTCACTCTGCTCAGAGCATGGACTTTTCAGCGCTTCTCTGAACTATAGAGAGACAAAAACACATGACCTGCAGTCACATTGCGAATTAGCAATGCACGTGTGTGTGGGGGACGGATGTGTGTGTGTGTGTGTGTATTCTATATGTTTGTGCCTGCCTATAATGTATAGTACAGACGTGTGGTATGGGAGTAAACATGAAAATGGAAGAAATAAGCACAGGGTAAATGATAGTTCTGTTCATTGTAAATAACACATAGTAAATCCCTCTTGACAGTACGATGCAGTAGAGAGAGCGAGATAATTCACTCTGGGTGTAGAGATGGGATGGGGGGGGGGGGGGGTGACGAGGAGACCAGAAGAGGAGAAACAGAGGGAAGGGACGTAGGTGGGGAGAAGGTCACAGAGGGTTACGGGTTAGATTTGCTGGTTTTCTCAACCCACAATATGTTGATCTCATTGTAGTTGGGTTGCGACAACTGTGGGCGGAGTATTCCTCCGACTACATCGAGTAGCTTTCAGTCGATACGAGGAAACAGACGGTGGTTTTATTTGATAAAAGTTTTATCAAAACATATTGATTTCAGCAAACAAAGAAAGGCATGCAGCTACAGAGGACAAACATAGGTACACGGTAAGGGTTTAAGAATTTAAATTTTTACAAGTATCGACTGACAGCGAATCAATGCAGTCAGAGGTTCAGTCCGCCTACAGTCGTCTCCACTCAACTCCATTGATGTGATATACATCGTGGAGTTGAGGAAAACCTGGCTAGGGTTAGATGTCCTCAACAAAGACTGGATTCTACAGTCATATAAACTGAAGAGCTCTCTATAGAGCCCCTGGGGCCAGAGTTAATATGTTCTCTGTTTGCTTAAATTCGTGGAAAGAAATAGCACATAGAGAGGCTTGGGAGAAGCATTATGTCCCATAGCCCCTTACCACATGCCTGCGTGCTTTGCCAGCTTGCCTTTTCAATTGATGCGTCTCCTTGAGGAACCGGGAGCAAATAAGGCTGCCGACACCTACAGTTAAGCCTTAACCTTAAAGACCTACTTTGGTTATGGGAAATGTGACGCCTTTTACAGTTGGTATTCCCTGTGTTGAATACATTAGTTGAGGGGTTAAATGAGAACAGAAGCCACGCTTACTGGCTGAGATTACTTTCTTGGACATTACAGTTCACACTAAATAATGTGTCTGAGGACAAAGTCTTGTTGAAACGAGGAGAAAAACACCATTTTATTTATCGGTTGATTTCAAGGTTCTCTAAAGGTTTTACATGTCTTCTCTGTTGAAATGCCCTGAAATGCTCTCAACTCTCAAGCACTGTCATTTTTAAATCTGCCACGACACTTAACAAAAAGGACTATTGTAACATATGCACTAAGAAGAAATCCACTACAACTGCTGATCTCATAACATTAAAATCTACAGAGATGGACTTTGGTCCAAGGTAAAAGTTGAATATGGTCTCAACCCAATTACAGCTCAGTAGCAGCCTCAGCATCGTTCCACCCCAGGTTCCCTTTGGCTGGGGCCAGAGACAGTGCTGGACAGAGTTACAGAGGAGTAATAGGATATACATCCGACCCCCCTGAAGCCTCTATCTGCGTTTTGCTTCCTCATACAGATTCTAAAAGGGATAAACAGGCTTCTCTCTTTCAGCTTTGGCGAGACATTTATTCTCTCTACCCTTCCCTCAGTCCCTGCCTCCCCCCGCTTCAGGCAGAGAGCTTTTGATACCTTGAAGAGAAAAGTGGATAATAATTCTCCATGAGAAGGTAAGCTACAGTGAGGAGAGGAGAAAAACTCAAGCCGTAAATGGTTCCTGAAAAGCTATGTGGGAAAGCTAGAATTTGTTGAGGGAAACGTATTTTCAATACATTTATACGGGGTTAGACTATGAACAGAGGTGTAGCACTATGATCTAGCGCAGTACTAAATTAAACGTCATGTTAACTCTCATGTCAATATATTCCTAAAATCTCATGCGTTGGCTCGACACATGGCGTGATGTTTAAAAACAGAACCTATCTTTTTACAATCGACCTACATTTGAACGCTTATTTTGCATTTTACAAGCAGCAGGCCACATTAGGCGGAAGGAGGTTGCTGATGGGATGAAGCAGATCAGCCACATCTCTCTTGGAAATGCTGGTTAACCCAGTTTTCCCACTCTTCCATATCCAATTCCTCTTCAAATTCAATATCCAACTCCCAACCCATATCCCACATTCGCTTTCACTTCGACTCATGTCTTTAACAGAAATGCATAATGCTATGGGGGGAAGAGGGGAAAACTCTATATTAAATCCATACAACACTTTTGAAAGAGGAAGTGTAATTCCTGAGGTTTGTCGGTGATTCTTTTATTTCTCTGATATTATTCTCTGACGGTTACATTCTCTCTGAAAACATTGCATTACAACTATGACTGTTGGCTGAAGAGCCACCCACTACTGCTGTTGGCTGAAGATCCACCCACTACTGCTGTTGGCTGAAGATCCAACCACTACTGCTGTTGGCTGAAGATCCACCCACTACTGCTGTTGGCTGAAGATCCACCCACTACTGCTGTTGACAGTTGATTGTTCATGTAGGATCTTCATTTGATCACTCTGTTGCAGGAGAACTTTGCTGCAATGCAGGAAATGTAAAACCTTTAGTGTATTTGGGGTTTAAAAAGGCTTTTAATAATTCACATTTCCTGCTGTAGCAAACTGGCTCAAATTAAGATCAACATGTGTATGGCGATTCTCTCCACTGTGTCTATGTTATACTGAAATAGTTCCTTCTGTATCTATATTATACTGAAATAGTTCCCTCTGTGTCTATATACTAAGTTATTTCCCTTGTCTCTCTTCTGTAAAAAGCCCAATTGGTACAAACTGGTTGAATCAACGTTGTTTCCATGTCATTTCAATGAAATAACGTTGAACCAATGTGGAATAGACGTTTAATTGACATCTGTGCCCAGTGGCAGCATTGCTTTGAAAGGACCTGACAGGTGACAGTAATATAAGAAAGGAGACAAGGAAAGGAAGATGCAAGGGGATTGGGACACAACTCTAGTGTCATCTCTGAGGAGTCCAGAGACAACACAGGAAGCCACATAAGTCCAACCACATGTCCCTCTGTTCTAGGAGTGCTAGGAGAAAAAAGCAAAGACAAAAAGGAAGCAGACCTACGTATTTCACCCCACTTTGATTTGATTAACCGTCAGATTGATTAAAAGCTTGGCGACCCAATACTTGAAAATCTGGCAACTAAAGACTTAAAAATCTGGCAACCAAAGACCCACTTACATCCAGAAGATGATGTGGGGGTGACTTTTTCTCAGTGATCCGAGAAATTCTGTCATGCCTTGTATGAATACATGTATCCCACTTCCACGGACAAACACATGTTGAATTACCATCCTGCCTGTGCGGGCCATCCACATTGAAAGGAAGTTGTCCGTACCGCTACCCTTCACAACGATGGAATTCAACTCTCTTTATTAAGATCTCTCAAGTGGATTAGTAGCAATTAGAATCACGTATGGTACATTAACAGGAGGCTTCAGAAACATATGCCTCGTCTTAGATGTTGGCTTCATCTGTAAACAACTTCTGTTTCTTGTTAGAGGAAAACCTTCCTGCACTACACCATCCACACGTTCTGTCTTCCTGCATGGGTTCTCTCTGAAGAAGAGTCCAAATTAGGGAGAATCTGATCCTGAATGAACGTGGTTTGATCTTCATTTCACCTCAATTAAAGAGTCATTTTTGGCTCTTTGGTGTGCTGCTGATAAGAGGATGAGAAAGCACTGAGTATTCTCATTTCCCTGTGGCTCTCTCTCCTTCTCTCTATCTGTGTGTGTGTGTGTGTGTGTGTGTGTGTGTGTGTGTGTGTGTGTGTGTGTGTGTGTGTGTGTGTGTGTGTGTGTGTGTGTGTGTGTGTGTGTGTGTGTGTGTGTGTGTGTGTGTGTGTGTGTGTGTGTGTGTGTCTGTGTGTGTGTCTGTGTCTGTGTCTGTGTCTGTGTCTGTGTCTGTGTCTGTGTCTGTGTCTGTGTCTGTGTCTGTGTCTGTGTCTGTGTCTGTGTGTGTGTGTGTGTGTGTGTGTGTGTGTGTGTGTGTGTGTGTGTGTGTGTGTGTGTGTGTCTGTGTGTCTGTGTGTCTGTGTCTGTGTGTCTGTGTGTCTGTGTGTCTGTCTGTGTCTGTGTCTGTGTCTGTGTCTGTGTCTGTGTCTGTGTCTGTGTCTGTGTCTGTGTCTGTGTCTGTGTCTGTGTCTGTGTCTGTGCGTGTGTGTGTCTGTGTCTGTGCGTGTGTGTGTCTGTGTGTGCGTGGGCTAGGTCTGGATCAGGGGCTGATTATAATAGACACTTCCAGCTGAGGCTACACGGAGACACTACAGGCTGCTGGTTTTATTTACCACAGAGAGAAATTAAACCTTCAGATTTAAATGTTTTGGATATCTTTCTTTGCCAGAAGCAATGACCTTTCATCCTTGTCCTTTACACCATTGATGAAGGACATCAGAACAGACAATTGTTTCTTTGTCATCATTATGCATCATTGGTGGGACATTGATGCTTAGTCGCCCATTCAGTTATTAGTTGACTTGTAGTTGACATGTATATTAGCTTATTGAATTCTGTTATGTCCTTTGACCCATAAAGTATGACTAAGGAGAAGTGATCATTTTTCCATCAGTCTGCTTTGTTCTTTTAGATGACTTTCCATCTGATTGACACCATAGTCCTGTATGGTTAGTGTCTGACACATTTCTCCTGAGGAATCACACAAATCACATCAGAGAGACATGACAGAAGACTGGAAAGATTAAAGGTCAATTCAAATGTTCAGGATCAAAACGTGATAGGGATTCTATATGGAAATTAAGAAGACCATATTTCTGTACAGAAATTAATTTGCAGGGGTTCCTCCCACCAAACATGCACGCTCGCACGCACGCGCTTTCACACACTGAGATACGTGTTATATGTTTGGGCTCATAATATGTCTCTTCAAAATGATTTCTCAACAAGTCCTTACTGCAGAAGCACTACACTCTATGGCCGTTAATTACAAGTATTAAATGTCATCACATTCATTGTTTCAGATTTGGGCTGTGAGCCGTTGAATCAAGCTATTGGTTTTTCTATGGCAGATTTTCCAGCAATTCATACTTCATCTGATTGTCTATCTTAGTTAATAACCAGGCCCACTCCACACACACACGGACATATTCCACTTCCCGGTTATCCACACAAAATGCTAATGAGGAACAGAGGAGCAGTCACTCAAGACCGAATTAATATATACAGGTACTGGTAAGGTGATCCCTAGACAAAGTTATCTCAAACACCTGACAGATCAAATCAGGTTTCTCTGTATATGGACAATGCTGTCATTACTGTCACGTATAACAGATGTATTACAATGTTTTTCAAACACTTTTTGCAGTTCCAAGTGTCTTTGATATAACATGTCTGCTACATATTTGCTTACTCAATCACCTCAGTCATACCACTACCAAAGTCTTCATTCATCGATAATACATCAGATCAAAACAAAGGCAAATGAAATACCCTTGAAACATTAACGGGAGTAACAGCGCCCCCTTTCAAGGTTCAGTCATTTATGTCAAACTTTTTTAATGTTCCAGGATGACAGCTTAACAGAACATGTGTGTGCGTGGAACTGCTCAATGAATTACTGCACTCCATATGGTTGCCTTTGTATATAGGTCGTCACTGCTTAAGGACACACACTTATACATGCACGCACACAAACACAGCTTAGTTTTTGTGAATTTCAAGACATTTTGGAGAGTAGAAATGTATTCCCATTCAAAATCCTATTTTCCCTAACCACAAACTTTTTTTTATTTTTTTGTACTTTTACCACTTTTTCTTCCCAATTTCATGATATCCAATTGGTAGATACAGTGTTGTCCCATCGCTGCAACTCCCTACTCGGGATAGGTGAAGTTCGAGAGCTGTGCGTCATAACCCTGCCAAGTTGCACTGCTTCTTGACACACTGCTAGCTTAACCTGGATGCCAGCCGCACCAATGTGTCTGATGAAATACTGTACAACTGGCAACCAAGTCAGCTTGCAGAAGCCCGGCCTGCCACAAGGAGTTGCTAGAGCTCGATGGGACAAGGAAATCCCGGCCGGCCAAACCCTCCCCTAACCTGGACAATGCTGGGCTAATTGTGCACCGCCATATATGCATCTCCTGGTCATGGCTGGCTGTGATACAGCCTGGGATCAAACCCGGGGCTGTAGTGATGCCTCAAGCACTGCGATGCAGTGGCTTAGATCGCTGCACGATTCGGGAGGTCCCTAACCCTTAACCTTAACCTCAAACCTAACCCTAACCATAAACCTAACCAAAACTCCTAACCCTAACTTTAAACCCAAACCCTAAACCTTTAAAGTCAGACTCCTAACGTTAAACCTAACCCTAACCTTAACCCTAACCTTAAACCCAAACCTTAAGCCTTTAAAGTCAGACTCTGTTATCGGCTTTAAAGTGCTGTAATCGGCTCGATTTTTTGCCATGCAAACACTTGCCTGGAAATGTCAGCCCTCAATAACTATAGTCTAATTTACATCATTTGTGATTATTAAATATCAAACTGTCAGGGCGACAAAACAAACCCAGGCACGACGTCATAACGTGCTCTATCTGAGAAGGCCAGCCACCCTTCCATCAGTCAGTATCAGACAGCTGGTGTTCTCGTTTGCTTGTAGCTTATAACAAGCACGTAGGTTCCAACTACTGTATAACATTTTATTTTACAAGTGGAGTCAGCTATGAACGTTACAGCAGTAAGATGTAATTCTAATTTGCATAGACAAGGTTAACAATATAGTCCCACCTACTTCGCTGCAAAAGTAGTGCTGTTATCGGCTTGATCTCTTGCAGTGCAAACACTTGCCTGGAAATGTCAGCCCTCAGTAACTATAGGGTTTAAAGAATTCACCATGGAAAGGTAAACTTAGTAAACTCCACATCCAAAAGGAAAACAATTAGCCAGCTAGCAACTACAGCAAAATGTGCAAGTGCATTGTCCTTTATTTGGCTCTAGACAATTACCCATCAGTAGACAAGCAATGCATGTGTGGATCTATCTATGCTAGCCAGCTGAATTAGCTAGTAGACAGAGCTTTCTTTCGTGATTATTATGCATAGTGTTGCTGAGAAGTCTGAAATATGGTCCAACTAGCAAGAGTGGCAAAAGGAAAATTTTCTCAATCCCTTGCTGAATCGCCCACAATTAATTCAGAAGCTCAACCTAGCAACATCAAAGCAACTTTGTAACTTCAGACCCACCAGTGTTTTCAATCTGTGCTCCTACCTATCGTCAGCTGTCGCACAGACGGACTGTCAGCCAGGAATCAATATTATTAACTATTACGACATGCATTTGTCAGCTAAATTACATGTTTATTCTGTATCACTCAACTCTCATTTATGAGTCTTGTTTGTATTGAGAAGTATCTAGCTAGATATGTATTGTTGATGTGTTGCTGTAGTCATGGATGGATCAGAGGGACAGATAGAACGTGCGTGAGTGAAACTATCAATAGGCCATTTTGAGATTTATTAAACCAGAAAAAAATTATATTTGACCAAATTCATAAAAAAGTCCTGACTTTTAAAACACGTTCCTGTTTTCCTACCCTGTCAGGAAATTGTGGTACTGATAAGGTAGGAAAACCTGTACACACACACGCACACACGCATACACGCACACGCACGCACGCACGCACGCACACGCACCCACACACACACACACACACACACACACACACACACACACACACACACACACACACACACACACACACACACACACACACACACACACACACACACACACACACACACAGTCCCCAGATGGCGCCTTGGTGCTCCTCTTTCCCCTCTTTCCTCCATTAAATATTTAGCCCTTTTACTGCAAACATGAGCACACAACTAGGGAACACAACTGTCACAGAATATGTCCACTTTAAATGTCTACATCTGTTATGAGGGTCTTGTGTGAGAAATCTCAACCCAAGAGCACGTATATAGAGCCGGCTACACTAGCACCCACATAAACAACTCTGTGTGTTGAGAGGAAGAAGCAGACTAAGAGACATGACCTCTACGTGATCTCACGCAACAAGCTGCTACCCTTCCTCTGCCTCTGTTTGCGTGGTACTCCATGGTACTCAGGCCTCCCAGCATTAGGTACTCTTTTATTTGATGTTTTTAATCCAATCATTATTTAACCAGCATAGTCCAATAAAGGTCTAAAAAATATATTTTTCAAGAGAGACTTGGCTTGTTGTATAACCGGCACAAATGAATGATCACATAATGAACAGGGATAATGATTGCAACACTGAGGTCATAGTCCTCTAAGTATTCCAGTCCTCCTGATCCTATAACGAAGTCCAACACAGCACAGTCATAGCACAGTCATGTTTGCTGAAAACAGAATAATGTCCCCATAAATTTTCCATACATATTTTTGCATGAATGCAATTATTTATGTATCATACAATTCATATACAAGAACAGATGTAGGATATTAATTTGAGCCAGTTTGCTACAGCAAGAAAATAATCTTGCCGCAACAGGAAATGTTAATTATTATGTGGATTATAATAATTGGCATTTTTCAGGAAAGTTCTTCTGCAACAGGGTGATCAAATTAAGATCTTACATCTGTAGTGGGTCTTACATGCAATTTACTCCTAGTAAGATTGTCATTAAGTTGCCCCCTCATGCTCTGTCTTAAACTGCCTTACTTCCTTATTTATCCCTGGTCAAGGCAGCAGAGAAACGACTGGAAAAAAAATAATTAGGAACTCCCGAGTAAAAGGTTCATCTCTCATGGTTAGAGAATCTGCTTTTGTTTTAGTACTTTTCTATGAATATTCAACACAGAACAAGAGTACCATTGGTATTATTTGTTAATTTGCTTTGTCCATACGTGCACTGTGCTGCTCAGTGCTGCACACCAAGAGTAATAAACATGGAGTACTGAATAGAACGTCAGTCCACATCTTGATCAGAAAGTTAGTAGAACTATAAATTAATTTCATAGGAGGTACAATCCATATGTGTTCATTTCAATTAAGGGAGATGATTACATAGTTTACAGTACATTGCGTAAGCCTTTTGTAGCTGTGATAAGCTCTCTCCTAATGGTTCTGCTTTGTACAATTCCTTGATTACCTCGATATGTACACACGTCTACATAAATTACTTTCACTGCTCAACTGGCTTTTGATCAAACCGATGTAAACAGCATCTCTCTCTCATCCAGTGAAGCTATTTGCATACTAATTCCTTATCGACTTGATTTTCAATGCAATCAGGACAGACATAGCGTAGCATAAAGGCAGTGTAATTATTTTTGCATCTGCCCCTTTTTTTTGTCTGTGAGGTCTCAACAAGCTTCTTCTAAATGGACACGCAGCTGCACAGAACACTGCATGGCCGAGCAGAGCAAGCTAGAGAACACTGTGCTAACTTTATAGTGTTCTCGAAACATCAAATTAACTTGGAAATGAGGGGAGAATGTCGCCATGGTCTGTAATGTCGCCATGGTCTGTAATGTCGCCATGGTCTGTAATGTCGCCATGGTCTGTAATGTCGCCATGGTCTGTAATGTCGCCATGGTCTGTAATGTCGCCATGGTCTGTAATTATTTTTATGAAAATGACACAGTGACTGTAAATCAGGAGCAAACAACCTTTAGAGAGTGGTGGTATTCGAGCACTTTTCATTTGCACATTAAGAAACACATCTTCCCAAGTGCAGAAAGTCCAGCCATTGAGCTGAAAGTGATAGTAGGCCTAGTGATGGAAGGATGCACTGGTGGATCAATACCTAACCAACACAAGGGGGAGGTGTAGGCCCTAAGACTATGGGGTATCAGTGTCCCATACATGTTGTATTTAAAATATACAATAAAGCCAAATCCACAGGAGTTCCTTTTAAACTTGGTGGTGAATTGTTTCCCAGATGTGTTCTGTCATACCCCAGAATGCCCTTGGTCAGTTACGTCTAGTCTCACGGATTGTGGACGCAATCCTCCCATGTCTAAGTGAAGACAGGCAAACACTGTTGAATTTTACATTTTTTCTTTTAGATAAGAGGTAACCATTGAGGTGTTGACAATCACACCCAAAGTGCTATTTCTCAAAACAATTTTGTAAAGTAATAATTTTTCTATTTTTTTGCTCCCTTTAAGTCCATCAGAAACCCAGCAGGTATTCCCAGCCAACTGGTTCAAAAATAAATACTTTTTGTTCTTGTCATCATGTGAGACTATTATAATTCGAGAGTTTGGGACTAACAGATTCTATTTGCATTTTTGTCAAAATGTAGATTGACGTAGCCTTGTTCTGTTCAATGTTCTCTACCTATATAGTACTCTAAATACAAAAATTCATGTTGTTGAGTTCAAAAGAATACTACATAAAAATGGCTGACACCATTCAAACTAACGAGGGTTCGGAATTTTAAAGCCAATTATCTCAGAATCATCGTTTTGCAGATAGAAAATTATAGCTCTCAAATAAATTGTATATATAATTCCTCCTTTTATTGTCTCAACTTCATTCAATTTCAACCTCTTACATAACATAACATTCATGTTGTATGGTTGAGTATTTTATAGGACTGCAGGAAGTAACAAAGACGGGAAAATATGCTCTTTAGGTATGACTTACTGTATGAATCAAATCAAATCAAAATCAAATCAAATCAAATGTTATTGGTCACATACACGTGTTTAGCAGATGTTATTGCGGGTGTAGCTAAATGCTTGTGTTTCTAGCTCTGACTTACTGTATATGCATGACATAAAATAATAAATAATATAACTTGAAAATAGCACTATACTATAAGATTATTTCTTGTAAAGTGGGTCTTCTTTTCCATTTTATGAAGAAATATACTTGAAATGTATTACAGAAAACCCCTAGGAATATAGATGTTTCAGTAGATAACAGTGCAAGTAGTAGATAAATCATAGCCATATATAACCACTTGTCCTGTATAAGACAGAGTACTTCTTCTAATGTACATGGGAAACAATGCACCTCAGTGCAGTTTGATGTGTTTAGACCCTCAAGGCTAATTCCATTCTAGATGTGATGATTCACAGACTGCTATTTCAAAGGAGTGTCAATTTTCTTCACACATAAGGTAGAAAATGGCTTGAGGAGCTGGAGTAGATTAGAATGTAGAACATAATGGCTGTTGAGATATCATGACGTCACCATACAGAAGGACTTCATGAGTTGGTACGGTTGGTACGGTACGGCAATTGCTCTACCTCCAACCGCAAGGCACTACAGAGGGTAGTGTGTACGGCCCAGTACATCACTGGGACTAAGCTGCCTGCCATCCAGGACCGCTATACCAGGCGGTGTCAGAGGAAGGCCCTAAAAATTGTCAAAGACCCCAGCCACTCTGGTCATAGACTGTTCTCTCTACTACCGCATGGCAAGAGGTACCGGAGTGCCAAGTCTAGGACAAAAAGGCTTCTCAACAGTTTTTACCCCAAAGCCATAAGACTCCTGAACAGGTAATCAAATGGCTACCCGGACTATCTGCATTGTGTGCCCCCCCCAACCCCTATTTTTACGCTGCTGCTAGTCTCTGTTTATCATATATGCATAGTCACTTTAACTATACATTCATGTACATACTACCTCAATTGGCCCGACCAACCAGTGCTCCCGCACATTGGCTAACCGGGCTATCTGCATTGTGTCCCACCACCCGCCAACCCCTCTTTTACGCTACTGCTACTCTCTTTTCATCATATATGCATAGTCACTTTAACCATATCTACATGTACATACTACCTCAATCAGCCCGACTAACCGGTGTCTGTATATAGCCTCTGTAATTTTATAGCCTCGCTACTGTATATAGCCTCGCTACTGTTATTATTCACTGTCTTTTTACTGTTGTTTTTATTTCTTTACTTACCTATTGTTCACCTAATACCTTTTTTGCACTATTGGTTAGAGCCTGTAAGTAAGCATTTCACTGTAAGGTCTACACCTGTTGTATTCGACGCACATGACAAATGCACTTTGATTTGATTTGATTTGAGATAGGTCTGTCTCGCCTGTCTGTCATTGCTTTAAACTGAAACCTGCTTCTAGACACTCTGTCTGACAAGCAGTCAACATACAATTCAAAGAAATTATACTATGGTGAGATATTTATATGGCAAAGAATTGTGCAAAATGCAAAAATTACCATATAAGGAGGCAATTATTTAACTAGAGTTTAGTAAACTGATCAATACATAAACAGTTCCCTCTATAACACACAGTTGAAGAAAAGTTCATGAAACAAATCATGCTGCAAGATTGAATGAGGTTAATGGTAATTTTTGCACACTGCACAAATCATTTGCGCAACAACAATCTCGCCCATGTGTTGTAAATACAGGTGGTTATAAATAATTCAGACTTTTTATTTTCATATCAAGATAGTGGTATCATAAAAAAACTAAAAAACATGCAAACATATTTTTCAACATGCACTTTTAGAAAAAAAGGTGCTATCTAGAACCTTAAAGGGTTTTTCGGCTGTCCCCATAGGTGAACCGTTTTTGATTCCAGGTAGAATCCTTTTGGTTCCAGGTATAGCCCTTTTTGGTTTCACGTAAAACCTTTTCTACACTGGCTTCTTTCTACATGGAACCCAAAATGGTTCTCCCTGGAACCCAAAATGGTTGTACATGGAACCAAAAAGGGTTCTCATATGGGGACAGCTGAAGAACCCTTTTAGAACCTTTTTTTCCAAGAGTGTAGGAACCTCACACAGAATGGGATTTTCTCATGGACGACTGCATCCAAGGGTGCCTTGACGTGGATGTCAAACCATTTAACACCCATAGCACAACTGCCTCTGTGAGAAAAACGATTGAATTAAAAGTTATGGGTCGAATGCAACATATTTCTCATGAGCTATATGTTGGATTTAGATTAAATCATGTAGATGGTTAGTTTGACAAGCTAACAGGTTACATTTTGAAACATGACAGGTCAGTGCCTTCATGTTTTACGGAATGGGCTACCTGTTTACCCTTCTGCTGTAGACATTTAATCCTTACTCCCAAAATACTGGTGGCAATGGGACTTCCACTGACAATATTGTATTGAAACACTGGTGACAATGGGACTTTCACTGACAATATTGTATCATAACACTGGTGGCAATGGGACTTTCACTGACAATATTGTATCAAAACACTGGTGGCAATGGGACTTCCACTGACAATATTGTATCAAAACACTGGTGCAATGACACTTCCACTGACAATATTGTACCAAAACACTGGTGGCAATGGGACTTTCACTGACAGTATTGTATCAAAACACACTCAAATATAGAGCCTAGGACAGTGGTTCCTAAAGTTTTTATAGTCCCATACCCCTTCAAACATTCAACCTCCAGCTGCGTACCCCCTCTAGCACCAGGGTCAGCGCACTCACAAATGTTGTTTTTGACATCATTGTAAGCCTGCCACACACACACTATACTATACATTTATTGAACATAAGAATGAGTGTGAGTTTTTGTCACAACCCGGCTCGTGGGATGTGACAAAGTGCTCTTACAGGACCAGGGCACAAATTATAATAATAATCAATAATTTTGCTCTTTATTTAGCCATCTTACATATAAAACTTTATTTGTTCATAGAGAATTGTGAATAACTCACCACAGGTTAATGAGAAGGGTGTGCTTGAAAGGATGCACATAACTCTGCAATGTTGGGTTGTATCGGAGAGAGTCTCAGTCGTAAATCATTTTCCACACCCAGTCTTTGCCTGTGTTTAGTTTTCATGCTAGTGAGGGGCAAGAATCCACTCTCACATAGGTACGTGGTTTCAAAGGGCATCAGTGTCTTAACAACGCAATATGCCAAGGTGGGATACTCTGAGCGCAGCCCAATCCAGAAATCTGGCAGTGGCTTCTGATTAAATTACATTTTCACAGAACTGCTTGTTGCAGTTTCGATGAGGCTCTCTTGTTCAGATATCGGTAAGTGGACTGGAGGCTGGGCATGAAAGGGATAACAAATCCACTGGTTTGTGTCATCCGTTTTGAGATGGTACCTGCCTAATTGCGCACCCAACTCACTCAGGTGATTCGGTACATCACATTTGACATTGTCCGTAAGCTTGAGTTCCTTTGCATACAAAAAAATTATCCAATGACTGAAAGACCTGTGTGTTGTCCTTGTTAATGCAGACAGAAAAGAGCTCCAACTTCTTAATCATAGCCTCAATTTTGTCCCGCACCTTGAATGTAGTTGTGGAGTCCCTGTAATCCTAGATTCAGATCATTCAGGCGAGGAAAAAACATCACCCAGATAGGCCAGTCGTGTGAGAAACTTGTCATCATGCAAGCGGTCAGACACGTGAACATTATGGTCAGTAAAGAAAACTTTAAGCTCGTCTCTCAATTTAAAAAAAAAATTGTCAATACTTTGCCCCTTGATAACCAGCACACTATGTTGTAAAAGCGTTACATGGTCGCTGCCCATATCATTGCATAGTACAGAAAATACACGAGAGTTCAGGGGCCTTGCTTTAACAAAGTTAACCATTTTCACTGTAGTGTCCAAAACATCTTTCAAGCTGTCAGACATGCCAGCAAGAGCCTCTCGGTGGATGTCAAAAAGCAGCCCAGTACTTAAAAAATATCCTCTCCTGTTGTCCTGGTTTGCAGAAGAGGATGTCTTCCTTAATTGACCCCCCCCCCCCCCCCCCTAAACGTAACGGACATATACCAGGAGCTGTGCCAGGCACGCCACGTCTGTTGACTCATCCAACTGTAACGCATATAATTCAGTGGCTTGTATGCGAAGCAGTATTTGTTTCAAAACATCTCCTGCCATGTCACTGATGCGTCGTGAAACAGTGTTGTTTGATGAAGGCATTTGTCTGTATAGTCTTTTTTACCTTTTCCCCCAGCATTGTCCAAGCCATATCCACAGCAGCAGGAAGAATTAAGTTCTCCACAATAGTATGAGGCTTGCCTGTCCTAGCCACTCGGTAGCTCACCATATAAGACGCTTCTAGCCCCTTCTTATTAATGTATCTGTTACTTTTATACATATCTTACTACTCGAAAGTCGTCCTAATTCTTGCTCAAAAAACTCCTATGGCTTAGTTTTCAAATTGGCATGTTTGGTTTCTAAATGTCTACGCAAGAGTGAATGTTTCATCGAGTTGTGAGAATGTACTATTGCACATATAACACACTGTGGCTGAGGAAAGGCACTACTCCCAATATAAGTAGACCCCAAATCAATGTAGTTCTCATCATATTTGCACCTCTTCGATGGTCCAAAATCCCTGTCTGTTGTTCGGTGCTTTCCTGGGTAAGGGGGCAGTAGCTCTTCGGCTGCATCAGATTCACAACTGTCAGTGTCCATGCTAGCTGGGCTAACAACAAATGTAGAATTACAGATGCTAGCATTGGATGTGCTCGTGGAAGCAGAACAACTTGTGTCGTCAACAAGTGCAGGTGTAGTACTGCTGGTAGTAGCAGTATTACCAGTAGAGCTGGTATGTGTCTCTATGGACGCGGGCCTTACTTTTTTTTTACCAATCATCCATTTTCCAGAAAACTGGAATGAGTAGCAGCTACGTTTGGCTGCATACGGACCGTTAGTGGAATTCCCGCGAGAGAGTAACGGTTAATGTGTTTGGATGTTCATTATTTGAATAGGCTACCTGTATTTTACATTGTGTTTTTATTTCGCTGAACACTAGATGGTTTAATTTTATTTTTGGCAGTGAAACGAGGCTACTCAGGCGAGAAAAAACCCTCACCCAAATGTATAGCCCCGTTGGAAAATATAAATGGACTGTATGAAAATGTGAAGACATTTTTTTCTTTTTTTCCCCTGAATCACGTTTTTATTTGCCGTACCCCCGACGGCATTGCGTACCCCAGTTTGGGAATACCTGGCTTAGTATAACCCTATGGGAATGAGTCTGAATTGCAACTGGAATACAATGCTAACCTCTCCTGGTGCCCCATGAGTGGTCAAGGGCATCTGTCACACATTTATGCCCCCTACAAGACACCCACAGCCAGCAAACACCCAACCAACAGCCCTTCAGGGACTGATGGATCCTGGATCCTCTGTGTTAGACCACTCCCAGCCAGCACACTGGCCTGACAGCTCCGGAGGTGAAACAGCTCCTAGGGTGGAGGGCCAGGGGAGGAGGGAATAGAAGGGGCACTGGGGGTTGGGGGTTTGACTCTGCCCTTTCTTATCACTTCATTTCACAGATAGAGGTGTCTGTGAACTGTGTGTGTGCGTGTCTGCTGAGTGGAATCGGTTATGTGGTATGTAGTGTATGTCTGTCATCTGCCTTTGATTTGATTGTTAAGGAACTTGGCTGAACCATGTTCTAGCTGTTGAATATTACATCAAAGGGTAACCATGGAATTATATTATGGTTTCTTTCACACTGACAATGTGTGTCCCGGGGAAACAAAGCACACATAGAGATGAAATATGATATCTGATTTGAAATGAGAATGTTTCATATGATGGGTTCAGCTTATCTGTATGTAAATGTACAGTTGATTGACATGATACCATAAGACATGTATAGATAGACATGGATATCATATGACATGTGTCCATATCTTGCACATTATATATTGTGCAACATCCTTCTGAGAATATCATCATAAAGATGAGATTTCTGCTAAAGTGAAGAATGAAACAAGCCATAAGGTAGTACACCTGTCCAGTGTTTTCTATTGATGTTGTAGTTACATGACTTAGAAACTAACTTGCTTATGCTGAGACATAGTCTAACATAATATTATCTATAGAGCTACGGCCAATTCCAACACAAAAATATTCACCCCCTTTCTCTCTCAAATCAAAACTGTTTGGCCTATGAGTCAGACATGCAATTTACCCCTAATACTAATGCACCATCCATACTGACTACTGATGAACAAGATTATAGTGGTACAGGGTCATCAACTTATGGCGCATTTCTCACGATCTAATCAAGATTCTCAGAAAGTAGTAGGCCTATGACACCATAATGAAGTGTCCCTTGCCTCCAAGATAGATGAGCATAATCAGTCTCGGGGTTATGATCAGTGTCAATAAAACACCTACAGGGGAGGATGATGACAGTATGTGATGTATGGTGCAGATATAGGATTTTCATTTGACCAGAATTGTTGTAGCAAAATAATGCTTTGCAGCAACAGGATTTGAACGTTGAGTCATAAACTTTTGCTTGATCGGTGGTTAGGCAATTAGTTTAACAAATGTAAGCGAAATGAAAAGTGGAATACTGTTAACATAACTGTGTGTTAGAGAGCGTTTTCAGTGAATTTATGTAAATCACGAAGTGCATCTGCATTTCCTGTTACGAAGGACGTTATGGAGTAAGGTAGTTCATTTAGGAAGTAAACTGAAAGTCCAATTTAATAATTGAAAAAAAGAGGCATTTATTTTCAATCACTTCTCAATTAACTGAAAAGGAGGAGCTATTGATGCCAAAAGTTTTTACATTTTGGCATTTTACATTCAAATCATTTCCTGAAATGACTGACTTCAATTGGAATTGACCCCAACCCTGTGAGGAAGTAACAACACAAGATAAAGATATTGGAAGAAACATTGTGAGTCTTTTGAGTAAAATGCGTATACAGTAAACCTTTATCTGAAATATCAAGCCCCTCTTACCTGGTGTATCCTCATCACAATGTTCGAAAGGACACAAAGGAACAGTGAGCCGCCAATGATGTTGCATAATCATTCAATTACTACAGTACTATAAGTACTCCACCAGGAAAGTTAAAAGTAACATGCAATACAGTATAGAAAGCAATTTGTCACACCCGGGATAATTACAAAAATTCCATGAGAAAATATTATTTGAAAGTTCTGTACTGCACTTTGCACCTTGAGTGATCAATAGACACAGAGCTTAACTTGTTTGAAAGATTACATTCGAATGAGTGGGTTTCCTCGCTTGCTTCCTCTGCTGCTTACTCTCAATTCAATTACAATGAATAAGAACATTCACACATGCACACACACACACACACACACACACACACACACACACACACACACACACACACACACACACACACACACACACACACACACACACACACACTCACACACAAACACAAACACTCACACACACACAATATAAGATTGCCAAACCAAACAGCAGATGGAAAGACTTCAGAGGTGTGTTAATTCGCCAGCTAAATAAAAGAGGCAAGATCAAAAACAAAGCAACAACAAGTGTGATCTACTTGGGTATTCCACTACAATGAAGGTCAATTTGGTCTCATTGGACTGCTTTATTTCCCTTGGTACATCAGAATCAATCATCTGAACCACACATCACTTCAGTGCAACAGAGTATTTGACACCTGCTCTCACATCTTCCAATGGTGGACGTTGAGTGAAGTCAGTAGCTTTTGGAACTCACATGTATGAAGCCAGTAGGGTAGCTGAATGGGCCGACCTTTCTGCAGTTTGGAGTGGATAAGCGAGACAAAAGATAACTGACCTATCAATTGCAGGGTGCGTGTCCAAAGAGTGCTCCTGGGACATCTTGACCATCTGAAGAACAAATACGCTGACCCTCGTAAACGCCCCTCTGTCATTTCACTCCATAGAGCAGCAATAGAAATGAGGTTTGGGTCTCTCTCCAAGGTCCCAAGGATTTATATTGTGGCTGGAATACCCAGAGATGACATGTCCTTAGGTAAACACAGAGCACTTGAAATGGATTGAATAAGGTTGACTTGACTCTTTGAATCACTTCAAAGGGAATTGTTAGAGCAAAATATGTTACATTAGACAATTCCATTACATTAAGATTTGGACAGTTAGGTTGAAAGAGCGAAACCCCAATCATTCCAATGAAAACCCAATCATTTGAAATGACTTCTGCGAAATGCTTGAGTGCCGCCTCATTAATTATTTTCATTCTCTGCATGCTCTTAGTACTGGCCATTCACTTTCAACTTCTCCTTTGACAAAATTGCTACTCTTGAAAAATATCCATTGATACAGAATAGCAATGCACATTCTAGTATTACCCCAAGTGGAGTTGCAATTTCGTCCTGTCAGTGTCAATCAAGAATCCCAGGCAATCCGCTCCCAGTCACTCGTGAGTAAGCCCGTTCTTAGCTAGCCTTAGTTGCACAGTTTAATACCACTGTGACCCCCAAGCACTGCTGAAGCGATGCTAATCAACATGCTGCATGGCTAATGCAAGAAGCTAATGTCCGCATATGTCGCCCTGATGATGATGCCCGCCGGCTTTTACCTATCAGCCTAACAGGTGTGTCGGAGCCAGGCACAACAGCTTTCATCCATCTGCTGTGTGTCTGCTACCTGCTGTGGTACAGTGGAGCAGAGTGAGCCGAGTGACTGGAGTTCACCATGCGGACAACGTCTATATACACAGGGGACAAGGACAGGGAAGGATGGAGGACGGTTGGAGGCCAAGCTACTGCCTTGCCAGGTGCTAGGGCAGCATTAAACGGTTGGTGTATATACCTGGCTCTGTCTTGTCTACTGTAGCTCCTCAGTAACATGTAAGTACAGTTGACTGCCACGTAATAGGAGGCTGTCCCTCAACCAAAAGTCCATCAGTGTTGTGTTGGGATATTTGACAAGCTTTACACAATATCTATGGTATTGCTTAGCCATGCAAGGATTGTGCATGTATTGAAACCTCCATAACTACTTAGTTTGCAAATAACTGTATATACTCTGAGGTTAAATAGGGACATGTGTGGACTCAGGAGTCATGATGTCACGATGGAACACTGTAATCACGTTGAACCTGATTGGGGGACACATTTGATGTCTTCAAAGCGGAGGCAAAATGAGAAAATAGATAAACTGCACCTTTGATGCATAAAACTGTCCTCTGAGCTACTTTCTTCCATGTCTATTCTCCTTATACTCGGCTTTGAAGATCAGCACAGTGTCATTGATGATACAGTTTGAGCATATTTCTTCCTTCCTTCCTTCATTCATTCTCCCTTCCTTCACCTCATTCTCTCCTCCTTCACCTCATTTTCCCCTCCTTCACCTCAATCACCTCGTCGGTCGGCTTCTTCTACTTTTAGACAGAATCCAAAATCATGGACACATTGAAGTATTCTCTTCCCTTCAGGCAGGATAAGAGGCTTGATATCTACCGTATCTTCTTCACAAGCATTTCATAGCAATCTGATGTCGAGACATGCCTAACCCAAGAATCCAGAAAATGTTATGTTACAACAGGAAATACACATTTTGTCATTGAGACTTTTTTTCTTCAAATGCAACTGCAAAGGAATCAAGAATGGAGAGAAGAAGGTAAGATTAGTGCTATTGAACAGTCTTTCCTGTTGTCATGGAGGTACATATTCTTCCCAACTGTCACCCCCTGAGGTGTATGGCGTGATTAAGACGTAACTTTAAAAGAGTTGTGCTGACACACGGAGGGAGACACGTGACCTACCAGAATGGATTACAGCATTAGAGAATTAAATCCCCTGTGAAAAGGATTGACAACTGATAACGCTCCCCATCCACTGCTGTGAGAACTAACACTTCATCCCCATGCTGTGTATCTCACTCTGGAGTAGTTTTAGTGGCCATTCCTCTTCTCTATCAAATTAAGTTTAACTGCTGTGTAGGATAGAGGGTCTACTCTATACAGGCTTGGAGGGTAGGATAGAGAGTCTACTCTATACAGGCTTGGAGGGTATGATAGAGAGTCTACTCTATACAGGCTTGGAGGGTAGGATAGAGAGTGTACCCTATACAGGCTTGGAGGGTAGGATAAAGAGTCTACCCTATACAGGCTTGGAGGGTAGGATAGAGAGTCTACTCTATACAGGCTTGGAGGGTAGGATAGAGAGTCTACTCTATACAGGCTTGGAGGGTAGGATAGAGAGTCTACTCTATACAGGCTTGGAGGGTAGGATAGAGAGTCTACCCTATACAGACTTGGAGGGTAGGATAGAGGGTCTACTCTAGAGGCGTGGAGGGTAGGATAGAGAGTCTACCCTATACAGGCTTGGAGGGTAGGATAGAGAGTCTACCCTATACAGGCTTGGAGGGTAGGATAGAGAGTCTACCCTATACAGGCTTGGAGGGTAGGACAGAGAGTCTACCCTATACAGGCTTGGAGGGCAGGAGAGAGAGTCTACTCTATACAGGCTTGGAGGGTAGGATAGAGAGTCTACTCTATACAGGCTTGGAGGGTAGGATATAGAGTCTACTCCATACAGGCTTGGAGGGTAGGATAGAGAGTCTACTCCATACAGGCTTTGAGGGTAGAATAGAGGGTCTACTCTAGAGGCGTGGAGGGTAGGGAAGAGGGTCTACTCTAGAGGCATGGAGGGTAGGATAGAGAGTCTACTCTAGAGGCATGGAGGGTAGGATAGAGAGTCTACTCTAGAGGCATGGAGGGTAGGATAGAGAGTGTACTCTAGAGGCGTGGAGCGTAGGATAGAGAGTCTACTCTAGAGGCATGGAGGGTAGGATAGAGGGTCTACTCTAGAGGCATGGAAGGTAGGGTAGAGGGTCTACTCTAGAGGTGTGGAGGGGAGGATAGAGGGTCAACTCTATGGGCTTGGAGGGTAGGATAGAGGGTTTACTCTATGGGCTTGGAGGGTAGGATTGAGTCTCTATTCTATGGGCTTGGAGGGGAGGATAGAGGGTTTACTCTATGGGCTTGGAGGGTAGGATTGAGTCTCTACTCTATGGGCTTGGAGGGTAGGATAGAGGGTCTACTCTATGGGCTTGGAGGGTAGGATAGAGGGTCTACTCTATACAGGCTTGGAGGGTAGGATAGAGGGTCTACTCTACATGCTTGGAGGGTAGGATAGAGGGTCTACTCTATAGGCTTGGAGGGTAGAATAGAGGGTCTACTCTATGGGCTTGGAGGGTAGGATAGATGGTCTACTCTACATGCTTGGAGGGAGGATAGAGGGTCTACTCTATGGGCTTGGAGGGTAGGATAGATGGTCTACTCTACATGCTTGGAGGGTAGGATAGAGGGTCTACTCTATAGGCTTCGAGGGTAGAATAGAGGGTCTACTCTATGGGCTTGGATGGTAGGATAGAGGGTCTACTCTATAGGCTTGGAGGGTAGGATAGAGGGTCTACTCTATGGGCTTGGAGGGTAGAATAGAGGGTGTATTTTATTGGCTTGGAGGGTAGGATATAGGGTCTACTCTATGGGCTTGGAGGGTAGAATAGAGGGTCTACTCTATGGGCTTGGAGGGTAGAATAGAGGGTCTACTCTATGGGCTTGGAGGGTAGGATAGATGGTCTACTATATGGGCTTGGATGGTAGGATAGATGGTCTACTCTATGGGCTTGGAGGGTAGAATAGAGGGTCTACTATATGGGCTTGGAGGGTAGGATAGAGGGTCTACTCTATGGGCTTGGAGGGTAGGATAGAGGGTCTACTCTATGGGCTTGGAGGGTAGGATAGAGGGTCTACTCTATGGGCTTGGAGGGTAGGATAGAGGGTCTACTCTATAAGCTTGGAGGGTAGAATAGAGGGTCTACTCTATGGGCTTGGAGGGTAGGATAGATGGTCTACTCTACATGCTTGGAGGGTAGGATAGAGGGTCTACTCTATGGGCTTGGAGGGTAGGATAGATGGTCTACTCTACATGCTTGGAGGGTAGGATAGAGGGTCTACTCTATAGGCTGGGAGGGTAGAATAGAGGGTCTACTCTATGGGCTTGGATGGTAGGATAGATGGTCTACTCTACATGCTTGGAGGGTAGGATAGAGGGTCTACTCTATGGGCTTGGAGGGTAGGATAGAGGGTCTACTCTATGGGCTTGGAGGGTAGAATAGAGGGTCTACTCTATGGGCTTGGATGGTAGGATAGATGGTCTACTCTATAGGCTTGGAGGGTAGAATAGAGGGTCTACTATATGGGCTTGGAGGGTAGGATAGAGGGTCTACTCTATGGGCTTGGATGGTAGGATAGAGGGTCTACTCTATGGGCTTGGAGGGTAGGATAGAGGGTCTACTATATGGGCTCGGAGGGTAGGATAGAGGGTCTACTCTATGGGCTTGGAGGGTAGGATAGAGGGTCTATTATATGGGCTTGGAGGGTAGAATAGAGGGTCTACTCTATGGGCTTGGAGGGTAGGATAGAGGGTCTACTCTATGGGCTTGGAGGGTAGAATAGAGGGTCTACTCTATGGGCTTGGATGGTAGGATAGATGGTCTACTATATGGGCTCGGAGGGTAGAATAGAGGGTCTACTCTATGGGCTTGGATGGTAGGATAGATGGTCTACTCTATAGGCTTGGAGGGTAGAATAGAGGGTCTACTATATGGGTTTGGAGGGTAGGATAGAGGGTCTACTCTATGGGCTCGGAGGGTAGGATAGAGGGTCTACTCTATGGGCTTGGAGGGTAGGATAGAGGGTCTACTATATGGGCTTGGAGGGTAGAATAGAGGGTTTACTCTATGGGCTTGGAGGGTAGGATAGAGGGTTTACTCTATGGGCTTGGATGGTATGATATAGGATCTGCTTTACAGGCTTGGAGGGTAGAATAGAGGGTCTACTCTACAGGCTTGCTTGCTCTACTGCTATACAAAGTCTACTGATGTAGAATTTTTTCTTGTTTCACTTTACATTACATTGCCCTTATGACTGTGTAATTATTCCTGTGTTCACAGTTTAACATGCATTGTAATTACTCATTACATTGTACTTACACAGATGTGTAAGCACTAAGAGTAAGGTTAAGCTTAGGGCTAAGGTTAGGGTTAGGGTTAGGGTTAGGGCTAAGATTAGGGTTAGGGCTAAGGTTAGGTTTAGGGCTAAGGTTAGGGCTAAGGTTAGGGTTAGGGTTAAGGTTAGGGTTAGGGTTAGGGCTAAATTTAGGGTTAGGGGTAAGGTTAGGTTTAGGGTTAGGGCTAAGGTTAGGGTTAGGGTTAGGGCTAAGGTTAGGGCTAAGGTTAGGTTTAGGGCTAAGGTTAGGGCTAAGGTTAGGTTTAGGGTTAGGGCAAAGGTTAGGGCTAAGGTTAGGTTTAGGGTTAGGGCTAAGGTTAGGTTTAGGGTTAGGGCTAAGGTTAGGGCTAAGGTTAGGTTTAGGGTTAGGGTTAAGCAGTGCTCAATTTGGCCAGGAGCTCCTGTTCCTTTTATAGAATATTAGCTCAAAAGTATTGTGGCGATCCTGCAGTTAAATATAAACAGTACCTAAGCTAAGGTTATCTTTATGGTTAGGTTACTGCTGTAAGTGCAGTGTATGTAGTGTAATACTGAGTAACTTGCTGCAGAGTAGTTACATAAGTAGTAACACAGTAATAAGGGCACTGTATTACTATAGTATCTTAAACCAAATCTAAAAGTTCCAGGTGTTGATTATCACAACTTTACCTTGCAGCCATTGCGATATGCCTCATTTACAGTCATAGGGAATGGTAGGGTTGACTGGGAGGCTTTGCAGAAAAGCATATCCTAAAAAAAGGAGATGATGGTTAAGATCCCTGCATTGTTTAACATTTTTAAGGTCCCTGGTTTCCTGTGAATTCTCCCTCTGGTGCATCCAGTGAAAAAGTGCTTAATCCAATATGCAAAGTGAGCCGTTTGCATCAAATCCCCCCAGCTTGACTTTTCTCTCTCTCCAACTCTGCTTTGTTAGCACTCTGTTGTCTTTCTCAAACTCTTGTTTACATTTACTAGCATTTAATTACCCCATCGAAACAGAATTTGAAGATGTAGGTTTCTCTAAGCTAGGGGAATGGTTTTAGAACAAAACGTCTGTGGATGTGTGGTGGGGATCTTAGAGACTCACTCAAAGACAAGATGGATTCTCAGTATTTTCACTGTGCAGCTGCTAATGATCATTATCTAGCTATCTGCTTTACTTAGACACTGTAATTCTCTCTATTTGAACACATATTTCAGTTCTGTTGAGTGAGCCCATTAAATCACATCATGCTTCAGAAAAGTTGTGTACTTAACATGCATTCTCGCAATGTGCAGCACTTGTTGTGTTACACATGCAGCATCACAATGTGCAGCACTTGTTGTGTTACACATGCAGCATCACAATGTGCAGCAGCTGTTGTGTTACACATGCATTATCACAATGTGCAGCACTTGTTGTGTTACACATGCATTATCACAATGTGCAGCACTTGTTGTGTTACACATGCATTATCACAATGTGCAGCACTTGTTGTGTTACACATGCAGCATCACAATGTCCAGCACTTGTTGTGTTACACATGCAGCATAACAATGTCCAGCACTTGTTGTGTTACACATGCAGCATCACAATGTCCAGCACTTGTTGTGTTACACATGCAGCATAACAATGTCCAGCACTTGTTGTGTTACACATGCAGCATCACAATGTCCAGCACTTGTTGTGTTACACATGCAGCATCACAATGTCCAGCACTTGTTGTGTTACACATGCAGCATAACAATGTCCAGCACTTGTTGTGTTACACATGCAGCATCACAATGTCCAGCACTTGTTGTGTTACACATGCAGCATAACAATGTCCAGCACTTGTTGTGTTACACATGCAGCCTCACAATGTCCAGCACTTGTTGTGTTACACATGCAGCATAACAATGTCCAGCACTTGTTGTGTTACACATGCAGCATCACAATGTCCAGCACTTGTTGTGTTACACATGCATTATCACAATGTGCAGCACTTGTTGGGTTACACATGCAGTATCACAATGTGCAGCACTTGTTGTGTTACACATGCAGTATCACAATGTGCAGCACTTGTTGGGTTACACATGCATTATCACAATGTGCAGCACTTGTTGGGTTACACATGGAGCATCACAATGTGCAGCACTTGTTGTGTTACACATGCATTATCACAATGTGCAGCACTTGTTGTGTTACACATGCAGTATCACAATGTGCAGCACTTGCTGGGTTACACATGCAGCATCACAATGTCCAGCACTTGTTGGGTTACACATGCAGCATCACAATGTCCAGCACTTGTTGGGTTACACATGCACTTTCTTTATTGAATGATTAAGACATAAGACTGTGAAAAACCTGTTTAATGGTGGCCTGATGAAATATGGATTTACAGACAACTTGACAATTTCTCACTGTATAATTGTATTTGATCCAATTTAGCTAACCTGGATTCTCCCACGCCACAAATCGAGACACATTCCCTTACAGCCAAATAGCTGATGGCTGGGCTTTCATGTTGCCTCCCCAGTGTTCAAACCCAGTCTCACGGGACTTCATCCGAATCCCATTTCCTTTGATCAGCAGATCTGAAAAAAAATGTACGATAAAGGAAGGATAAATTATTAAACTGGGCTGTGTTTAACTGTTTAATTAGATTTACAGAGAGAGAAAGAGAAATAGAGTGAGAGAGAGAGAGAGAGAGAGAGAGAGAGAGAGAGAGAGAGAGAGAGAGAGAGAGAGAGAGAGAGAGAGAGAGAGAGAGAGAGAGAGAGAGAGAGAGAGCAGTGCTTCCTGTCGAGTTTTAACATGGCTTGCCCTGGCTAATGCATTAACAGCCAGGGTGTTCTGCTCTGGGAAGTGTCTGCCAAATAACCTCCAGTGTTGTTGCACATCTCAGAATCCTAGATAGACTTGATAGACTACTGTACTGTGTTTGCTAGGGATGGAGACAAGGTGTGACACCAACGCTGCACTAGACAGTATGGTAATGCATTATTTTCTTCATCATCCTTTTCACATGTTTACTAATGAAATGCTTTCACTCAAAGTCTTGACAATTTTCAATATTTTTCAGCGCTGATCTGTTTGGTCAAAAGAATTGGGCTGACTAATAGCAGCACAGTTGTAAAAAACTCTGACTTTCACTGTCCTTCCTCTTTCACACAGAAACCATTTACATCCATCACAATTAAGGGCCTTGTGTGTTTGCTGCAAATGTATTTTGGAAATGAAAACGGAAAAAATGATTTAATACACTAATTATCTCTGTGTGCTAATTATAATTTAGCATGTAGTTCTGTGTTAATGGAGACAGACATGGCATTGGGCACCTTGGCTGCTGAAGGGGAAACGGTCCTGTCAAAAGGAGAGTGACTCACTCTCTCACACGCCAGCTCCGTACTCATTAATTAAACTTACTATGTGTGTGTGAGTGTGTGTGTGTGTGTGTGTGTGTCTGTGTGACAGTGTGTCTGTGTGTGTAGCACGTGTGTGTGTGTGTGTGTGTGTGTGTGTGTGTGTGTGTGTGTGTGTGTGTGTGTGTGTGTGTGTGTGTGTGTGTGTGTGTGTGTGTGTGTGTGTGTGTGTGTGTGTGTGTGTGTGTGTGTGTGTGTGTGTATAGAGATGACAGTGTAAGAGGGGAGAGGACTTAGACAGGGGTGCTGGGGAAACTGGGGAGAATAGAAAGGAAGGGCAATTGTCTGTCTAAAACCTTTCCAATGTAAAGAATATATGTCATGTACACTATGTTATTCCTGCCTAAAAACCTTTCCAATCTAAAGAGTATCTGTCATGTCATCTGCAATAGGTTATTTATATCTTAAAACCTTTCCAATCTAAAGAGTATCTGTCATGTCATCTACAATAGGTTATTTACATCTTAAAACCGTTCCAATCTAAAGAGTATCTGTCATGTCATCTACAATAGGTTATTTATATCTTAAAACCGTTCCAATCTAAAGAGTATCTGTCATGTCATCTACAATAGGTTATTTATATCTTAAAACCGTTCCAATCTAAAGAGTATCTGTCATGTCATCTACAATAGGTTATTTATATCTTAAAACCTTTCCAATCTAAAGAGTATCTGTCATGTCATCTACAATAGGTTATTTATATCTTAAAACCTTTCCAATCTAAAGAGTATCTGTCATGTCATCTACAATAGGTTATTTATATCTTAAAACCTTTCCAATCTAAAGAGTATCTGTCATGTCATCTACAATAGGTTATTTTTATCTTAAAACCTTTCCAATCTAAAGAGTATCTGTCATGTCATCTACAATAGGTTATTTATATCTTAAAACCTTTCCAATCTAAAGAGTATCTGTCATGTCATCTACAATAGGTTATTTATATCTTAAAACCTTTCCAATCTAAAGAGTATCTGTCATGTCATCTACAATAGGTTATTTATATCTTAAAACCTTTCCAATCTAAAGAGTATCTGTCATGTCATCTACAATAGGTTATTTATATCTTAAAACCTTTCCAATCTAAAGAGTATCTGTCATGTCATCTACAATAGGTTATTTATATCTTAAAACCGTTCCAATCTAAAGAGTATCTGTCATGTCATCTACAATAGGTTATTTCTGCTAGTGACTGTAGGAAGAAGCCTAGAGCACTGTTGTTATGGAAGCCTTTCAAATGTCTCATAGAGCCATTACAACTTTTGTAATGCGGATTTGCTCTCATATGTTTGTGTGACCTACAGCTAGGCTGCATGCCAATGTGGCTGTAGGCACATGACACAGGACGTGACTTTGTCCTTCTCTATTGAATGCTGGGAGTTCAGTTAAAGCTTAATATTTGATCCATTGCTGTATCATTTCAACATTTGTTTTCTTTCCACACACAGTATGCCTCATCAATGAGATGTCATATTAACAGTAAGAAGTGAACTAAACATACTTTCCATTTGATTAGTCTGACGTTGTTGGATGTATTGTCATGAGTTTCTGAATATACACGGTAAGTGAATGCATTAAGGAAGGTTAGTCACAACTGCTAAACACAACTGGAGAAACTCGTCCTTTTTTGAGATGTTAACATGGTACTGCGCTACCGTAGCTAGCAAAATATATTGCTTACATCATAAAGAATTTTTAAAATAACGGAAACAATTTTAGCTCGCTATCTAACTATGGGGGGAAACAATTCACTTTTTTACCATTAATTAGCATTGTCCCCGAAACGGCAAATCTTGTTTGTTTATGTGTAACTCTGTGTTGTTGTTTTTGTCACACAGCATTGCTTTATCTTGGCCAGGTCGCAGTTGTAAATAAGAACTTGTTCTCAACTGGCTTCCCTGGTTAAATAAAGGTGAAATAAAATATTATAAAAAAATAAAATGTATTGATTCGATGGAATGTATTAACAAGTCCCTTTCATGGTGGTTCAATACAGAGATTGCACTGAAACAAACTCCAAAATGAAATGAGCCTACTATATGGACATTGGAGATGAACAGTGAAGGGATCATTGGTAAATAAAACCAAAAAAGTATGAATCTGGCCAGTTTGAAATGTGGGACATTAGCTGGACTCACTCAAGCAAGGTATTTAATAGCAGGAAAATATAATGATCAGCAAGAGAGAACCTGCTGTTGCTGCTGATTGAGCTACATTAAAATGTGCACACACAGTGAACATGTTCCCCGTGTTGAACTGTGAATTAGTACCTAACTGAATTTAGATTACATCAGAGGAAATGTGCATTTAATCTGTAACAGAAATCTATTTCAACCTCATCAAAAACTTAGGGATATATTTACTGTCATTTTCTGGGACAATGATTATGACTAAATGGATTTGCTAGAACAGATGTCTTGCTAACAGCTGGTACATTGCATTGTATTGTACCTCGACAATGGTAACAATCTTACTCACTATTTGTAAGTGTAATTAACAAATAGGTATCAGTCTATGTAATGGAGGTTATGCTAACCTCAGTTTCCTTTGACCACATAAGCAGCTCATTTGAGAGGCACTATAGTTGAGCTCTTGGTCCTGGTCAGGCAGTTACGGTTTACTGAATCACATCTTCAAACACCCGATGACTTGCTGAGTCACTGGCTCTAGCTGCTTTTGAGGATCCATTCAAATGGAGGCCTGCAATCATGAGATATTCCATTGGTACCCTTAGTGCCAGGATACACCTAAGTATTGCTCAGTCAGTGGGACGATCTCGAATCCACCACTACCATGGTGAAGGGGACCAGTCTCTTCACTCCCTGGTGAGTGTGTGACTCATTCCAAAATGTTTAGCCTGTGCAACGTGTGTGGATATCAGAGGAACACAAACCGACTCGTCATTCTGAGCCAGAAATGGACTGGCCATTTGGCAAATGCCAGATGAGCTGGTCCTATTTTAGCTCAGAGGGCACTAGGTAACCCCTTTCCCTTTCCCTTTGTAAATTGCTTTTTTGTGTGTGCAGAATTATCATTATTTCTCAAAGAATGGTGTCAAGGAAAAAGATTGGCCGGTAAGGGGGCCTCAAAGAAACAAAAATGGACCGTTGTGTTAGCAATGCCCAGGACTATTTTTTGTTGTTGCCCATTCGCCATTCGGCCCTTGTTTTGAGTCAACAGCACAGTGCAGAGTGATTGGGCAGCTGATACTCTCCTCTCATCCACAGGTAATTACTCAGTGACCTGAAACAGCCAAGACTGACTTTGTTTCAAAATGTCCACAAAAGTCTGAGGTCATGAACCGTAACGAGTTAGATGATTTTATCCAAAGCCAAGTACAGCCCTACCAGGCACACAAACTACACCAAAGCTTTAGGCAGTTCTCCAAACAACTTACATTTTCCCAAAGCCTGTTGCTGTGGTAAGAAAAACTGCACAAATACAATAGTTGCAAATAAGCATCATTTGTAATTTGTATTAATAATGCGCCAGTGAACAAAAACTCAAATATTGATTTAATATTCAGTTGATGTCCATAATTTCCATCCCATCATATCCTCTTTCTCCCTCTTTTCCTCTCTGTCTCCTCCCTGTGTTTTGCATGCAAGGTACAATGCATAATTGGCATTAAAGAATCAGAGACAATATCGGAGGACGTTGGAGCAGAAAATCCCTTGTAAAGTTGTTCTGTGCTCTCAAAGCTCTTTATGGCGGATTACAGCAGCCTTCTCATGGCTGGAGCGGTCATCTGAATTTAATCCACAGCCGACACAACCTGACAATTAAAGCTGAGGGCAGGGGAACAATCACCAGCGGTGAACTGAGCAGCCAAGGAGGTGGTGGACTGAGTCAGAAGCACAAAAGGTGAAAGCAGCTTTTATGAATCTCTCGCTCTCCCCATAATAAACCAACCATGTAGATTAATTAATTAATTATTGAATGAATGAATAAATGGATGAATGAATAAATGGATGGCCGATTGGATGAATCGTTGAATGGATGATTGGATAAATGGATGGATGGAAATACCTGAAAACAAGCCATCTCTGACAAGGCTGTTATGTTTTATGACCACTTGCCTAACCATTTTAACCATTTAAACGCTAGGAATTAAGGCCTGCTCTGCTATAAGTTAGTACACTCAAAGTCTTCAGGCTCGTAAGTATCCAAAAAGGCTGCAAAAGGTTATTTGATCAAATTCCACCCCAAAACTTGAAAGTTACCAAAATTCAGGTAGTTTACTGGTCGACAAGTTTCCAGTAATACACCCTCCCTTCACAACCCTACTCCAGACCTTGCAATTTTTTCTTGTCTTTTTGTCAAAAGCTCAGCCAGTGCATGGATACTGTCGAGTGACATTCATTTCACCCTGAAATGGAGACTAGTCCAGTTTCTATGCATGTTTCATTTGCAGTGTGCGGCCCATGAGTCTCTCCGCAGCACTGCAAGACTGTTAGCCTCCTGACCTTTAGCTGATTGGCAAAGAGTGCTGGCTGCAATAAAAACACCATCACAAAAGTTATTCTCTCGCTAAACTGCGGCACTAAATTAAATGGCTCAAATGACTCTGCCTAATGGCTGGTGGGACATCTATCGTAATGCACCCGTAATGTGATGATGAAATGCCATTGGAGACAAGGCGAAGCACAAGAATGCCCCAATTACAGTACCTCTTCAGATGGCTGATTTCTCTGCAGTTCTTTACATACTATAGCCTATACTGTAGAGCAGGGCTCTTCAACCCTGTTCATGGAGAGCTACTCTCCTGTAGGGTTTCCCTCCAACCCTGTTCCTGAAGAGCTACCCTCATGTAGGTTTTCACTCCAACCCTGTTACTAGAGAGCTACCCTCCTGTAAGTTTTCACTCCAACCCTGTTACTGGAGAGCTACTCTCCTGTAGGTTTTCACTAAAACCCCAGTTGAAACTAACCTGATTCAGTTTATCAACAACTAATTATTAGAATCAGATGAGCTAGATTAGGGTTGGATTGAAAACTTCCAAGATGATATTGCCCCAGGAACAGGGGTGGAAAGCCCTGCTGTACAGTATATGTCCTATGGGCACATTCCTTTTAGACTTTGCAGCTCTTTGAATGGTGCTTACCTACAGTAGCTAAGACAACAACATTGTCTGGTATATGTTCTCCAAAATGTTTCCTAAATTTAGTTATAGGTAATGCTGAATATTTGTATTCCAGTATGTTTCCATGGGCACTTTCCATATAACTTTGTTGTACTTACTTTAGCCAACAACATTGTTTAGTTGTCCAAAATGTTTCCAAGTTTAGGGTGGCCATGTTGAATACTTCACCCAAAGGTGAGGATGACCCTTCAGAAGCCCTTGTTTAATGAGTCTGTAAGCTGAAGCTGAAATCCTGACGTCCTCACCCTGACTCCAGAAACTGCAGGTGACATCCTGAGACCTCTGCACTTTCGTACTGTAGCAGTGGCTTTGACAAGCATCACAGGAGACAGGGGACCACTGGGAAAGAAGGCTCAGAGGTTCTCGAGTTGGAGCTAACATGTAATATTGGCAAGATGTGCTGCCTCTCATTATGCAATGATTCATCACATGATGACACTCTATTTTTGTAGATGTTATGGTACAGAACAGTCAACTCACAGTTTGTTTAAAGGCCATTTAACAGGGAGCACATCACACTTTACAAGATAAAAAAAGAGGTAACAAAAACTTAGTAGAAAAGGGGGGCAGGACAGGAAACAATATCAACTACAGTAAAAAAAAAATGAACATACAGTATAAACAGTGTAACAAACCATGGCCTTGTTGTTAACTCCTCTATAACATACCAAGTATTCAAATTGCATCAACATCGCCTGAGGATTTGACATTCTTCTCCCAGTATGATTCATAGTATGCATGGGTCCCATTTTTCAATCTGGGCTTGTTCAATTGTGTGTAGCCTCAGTGACAGGGGAAAGCCGTTCTGACATTGTGAATCCCAGTGAAATTGCTCCGAATAGCACAACAACAAAAACCAACTAGTGACAACATCTTGGCATCCCCCTGGACATTAATGAGGAACACATGATTAGAGTGACATGAGCTATTGGTGAAAAATTTAACCGCTTTTGACATTTTCTTCTTCTGGTTTGTACATTCAAATACATGCCTCGGGCTATTTGTGATAGGCAGTTCATCAAATATTACGTAGCGCTTTTATTTGCTTCACTATATGTGAGCCTATAGTGCCTGTAGGCTGGCATACACTATACTGTAGTGGGTCAAATAAAGCAGTGCATACTATTACAACAATAAAGCAGTGCATACTATTTTATGAACTGCACCAGTAGATTCATAGTTCCTGCAGTGCAGTAACAATGCCCATGCAAAAGTGAAAGTGGTCTGACATGTCATAACACAACAATAAATTAAACCTGCTGTCCTGATTTGTACTGGTACAGTGAGTACTGGAACCATATGTTATGTTCTTGCTAACCAGACAGGTGATATAACATGCTAGGCTAATGAAGGACTCAAGTAATAATGGAGGAAGCAGCTTGCAGCAGTTAGCTGAGCTGGGGATGGTAACAAATGCTGCGTTGGATTGGTCATGCCAATGCATCAAACCTGTCATAACTAAGATGGGAAACAAATTGCGGACGCCGTGGCAGATACGTTGAAAGAGAAAATGAACTTCTGTTTGTCTATTAGACACCATCAGTAACAATAACACAACGAATGGACAAAACAACTCTAACTGATACACTTACATTAAATTAATTACAATGTTGTATTACCTTCGTACAAAATGGTGGTCTCTACTGCAATACAGTCAGTTTTTCTTGGTAACCCAGTACACATTGTTAGAGCTGTTCTCCAGAAATCCTATAGAGGTCAGGCAGCCATGTGTAGAGCAGACAATATGAGGCCGTCATGTTGACGATTCCATTTACTTTACTTAATTGTACTGTATGACCCCACTATAATACATACAGCACCGTACCTGGAAGCTCAGCCAACACCTCGGCCTGAGGCTCACTTCTCAACTCAAACCTACTCACCTTCCCTCTCCCTCACCCCAAAATTTAAAGCGCTAACATAGGTAGGAACAAGAGGATAGACAGAAATATGCTACTGGTTTGAGAATTTTGAATATCCCCACACTAAGAACAACTAATCTTTGTTCATGACAAAACAAGGGTAAGCACACAACTGTTGAACCAAAGTCCATTGTATGGACACTTATCATGGTCAAGTTATATTGACAGTTTTTGTGAAGATGGGGAGAGGTACTGTATGTCTGTTATAAAAATATGTTCTGCATTTTTGACACAAAAATCAACTGTACTAGTTGTTCAGGCTCAGGTCTTGTTCCATCTTGATTACTGTCCGGTAATGTAATCAGGTGCAGCAAAGAAAGACCTAGCAAAGCTGCAGCTGGCTCAATACAGAGCAGCCCCCCTTGCCCTTAATTAAAACTAACATTAACAACATGCATAATAGTCTTTGGTTGAGGAGAAATGTATCACTTCTCTTCTAGTCTTTTTAAGAAACATTTGTCTGTTGAAAATGGCTTGTATAATCTATTTGCATTCACTTCAAACACACATACATACCCCACCAGACCCGCCACTATGGGTTTCTTCACTATACCCAAACCAAAACCAGATTTAATGCGTCGCTCAGTTATGTATAGAGCCATGTCATCGTGGAATGCTCTGCCAACAGAGGTTACTCAGGCAAAAAGCAATGTAGCTTTAAAAAACAGACAGAAAACATCTTGTATCACAGCGCCTCTACTCTCTCTAAAGATCTATTTCACTGTACTGTATATAAGACTATGAATATGAATAGTGTGTAAATAGTATTTTTTGTTGTCTCTTGGCGTCATTCCTATATATAACTCTTATTGATTTTTTCACATTATTATGTTGAATTTAATATAATATCTTATGTTGTTCTTGTCTATAACTGTTTATGTGGACCCCAGGAAGAGTAGCTCCTGCGTGTGCAGTAGCTCATGCGGATCCTAATAAGCAAGACTATACTTGCAACACGACATTCACGTATACTCTCTGCCCTGCAAAAAGCACTTGCTCTCTTTTATCATTCTCACAGACAGGTGTAACAAGAACGAAATCAATACATCCTTTTAGGTGCGTTGTGTCTCAGGCCTGATAACTTATCATGTCTCTTCTCCCATGCACTGTTGCTGAAATCCTTTCCTCTTCCCTACACAGGGTTCTGTTCTGGACGACCGGAGAAGGAATACTGTGTCAGGAATTCAATCAAACTCGCCTTTGCAATGTTTACACAGTGTATTCCTGCAGGGCACACACACACACACACACACACACACACACACACACACACACACACACACACACACACACACACACACACACACACACACACACACACACACACACACACACACACACACACTCCTTATGAAAAGCAGAAGAAATCTACCAGTCTGAGGAATCTACTTTTACAGTATACCGAAACCATGTGATTTCATCTGAACATAAGAAAAAGACCTAGCAACTGCATACACACAGTACTGCAGTGCTGCAATCGTGTTCCATTGAATTGAGCCTCCGGTATCTATAGAAGAGGTGGAGGGTGACCTAGACCTGTCTCTAGCTGTGGCTGCAGTAATGGGAGAGGGGGAGTATGGGGGAGAAGAGAGGGGAGTCACAGATGGTTCCCCTACCTAGAAAACCCTTCCTCCACCTCTCCGAGTTTAATATGTGCTTGGGAGTGTAATTGGAGTACAGTATGTTCTTCCTAGCCCTTCTTCAGATGGAATTAGCGTCAGCTATGACATGTGGGGCCTGGTCCACCACATCTCTGCTGACACTGGCACTCATTAGAAGGCGACCTGACGTCTGTAACCATGGAGAGCAGGATGGAATTCGATGCTGACCGGGCCGGGCTCTGGGGACCGTTGTACTGATACATGAATCGCAGCACATGAGACAGCTGCATGAGACAGCTGGTTCCCATGGTAATGTATGGTCCTCCTGCTACTCGCAGCCACCTCCCCCTCAATGCCCCTCAAAAATAAAACACGATGTGACATCACTGTGTTCCAATCAATAGTGTAGCATGTTGGGGTTGGTAGGGTGTTTTTAGAAAGTTATGAAAATAAATAGAGAAGCCGTGACGCTTTACTTTACAGTGTTCGCAGGTACCGTAATTGTTTTGCTCTGAATAATGCAATGCACTAACTGACCTGAGTGAATGGGAAGGCAACTTTATATATTTCTTTCAAGGCAGATGAATGTAGTATTGAAACCCAAGGACAAGTTATTCACACAACTTTTAAAATTCATAAAATGTTGAAACATAAAATGTTCAAATGACATCCTTATTTTGTAAAACCCACTCACCAAGACACAATTACTTTGTGGAGGACACAAGGACAAAGATTTTCTAATTTCTTACAATCTAAACACAGAGGTAATTTGTATGGACAGTTATGCAGGATATATGTATCTATAAATAAAGCCCATTGAATCTACTGTGACACGTGAGGGTATTTTAAAGTTCCTTGATATATTAGATGTTCCTATACAATAACTTTCAAGAGCTGAACGTATACATACATTTTGAAAAAGCATTTAAAACCATGTGACCAAAGAGAGGGTTCACTATTAAGACTGTGGTTAAACAAGGCTCACCATTTCTGTTTCTACTGACATTCACTAGATCAGGGTATTTTAAACCTCTATTTGGATATCCCAGCCATTCCATGTATTTTAAACTACTCCACAGCTAGCACACCTGATTCAACTTTGTCAGATGAGCTAGTTCAGGGCTATAACCAAATTTGGAAACGTCTGGGGATCCCCGAGGAGAAGTTTGAAAACCACCGCACTTGATCATGCAAGAATCAACAGAGTAAAAAATTGATGGAAACCTGGAAAGTGACGAGGATCCATTTCTGTATGAGCTTGGATATACGGTGCCTTCGGAAAGTATTCAGACCCCTTGACTTCATCAAAATCTTGTTACGTTACAGCCTTATTCTAAAATGGATGAAATAAAACGTTTCCCTCAGTAATCTACACACAACACCCCATGAAGACAGAGTGAAACAGGTTTTTAGACATTTTTGCAAATTTATAAAAAAGAAAAAGATAAATATATTACTTATATAAGTATTCAGACAATTTGCTATGAGACTCGAAATTGAGCTCAGGTGCATCCTGTTTCCATTGATCATCCATGTTTTCACAACTTGATTGGAGTCCACCTGTGGTCAATTCAATTGATTGGACATTGGGCACAAAACTGTCTGTAAAACGACCCACAGTTGACAGTGCATGTCGAAGCAAAAACCAAGCCATGAGGTCGAATGAATTGTCTGCAGCATTGAAGTTCCAAAAAATGTTTAAAAAAATGTCTGCAGCATTGAAGTTCCCCAAGAACACAGTGGCAATCAGGGGAGAAGGGCCTTGGTCAGGGAGGAGACCAAGAACCCAATGGTCACGCTGACAGAGCTCTAGAGTTCCTCTGTGGAGATGGGAGAACCTTCCAGAAGGACAACCATCTCTGCAGCACTCCACCAATCAGGCCTTTATGGTAGAGTGGCCAGTAAATCCCCTAAAGAATCTCAGACCAAACAAGATTCTCTAGTCTGATGAAACCAAGTTTGAACTCTTTGGCCTGAATGCCAAGCTTCACGTCAGGAGGAAATCTGGTACCATGCTGTGGGGATGTCTTTCAGTGGCATGGACTAGGAGACTAGTCAGGATCAAGGCAAAGATGAACAGAGTAAAGTACAGAGAGATCCTTGATGAAAACCTGCTCCAGAGGTCCAGCGCTCAGGACCTCAGACTGGGGTTAAGGTTCACCTTCCAACAGGACAACGACCCTAAGCACACAGCCAAGACAATGCAGGAGTACCTTTGGGACAAGTCTTAATGTCCTTGAGTGGCACAGCCAGAGCCTGGACTTGAACACACTCGAACTTGAACCTGATCGAATATATCTGGAGAGACTGAAAATAGCAAACATTTCTAAAACACTTTTTTCTTTGTCCTTATGGTGTATTGTGTGCAGATTTATGAGGAAAACATTACATTTAATCCACTTTAGAATAAGGCTGTAATGTAACAAAATGTGGAAAAGTCATGGGGTCTGAATACTTTCCAAAGGCACTGTATACCTAGAGCCTGAATGCTATTGTACATATCTGACTACGTGTGAGGCTTTAGGAAATGAGGCACCTGTTGGTGATGTGCATCCGTGACTAAGTGAAGGGGGTTTAGGTATTGAAATGCTGCCATCGTATCTTCTCGGGAGGCTGCTCTCCTGCACTCCGGTAAGATTGTGGCGGCCAGGGTTTATTTGTTGATCCTGGTAGTTGGGCATGCATGCAGTAACGGATGGAAATGAGAAAACAGGTTAGAGAACGCAGTGTGGTTTTCAGCACAATTGGAATGGAAGGTTTCCTTAGTGTGACACTGTGATGCTGCTCTCCTTCCAGCCAGCCAGCGGCCCTCTTAATGGTGATGGATTGGATATGAGAACAAAAAAATAGCAACAGCGTTCGACAGCCACAGCCTGTTTTGCCCCCGCTCCTTCTCATTTGCCTGTTTCAAGGGAAGAGGAGAAGTTATTTTGGGAAACTGGATGGTTGTTTGTGCTGCATTTGTGAAAGTTGTAATTATGGTAATGTTTTGGCACAAGATCCCCAGGCGATCTCGATATTATAATGTAGCATCAAATCAGATTCAGGCATTTCTGAGACTTACAGGGATTTTAGTTGTTGACAAATGTTAGAAAGTATTTGATAGATTGCAAGTCAAACATGAAATAAAACAAACTGGGAAAACATCTTCCCCTTCACACTACCTTCCCTTTTTAAAACCAAATTCAAATAAAAAATCTTTGGTATTGTTTGTGTAGTGTTTGTGTCCATTGACTACTATGGATGGCAAAGTAAATGAAAAGGGACAGTAGTTAATTTGAAGGTCAAAGGTGTCTGGAGGGGATTTCTTTCATAAAACATTAACATACTTAATTCAGTTCCAAATTATGGACAAAGAGCAATTTCTTGACACATTTTCATTGCATTTACCCGTTTCCCCTAATGCTCTGCCAAACATATACAATTTATTTTTATACAACCACAGTTCATTGTTATGACATAACTTTCCTAAACTAAGATACCTGGGCCATTATTCATAAAGTGTCTCAGAGAAGGAGTGCAGGTCTAGGATACATTTTTCCCAGCTAGATCGATATGAATAACATATGGACAGTGATGACTTGATCCTAGACTATTTTTGAATATGGGCCTAGACGAAACAGAATAGTAAAATAAATGGACATGATGTCCCTTCCTTCGAAACTACACAGCACTCACATTGGACTGGAATGAAGATTTAGTGACATACACTTCCTGCATACTATGGCTCCTCAATGAGAGAATAACCTGAGGATTGCAGCCTTCGTGAGACATTTCTCTCAATCTCATCCTCACTGGCAGTCTCTTCTCTCCATTTCAGTAAACTGGTGGTTGTGGGTCGTAACTAGTTACCATAGCCACAAAGTCATAAACCCTGCCTATTTCCACAATTTATCTTCTTAAATGTGATTTTAAAAATAACCCTAACCTTCATCCTGACCTTAACAATAATGCTAACCTTATGCCTAACCCTAACCTTGAATTAAAAGACATTTTTGTTTTCATGAATTTTTATGATATAGATCATTTTGACTTTGTGGCTGTGGTAACTAGTGGAAACCGTGGACGCGGGAATGAAGGTCAGAGAAATGTCACCCTCTCTGCTGCTGCTTGACTGCTGTGGATCAGAATGCAAACATTATGCACAACCAGCTAATATCTTGTCAGCGAATATCTCCACACCCCCCAGCCCCATTCATTTTTGATAACATTTTAAAACGAGTATACACCTGGTGTCAATTATTTCATTGACACCAGGCAGAATGAACAGGGGACATTTGCTGACACTTGGGGGGGGTCAGTATCTGTTCAAGTCTCCACATCAACATCTCCATGTCTGCACAATTAGGGAATCGCCAGTACAGGTTGTGATGAGCTTGGAGGACTTATTTCTTCCTTGTATGGCATTAGGTATATTTACACATTATTAAGAATCAACATCATGTGTTAAAACACCCATCCAGGTGGCTACTGTTTACAGAACGAGCCGGGTGCTGCCGAGAGTAACATTTTTAAGTTCAAGAGAGAGAGAGAGAGATAGAGAGACAAAGAGAGATAGCGATAAAGAGAGATAGAGATAGGAGTGACAGAGAGAGATAGGAAGAAAGAACGATGGGAAGAAGAGACCGAAGAAATCTTGAACATTTATTTCAAGTTTCCGGAATGTTGCAACCCTACTCATACATCATTGATGTGACCCAGACGACTCCGCATAAATTATGTGTCGAAGGCTCATCAACACATTATTCCAATAACGTCTTATTCCTGTCCCTCCTGCATGATGAGTTCACATTCACCCGTATCATTTAAATGTTACTTCTCTCACTAAAGCTACACTTATACCTGGTTCTAACATGCTCCCTTTGTCCTGATATTGTCCACATTCTGATTGTGCCCACATTTGTGGACAGGTGTAGACGATTAGAAGACGTAATGTGAACTGATTCTGATCATGGGGCTTCAGACACAGTTGGGGTTCCTTCCTTCATGAGTTATTAAACCAACAACTGATGCAAAGTTGAAGAGCCAGTGGATTCATTCTTTTGATTTTGTAGATCAGACTCCAAAATACATCCCTACCATGAACTTGTCATTATTGATTTGGACACCCAATTTAAATATGCCTTGGTTCAGTAGAGTTACTTTTGGCCCGCAGACTTTTGATAGAAGGTGTATTAATTTGCGCTAGTTCATCCATATGGACTGTGAGTAGCGGAATAGAAGATTTCCTTCACAACAGAGGAAAACAGTTGGCTGTGTCACTAGATATTACCAGGAGAGGATAGTTCATTTGATTTAGCTGACAGGGGAGCCCAATGGAGAACAACAAACCGTTTTATTGAATACAATTGCAAGATACTGCAAAAGTTTAAAGCACTTGTTGATACATCGCCTGTAGAGCACTTTTGTTATTTATAAATATTGACATCTAACTCATGTTTTTTATTGAATCATTTAAGTTCATGTAGTGTCACAATTAATCAATCTCCAAGACATCACAATTATGTGGTTGGATATGACTGTATAGGTTAAGATTTGATAATAATTTCTTCAAGAGAGAGAAAAGAAATAGACACCCAATCTCATAAAATGTTAAGTCTGTCTGAATCATCTTTATGTCTTTTGTCACAGAAGATACTTACAGTTCTACAGCACATTTGCGTTAGAGGGACTTTCATTTCATAAATGACCTTGACGAATCATCTTAATAATATACATCGCAGACAGACCAAACTCTAAACAAAGCCTATAGTACACTGCTTCAGACTGAAATCTCTAGGAGCACCGAGGTTCAATATCTCCAATCCCTGAAATCCTGATGCCTCTGTTGCACACAATGGGGTCAACAGGTAAAGTACTTTTCGATAAAAAATGCATACAAAAAGCCGTCTGTGTAGGCGGACATAATGACAATCGCTGCCTGACATTCTGAGAAAAGTTTCACACAGTTTGTGTGGGATCTTCTGTCATATAAGGCTTAAATGACACTTTTGGCTATTATCTTCTGAAGGACGTCAACACAACAACACAACACACACTCATATTCTGAATCTTTTCATCAATTGTCTCTAACACTTCAAATGCGAATACTATTTCAACATTCACATATCAAATTCTCCCAATCAAAACTGTTTTAACATTCACAGGTCATATTCTACAAATGACAATACTATTTTAACGTTCACATGTCATATTCTCCCAATCAAAACTGTTTTAACATTCACAGGTCATATTCTACAAATGACAACACTATTTTAACATTCACATGTCATATTCTCTCAATCAAAACTGTTTTAACATTCACAGGTCATATTCTACAAATGACAATACTATTTTAACATTCACATGTCATATTCTCCCAATCAAAACTGTTTTAACATTCACAGGTCATATTCTACAAATGACAATACTATTTTAACATTCACATGTCATATTCTCCCAATCAAAACTGTTTTAACATTCACAGGTTATATTCTACAAATGGCAATACTATTTTAACATTCACATGTCATATTCTCCCAATCAAAACTGTTTTAACATTCACAGGTCATATTCTACAAATGACAATACTATTTTAACATTCACATGTCATATTCTCCCAATCAAAACTGTTTTAACATTCACAGGTCATATTTTCCCAATATAACCCTGTCCAACACACCATGGAGAAGGATATGATGAAAGGCATCTGTTGGAACGGATCATTGCAACACCTTGCCTGGTTCTGTGGGACCTTTCCATTTATTCCATTCCAGCCATTACACAGAGCCCCTTCTGCTATAGCTCCTCCCACCAGCCTCCACTGGTTGGCAGCTAAGACATCCGTAGGTTTAGAATGAGTGTCTCAGGCAGGGTGGAGAATGGGTCTCATTGGCACCTCTCAGTAATGGGGTGAGATTATCTCAATTTGAGACTGGCTGAGGAATTGGAAAGTGTGTTTCCCACGAATCCAGAGGTGATTAGAATGTAACATAGGAGCTAAAATAAAAGCTCCCAGACATTTTTTGCACAAATTCGTTTACATTGCCTTGCAAAAGTATTCACCCCCCTTGGCATTTTTCCTATTTGCTGAATAGTCCAAATCGGTGAAGTGAAATGAAAAAAATGACTTGTTTAAAGAAAATCAAAAAATTTGAAAACGGAAAACTGGTGGGTGCATATGTATTTACCCCCTTTGCTATGAAGCCCCTAAATAAGATCTGGTGCAACCAATTACCTTCAGAAGTCATATAATTAGTTAAATAAATTCCACCTGTGTGGAATCTAAGTGTCACATGATTGGTCACATGATCTCAGTAGATATACACCTGTTCTGAAAAGCCCAGAGTCTGCAACACCACAAAGCAAGGGGCACCACAAAGCAAGCGAAACCATGAAGACCAAAGGAGCTCTCCAAACAGGTCAGGGGCAAAGTTGTGGAGAAGTACAGAGCAGGGTTGGGTTATAAAAAAATATCAGAAACATTAAACATCCCACGGAGCGCAATTAAATCCATTATTAAAAAATGCAAAGAATATGGAACCACAACAAACCTGCCAAGAGAGGGCCGCCCACCAAAACTCACGGACCAGGCAAGGAGGGCATTAATCAGAGAGGCAACAAAGAGACCAAAGATAACTCTGAGCTGCAAAGCTCCACAGAGGAGATTGGAGTATCTGTCCATAGGACCACTTTAAGCTGTACACTCCAGAGTTGGGCTTTACGGAGGAGTGGCCAGAAAAAAGCCATTGCTTAAGAAAAAAGTAAGCAAACACGTTTGGTGTTCGCCAAAAGGCATGTGGGAGACTCCCCAAACATATGGAAGAAGGTACTCTGGTTAGATGAGACAAAAATGTAGCTTTTTGGCCATCAAGGAAAACGCTATGTCTGGCGCTAACCCAACACCTCTCATCACCACGAGAACACCCTGAGAACATTGGCAGGGACTGGGTCGGCAGGGACTGGGAAACTGGTCAGAATTGAAGGAATGGTGGATGATGCTAAATACAGGGAAATTCTTGAGGGAAACCTGTTTCAGTCTTCAAGAGATTTGAGACTGGGACGGATGTTCCCCTTCAGCAGGACATTGACCCTAATCATACTGCTAAAGCAACACTCAAGTGGTTTAAAACTTCTTGATGCACGGATCCCTTTAGCGGGATCATTTTCGTAAACAACCGCTGAATTGCAGAGCGCCAAATTTAAAAAAAATACTAAAAGTATTTATTTTCATGAAATCACAAGTGAAATATACCAAAACACAGCTTAGCTTGTTGTTAATCCACCCATCGTGTCAGATTTTGAAAATATGCTTTACAGCGAAAGCAATCCAAGCGTTTGTGAGTTTATCAATCACTAGACAAAACAGTAAGAACTCCTAGCAGCCATGTAGAATGGTCACGAAAGCCAGAAAAGCAATAAAATTAATCGCTTACCGGATGTTTGCACTCAGGAGACTTCCAGTTACACAATAAATGTTCCTTTTGTTCGATAAAGATTTTTTTTATATCAAAATACCTCCATTTGTTTGACGCGTTATGTTCAGTATTCCACAGCCTTAGGCAAGTCATCAAGGCTTGATGAAAATTCCATATAGTATCCGTAAAGGTCGTGGAAACATGTCAAACGTTTTTAATAATCAATCCTCAGGTTGTTTTTAACATCAATAATTGATAATATTTAAACCGGACTGTAAACTATTCAATACTGGAGAGAAAAAAAATGTCGAGCAACGAGTGTCTGGTGCAACAACTAATGGAGGAACATCCACCTATCCACTGACGCGTTTTGATAAATCTCGCAAATTTTTCAAAATAAAAGCTTGAAACTATTTCTAAAGACTGTTCACACCCTGAGGAAGCCGCAGGAAAAGGAATCTGGCTGATATCCTTTTAAATGGACGAAAGGCAGGCAATGGAACAGTGACTTTTCAAAATAGAGGTCACTTCCGGGTTGGATTTCCTCAGGTTTTCGCCTGCAAAATCAGTTCTGTTATACTCACAGACAATATTTTGACAGTTTTGGAAACTTTAGAGTGTTTTCTATCCTACTCAGTCAATTATATGCATTTTCTAGCATCTGGACCGGAGAAATAGGCAGCTTACAATGGGAACATTATTTTTCCAAACACAAAAATTCTTCCCCCTAGCTTCAAGAGGTTTAAGGGGAAACATTTAAATGTCTTGGAATGGCCTAGTCAAAGCCCAGACCTCAATCCAATTGAGAATCTGTGATATGACTTAAAGATTGCTGTACACCAGCGGAACCCATCCAACTTGAAGGAGCTGGAGCAGTTTTGCCTTGAAGAATGGGCAAAAATCCACGATTTTAGTTTTTTGTCTAATTTCTTGTTTGTTTCACACATAAAAAATAATGTGCATCTTCAAAGCGGTAGGCATGTTGTGTAAATCATATGATACAACCCCCCAAAAATCTATTTTAATTCCAGGTTATAAGGGAACAAAATAGGAAAAATGCCAATGGGGTGAATATTTTCGCAAGCCACTGTACATCCCTGTTAGTGAGCATTTCTCCTTCGCCAAGATAATTCATCCACCTGACAGAATTTAATGTTAATTTCTCTAACATAAGCCGCCTCCAACGTCATTCTAGAGAATTTGGCAGTACGTCCATCCGGCCTCACAACCGCAGACCATGTGTAACCACTCTAGCCCGATTGGCTGGGACTGGTTCGCCAGTGGGTCAGCCTAGCCCCTAAGCGGGTGGACCTATGCCCTCCAGGTCCCACTCATGGCTGTGCCCCTGCCCAGTCTTGTGAAATCCATAGATTAGCGTCTAATTTATATATTTCAATTGACTAATTTCCTTATATGAACTGTAACTGAGCAAAGTATTTAAAATTGTTGCATGTTGCATTTATATTTTTGTTCAGTATAATTACAGAGAAGTGAGTACTGCTACCCTCTCAAAACCAGTAGTTTAAAGAGCTACTGATTTGAAGATATAGAACGGAAGGAAGGAGTAGAGTGATTAATGGAACTGTGATGGGTTACTAGAAATTGTATTGACATGATGTAAGAGTGCTAAGTGGACATAGGGTACCAGTCAAAAGTTTGGACACACCTACCCATGGAAGGGTTTTTCTTTATTATTGTACTATTTTCCACATTGTAGAATAATAGTGAAGATATCAAAACTATGAAATAACACATATGGAATCATGAAGTAAACAAAAAAGTGATGGGATGGTGTATCGCTGCAGAAGGCTGTGGTAGCCATGCTGGTTAAGTGTGCCTTGAATTCTAAATACATCAATGACAGTGTCATCAGCAAAGCACCCCCACACCTCACGTAGATCATCCGTTCACCTACTCTGCTTCTCACAAAGACATGGCGGTTGGAACCAAAGACATGGTGGCGGTTGGAACCAAAGACATGGTGGTGGAGACCAAAGACATGGTGGTGGAGACCAAAGACATGGTGGTGGAGACCAAAGACATGGTGGTGGAGACCAAAGACATGGTGGCGGTTGGAACCAAAGACATGGTGGTGGAGACCAAAGGACAGAACAAAGGGCAGATTTCCACCAGTCTAATGTCCATTACTCGTGTTTCTTGGCCCAAGCAAGTCTCTTCTTCTTATTGGTGTCCTTTAGAAGTGGTTTCTTTGCAGCAATTCGACCATGAAGGCCTGATTCACGCAGTCTCCTCTGAACATGGCAACTGTGTTCAGCCTCCGACTGCAAGGTACTACAGAGGGTAGTGCGAACGTCCCAGTACATCACTGGGGCCAAGCTTCCTGCCCTTCCAGCACCTCTATACCAGGCGGTGTCAAAGGAAGGCCCTAAAAATTGTTAAAGACTCCAGCCACCCTAATCATAGACTGTTCTCTCTGCTACCGCACGGCAAGCGGTACCAGAGCGCCAAGTCTAGGTCCAAGAGGCTAAACAGCTTCTACCCTCAAGCCATAAGACTCCTAAACAGCTAATCAACTGGCTACCCAGACTATTTGCAACCCCCCCCTTTTACACCGCTGCTACTCTCTGTTGTTATCATCTATGCATAGTTGCTTTAATAACTCTAATTACATGTACATATTACTTCAACTAACTGGTGCCCCCGCACATTGACTCTGTACCGGTACACCCCTGTATATAGTCTCGTTATTGTTATTTTACTGCTGCTCTTTAATTACTAGTTACTTTAATTTCTTATTCTTATCTCTATTTTTTTAACTGCATTGTTGGTTAGGGGCTGGTAAGTAAGCATTTTACTGTAATGTTGTATTCGGCACTAATAAAATAAAATGTCATTTGATTTGATTTTAACAGTTGACGTTGAGTTGTATCTGTTACTTGAACTCTGTGAAGCATTTATTTTGGCTGCAGTCTGAGGTGTAGTTAACTCTAATTAACTTATCCTCTGCAGGACAAGTAACTCGGGCTTCCTTTCCTGTGGCAGTCCTCACGAGAGCCAGTTTCATCATAGCGCTTGATGGTTTTTGCGACTGCAATTGAAGAAACTTTAATAAGTTCTTGAAATATTCTGCATTGACTGACCTTCATGTCTTAAAGTAATGATGGACTGCCATTTCACTTCGCTTATTTGAGCTGTTCTTGCCATAATATGGACTTGGACTTTTTCCAAACAGGCCTATCTTCTGTGTGCCACCAGTACCTTGTCACAATACAACTGATTGGCTCAAACGCATTAAGAAGGAAAGAAATTCCACAAAGTAACTTTTAACAATGCACACCTGTTAGTTGAAATGCATTCCAGGTGACTAGCTCATGAAGCTGGTTGAGAGAATGCCTAGAGTGTGCAAAGCTGTCATCAAGGCAAAGGGTGGTTACTTTGAATAATCTCAAATATAAAATATATGTTGATGTGTTTAGTACTTTTTTGGTTACTACATGATTCCATATGTGTTATTTCATGGTGTTGATGTCCTCACTATTATTCTACAATGTAGAAAATAGCAACAAAAAAAAGAAAAACCATTGAATGAGTAGGTGTGTTCAAACTTTTGACTGGTACTCTATATAAAAAGCGGTCATCATTTGCATTTGAGCTAAACAATAGTCACTTCCACTCATTACTAAAGAAATTAATCCAACCGATCCCCAAACTGTCCTGTGTATCCAGAGATGGTGTACAGAAGAGAAGACAGGAGAAAGAAATGGAGAGTTGGATGAAAGAACATGATGGTTCACTAAGAGGTTTAACAGGTACATGCAGTCAAAACTCAACAGAGGCATTTCTATGGCAACTGCTTGCCATCTCTTTGTCCATTTTTTAAAAAGCCGTTTTCCACTCCTTTCACTCTGGTTCATTGTAATATTGATGAATACATTTAAATTTTTTGAAGTTACACACGAGCGCTATATTTAGCATATGGAAAGCCAAGGAGTGATTTGAAATACTATCTTTCATGTTGCCCTTATTGTTGGGTCAGTCTTATACGAGGATGTTTATGTGGATTCAGAAAGAGACCGCAAACTACCATAGATAGTCTGTCTATTCCATTTATAGGGTTGCTGAGTGGTTGTGAGCTCATTGTGATAACAAACACTCCCATTAAGGTCAACCCAACAAACTGCATCAGATTGAGGCTGGGCTGGCACACACCGCTAGAGGAGAGCATACTAGTCTTGCTTTCTCTCATGAAACACATTCATAATTAAAACATTAGGTGATCTGCATTTTTCATAATGTGTTTTTTTATGTATGCAGTCATACATTCTTAAACAGATTTAATCCACCTGAGCTCAAACTGTGCATCGTACTGTAGCTGTACTGTGCCTCTAAAGTTGCATCAGACTGATCTCAAGCGTTTGGTTCTTCAGAGATTTCTGGGTGCCTACAAATACTTATTTAACTTTCTTACAAAAACATTTACCCCTTCTTTTACCATCTCTTTCACCATCTTTTTTTACCATCTCTTTCACCTTTTCTTTCACCATCTCTTTCACCATCTCTTTCACCATCTCTTTCACCATCTCTTTCACCATCTCTTTCACCATCTCTTTTACCATCTCTTTTACCATCTCTTTCACCATCTCTTTTACCATCTCTTTCACCATCTATTTTACCATCTCTTTCACCATCTCTTTCACCATCTCTTTCACCATCTCTTTTTAGAAACTTTTTTCAGGGCTATTAGAGTTAATCAGTGAACTCAAGTTAACTTTTTGTAATTTTAGTGCACACTATTTTTTGTTGTTGTTGACTAATCACATTTTCTAAAAATGTTCAAAATACTCTGAAAACATCCAAAATACACAATATATACATGTGTATGTGGACACCCCTTCAAATTAGTAGATCTGCTATTTCTTCCACAATCGTTGCTGACTGGTGTATCAAATCGAGCACACAGTCATGCAATCTCCATGGACAAACATTGGCAGTAGAATGGTCCGTACAATGTGGCACTGTCATAGGATGCCATCTTTCCAACAAGTCAGTTTGTCAAATTTCGCCTCTGCCAGAGCTGCCCCGGTCAACTGTAAGTGTTGTTATTTTGAAGTGGAAATGTCTAGGAGAAACAACGACTCAGCCACGAAGTGGTAGGCCACTGAAGCTCACAGAACATGACAGCCGAGTGCTAAAGTGCGTAGCTCGTAAAAATTGTCTGTCCTCAATTGCAACACTTCCAAACTGCCTCTGGACGCAACGTCAGCACAAGAACTGTACGGCTGGAGCTTCATGAAATGGGTTTCCATGGCCGAGCAGATGCACACAAGCCTAAGTTCACAATGCGATATGCCAAACGTTGGCTGGAGTGGTGTAAAGCTCACCGCCCTTGGACTTTGGAGCAGTGGAAACCCATTCTCTGAAGTGATGATTCACACTTCAACATATGGCAGTCTGTCGGACGAATCTGGGTTTGGCAGATGCCAGGAGAACGCTACCTACCCCAATGCATAGTGCCAACTGTACATTTTGGTGGATGAAGAATAATAGTCTGGGGCTGTTTTTCATGGTTCGGGCCCCATAGTTCCAGTGAAGGGAAATCTTAACGCTACAGCATACAATGACATTCTAGACGATTCTGTGCTTCCAACTTTGTGGCAACAGTTTTGGGAAGGCTCTTTCCTGTTTCAGCATGACAATGCCTCCATGCACAAAGCGAGGTCCATACAGAAATGGTTTGTCGAGACCAGTGTGGAAGAACTTGACGGGCCTGCACAGAACCCTGACCTCAATCCCATCGAACTTCTTTGGGATGAATTGGAACGCCGACTGTCAGCCAGGCCTAATCGCCCAACATCAGTGCCCGACCTCACTAATTATTCTGTGGCTGAATGGAAACCTTCCCCGAAGAGTGGAGGCTGTCAAAGCAGCAAAGAGGGACCAACTCCATTTTAATGCACATGATTTTGGAATGACATGTTCGACAAGTAGGTGTCCACATACTTTCGGTCATGTAGTGTAAATGATCTATACAGCTAAAAACAACAATGTGATGTAAAAACATAAACATCTTAAATTACAGCTCAAATTCTACATTTTCCATTTATTGTGATTAATCACATGCAAATTCTGCGATTAACTCTATTACATTTTTTTTAAATAATTTGACATTGTATTTTCCCTATTTCCTTATTAGCCCTCTGACCACACAACTGCAGTCAATCACCCAAGCTAACTGGCTAAAGTTTGCTAACTTGCGAGCTACTTCCAGACACAAATAAGAAAACACCTCACTTACCATTTTACTCGGCCTAGCAGAGCTGGTTAGGCTGTTTTCATGTTATCAAGAACATTTGTGGACTACAACTGTGCTGCTGGCATCAATTTTATTATGTTTTTTTGTCGACGTCTACTGATACCGGTGATATTACATTGGGGTGTTGCCCGTTCGTAAATTCATCAGTTATTCTGTGCTCTAGCACACTCAAATGAGAGTGCTTTGAAATCAGAGTAGATAGCCAGAGTGAATTTACGAAATGACCCTATTTTAACTCATGCATACCCGAGAAACTATAGAGGGAGGGAGAAATGCAGATAGTGTGGTTGTATGCTAATAAAACATTCTCAAATGACATACATTTATGATTGTCACACTATATATGAACGGATGATATTTATTGTGCTTGTAATAGATGTGATTTGAGATTTCTACGTGTTAGCATTTGTTATGAATATTTCTCGATGCGAATGTCAAACGAATATCTAACATCAAAGTCATTTTAAAATCAAGCTAACTTCTGTCAAAAACATCTACCGATGTCATGTTTTGACATCAGTAGATAGTAAATGGCACACATCAATGCTATTGATGAACAGGAGACAGAGAGAAAAGGTTACTCTAGCAACAACACGTATTCCTTTGTGGTTTCTACTGAATATTCAAAGCCTGGGAGAGGGCACACATACAAATACAATATAAACACTGCTCTCTAGATATTTGTTTTTGCTTTCCTTGATGCCAACCTCATTCAAATGGTGTGCGTGGCTTACCAAATGTATCATCCCATTCTGATGGATGGCATAATACTGAAACAATAGGTTCAGAAATATGATGCCTAGATTCATTCATTTTGTAATAGTAGAAACTATGAGAACAGAGGCCTTCCATATGTTTTTAACATCACCTTCACAGCACGACTTGAAAATTCAATTACTCCTTTGAACAGAATGTGAAAGGGGAGAGAGTGATAAGATGTGTTTAGAGAGGGGAGATTTAAGCCTGGATGTGTTACTCCGTTGAGTCCGTTGTTACGCTCTAGCCTCAAGGTGTCCATACAGCCAGTGCCATCCTGATAACCTCATTGACAGACCTGTCACTGGGAATTTATTTATGTGTTAAACACTCCTTCCCCTCACTCTGCCTCTCTCTGCCTCTCTCTGCCCCTCTCTCTGCCCCTCTCTCTGCCCCTCTCTCTGCCCCTCTCTCTGTCCCTCACTCAATCTCTCACACATGCACTCACGCACGCACGCACACACGCAAACACACACTATGTCTCCCTCACTCTCTCTCTCTCACACGCACATGCATGCACACGCACGCACGCACGCACGCACACACACACACACACACACACACACACACACACACACACACACACACACACACACACACACACACACACACACACACACACACACACACACACACACACACACACACACACACACACACACACACACACACACACACACACACACACACACACACACACACACACACAGTCTCCAGGAAGGGCCCAAGGAGCCCGGGGAGGCTCAACAGCTGCTCCTGCAGGGGTGTCCTAGGAGACTGCCGACACTATTCATCATTCCTTAATTAGCCAGTTAACTCCAATAATTAACTCTCTCTACCCACAATGATTGAATTGGGGAGGCTGGGAATGGCATTCGTTTCTAACTCGTGCACGTGGACACTCTCGTTCTCTCTCTCTCTCTCTCTCTCTCTCTCTCTCTCTCTCTCTCTCTCTCTCTCTCTCTCTCTCTCTCTCTCTCTCTCTCTCTCTCTCTCTCTCTCTCTCTCTCTCTCTCTCTCTCTCTCTCTCTCTCTCTCTCTCTCTCTCTCTCTCTCTCTCTCTCTCTCTCTCTCTCTCTCTCTCTCTCTCTCTCTGTCTGTCTGTCTGTCTGTCTGTCTGTCTGTCTGTCTGTCTGTCTGTCTGTCTGTCTGTCTGTCTGTCTGTCTGTCTGTCTGTCTGTCTGTCTGTCTGTCTGTCTGTCTGTGTCTCTCTCTCTCTCAATTCAATTCAATTCAATTTAAGGTCTGAATCGGCATGTGAAACATATGTTTACATTGCCAAAGCAAGTGAAATAGATAATAAACAAAAGTGAAATAAACAATACAAAAATTAACAGTAAACATTACACTCACAAAAGTTCCGGAAGAATAAAGACATTTCATATTATGTGCAAATAGTTAAATAACAAAAGGGAAAATAAATAAACATAAATGTGGGTTGTATTTACAATGGTGTTTGTTTTTCGTTGGTTGCCCTTGTCTTGTGGCAACAGGTCACAAATATTGCTATGCTCACTGAGTCTGTACATAGTCAAAGCTTTCCTTAAGTTTGGGTCAGTCACAGTTGTCAGGTATTCTGCCACTGTGTACTCTCTGTTTAGGGCCAAATAGCATTCCAGTTTGCTGTGTTTTTTTGTTCATTCTTTCCAATGTGTAAAATAATTATATTTTTGTTTTGGTTGGGTCTAATTGTGTTGCTGTCCTGGGGCTCTGTGGGGTCTGTTTGTGTTTGTGAACAGAGTCCCAGGACCAGCTTGCTTAGTGGACTCTTCTCCAAGTTCATCTCTCTTTAGGTGACGGTTTTGTTATGGAAGGTTTGGGAATCACTTCCTTTTAGGTGATTGTAGAATTTAACGTCTCTTTTCTGGATTTTGATCATTAGTGGGTATTGGCCTAAATCTGCTCTGCATGCATCATTTTGTGTTTTACGTTGTACACAGAGGATATTTTGCAGAATTTTGCATGCAGAGTCAATTTGGTGTTTGTCCCATTTTGTGAATTCTTGGTTGGTGAGCGGACCCCAGACCTCACAGCCATAAAGGTCAATGGGTTTTATAACTGATTCAAGTATTTTTTAGCAAGATTGTCAGTTAAGTTTACAATTCAAATCACTGCTTAATGTTAAAGTGATTAATACATTAATGTCCAACACTGACCTTTAAGAGAAAGTCCTTATAGGATCCCTGGTGGTTCCAACAAAAAAATGCTGAAAAACCCAAAGTATTCCACTGGATTCCTTTTTGAGATCAGAATATATTTGAATACATACACTCCCAGTGGAGTGAATGATGCTATACAACACTGCAAGAGCAGATACTGTATACTTAACACAGCATTCTTCTGATTACAACCCCTTGCGAGAGGGATTGTTCAGTGCTTATGAATTCTTAGTATAACTTCTGTTTACCCTAGAGAGAGGGTGGGTTGAGGGGGAGAGAGAGCGAGAGAGAGAAAGAGAGCGAGAGAGGGAGAGCGAGAGAAAGAAAGAAAGAACGAGAGGGGGAGATAAAGAGAGAGAGAGAAAGAGAGAAAGAGAGAGAGACAGAGAGACAGGGAGACAGAGAAAGAGAAAGAGAGAAAGAGAAAGAGAATGAGAGAAAGAGAAAGAGAGAGAGAGAGAGAGAAGAGAGAGAAGTGTATGCCTAGTCCATGGTCCAGGGAGTTACTGGAGCTGTCCCGTGGAGGTGAAATTCAAAAGTCTGAGGCTTTTAGGTAAAACATTGTTATAAATCCATATTGGCAATTCGACTTACAGAGCCAGGTTTAGGTACAGCATGGAGCAATCTTCCTCTGCTATTTTCACACAAAATAACCTAAAAGCAGCACCAGACTGGTGCTAAACTTAACCCAGTCAGGTATTAACTACAGAAGAACAGCTAGAGGAGCAGTGGACACAGAGAGAGAGGCCAGCTGCATCAGCAGAGAGAGAGAGAGAGAAAGAGAGAGAGCGACCATCATGCTGGCAAAGAAAGAGGTGACAGAAGACTGCCTTCTGGCGCTGTAGCAGCTCCAACCACCCCTTTCTCTTTTTCAGGCCATTTACTCCCAAAACCATTGGCTCTCCTCAAAGCGGGTTTGTTTCATGTCAGAGAAAGAGAGGCCAAACAACCAGACATGATCCTGATACTGATAGGCTGATCTCCATATCAATGTCACCCACAGTGACACTTGTATAAACAAATGTTTTAGTAACTGGGGAGGCTGATTTAGGCACTAACTGGTATAGGGTGCTTTGCCCAATGTACTATACTTCATCATCGTATCTACGGTATCTGTGGAGTAGTCCATTGAGAATGGCATTCTTTCCCCACAACAGAATAGGCCTAAAAAAATGGGCAACAACAACAGATTTTGGGGGATTTTTAGATCTGTACCCCAGTACGACCCACATGACCTCAGTGAAATGTCACTCCGTGATAAGGTATTGGGAGTGGATTAGTCCATTGAGAATGGGAATTGAATAGTTAATGCACTTAAAGGTCAGACATTGGTTAACTTCTCAGGACCACTGACCAGGAAAAGTTGTTACCTGTAGTGTTCTGATAAAGTATGGTTATCCTCAATAGTCAATTTCATATGATCCAGGAGGAGGTGGATCCCGTGGGACATCACTGTTGGATGAACATGGAGGTGGAAACTATGGGAGAGGCACCATCTGACGTTGGAAGATGAACATTGTATGATACTGATTACTCGCCAGTAATGTTTTAGGGACATTTTGATTGTTTAAAACAGATAGCTATGTAGAGACAATCTTTCTCAGTGTTTCTCAGATGGACTCATAGAAGATTTGTATAACATTGACTGATGATTGCTCAGTTGCCATGGTAACAGTGTTATGATTGTGCACAAACACCCATACAATAATTATCTTTATGGATGTCATAAAATCAACTAACACTCCAGGCATCGACACATTTTTATGGAACACATTTTTTATTTGCTTATGTGATGAAACACTGCACTGAATTGTACACACATTCCATATTTCAAAGTCTATCATAAAGATTGTTAGAGAATAATCTCTTGCCTGGAAGATCAAAGGAAAACAAATATCATCACAGGAAGATATTTCGGGATGGTGACATCACGTCACGAGGCTACACCAGCTATGAGCCACTTCTGCCACTCAAGATATGTCATCATCATGCTGATAGAATAAATACATTTTGGCTATCCTAATTTGGACACGGCGAAGGGATCTCTGCCACTACCTCGCTCTCCAACCAAGGAGATTCAGCAACTCTAGTTTGGACTACAAAAAACATTGATTGCCTTATTCCTTATCAACACACTGTATTACTAAGGTGTCGTTAGATTCCGGGACAGTTTACGAGCTCATTACAGTGGGTCACAGTTGTCCTGTTCACAGTGTGTTTAACCCCAAGGTGTCCAATGTCTCTCCAATGTCTCTGGATTGTCCACTTCAACACTAGTGCTAACAAGTGACCTTATGTAATGATGATAAACTCCCTTCACTACCCCATGAGTCTCCCGTTGTATACCATAGGGAAGGCTATCGCCAGTTTACTACGATTGATACACCTGATTAGCCATGATGGATACACCACCCACAATGTGATTGCCGGAGTAGAGGAGTGGTGATTGATACTGGTTGCTAAGATCTGATCGATTTGACTGGACTTTGTTCAACTTTGGTCCCTGAGTGGCGTTGAGGCTTCCTCTGAGACAGCAAGTCATATCAGTGTTGAGGGCTGTGACAAGAGAGGAAAGGACCCTGAGACAGAGACAGTGACTGAGAGACTTCATCTTGAAGGGATCATGTCATATTTCAGGCGTAAGACAAAAGACAGGTTTATTCATTGATTGTGTGAACTGAACTCTAACTGTGTGTGACTGACCAGGTTTCTGAACTACACAAGATTGTGTTAGCCCCGTTGAGATGAAGGCTTCAGCTTAGACAAATATGCCACAAACATTCATAGCGTAAAGGTTTAACAATGGTTGTGCTATACTCTCAGGGATGTTTCATGACCAGAACACCATTAAAACTACTGTAGTTCAATTACCTTGCAAAAAGCAATTTCAACAATTCAGACAAAAGCCTTTATTTGATTCTCCATGGTTTATAGATGAGATTGGCAGATGTGTGTGTTAACTGTTGGTTCTTTCATTTAAACACAAAGCTCTAATTACGTTATGGGATATTTTAATTGGCACCATTTGTTCCCCGAGCTCAGAACAGGCCCATTACCCTGCTGGACCTCGCTGGCACGCCATTGGATGACAGCCACAGAACTCTGATCACAGGCCAATGGGCTTCTATGGAACTATGGCAACAAAGGGAATCAGACATTTATTATTTCAATCCACGACTTTCCCGTGTCCCATGATGCCTTGCGAGAATTTTGGGCGTTATTTCAGGTTCAAAGTAAACAAACAATTTCTTCACTCATTCATTCATGAAGAGCTTGCCAAACTAATAATGATGTGGGAACACAACCTGATGGAGATCAAAAATGGTAATATCAGCCGACCTTTACCCTCCGTAATTGATGGTTGGGAAGATGACATGAAGAAGTGGCCTCGTATCACTTACGATAGCATATTTACTTACTTTGCTGAATCCGTAGCTTGTAATGGTAAGGCGATGAGCAACTTAAGAAGTTCGTAGGCAAACCAATACCTACACAGTAACAAAGTCGGTCGGGTGTTATTGAAGGATGTTGGAGATGTCCTTGTCTACCTAAAAGCAGACATAGAGCCGAGTCAAAGCCTGCATGCATCTCATCACAAGGCGTGGGTACTAGCATCAATGACAGGTGTCATACAGACAGCAGGTTGCTCATGTATTGCAGGGCCAGGACGCTCTTGTAGTCATGCTGCAGCAATTCTGTGGAAGGTCAGTAAAGAAACGACCAAAAATGACATGAACGTGTAGGACAACGGGTACTCCAGGAGAGGTTTGGGAAACACTGGGTTAGATATGAACAATTTTTTTTTTCTTCAATGTAGGTTGAGAGTGCAGTCAGGCCAGGAGAAACAGGAATGGCATGCACTGATGTGCAAAGAAGTGGAACTCAGGTGTGAGGAAGAATGTAGGGCTGAGGAAGGTGAAACACATTCATTTTAAACACCACAGACCCCACCACACATATCCAGGCCCATCAACATCGTCACAGGACGATTCCACAACCTCCCTACGACTTTTTAGGAACCATGTAGATTTCACAAGCCACATTAACTCCTCGGTAATGGCCCAACTAATTTGGCTCCAGACAAATGGTCTTCTTCAGCTTAGTTACAGAGCAGATGTAGACAGCATCAGCAAGGCAGGCCCAAGCCAATATGATTCAGCCCACACAAACACACTGTGTTACACTGAACACAGCACAACACTGACCTGTAGAAAGTGCACAATGTTTTATGAGGCCTACATCAAATGATCCCCCGTACAAGCAGCTACATTGATGGAAGAAACCAGGATCCAAAGTGCTTCACAGCTACGGCATGATGCTAGGAAGCTGCGTCTAACAGCCAGCACAACGAAACGAGTCCCCAAAGAAAACACCACAGATCCCACAACATTTGTAAATGAGCATTTGTACCCAAACTCCACTGGCAATACAGCAACAAAGCATGGCAAAGAAAATGCGGTCAATGTCATCACACTCCTGGAGAGCAGAGGGCATGTTGTGGATAACAGAGGCCTGGTGGTGCACCCTGACCATCCTTGGTTGGGAGTCAGCCCAACACAGCTCCTTGAGATCAAGTGCCCCTTCAAGACTTCCACGTCTTTGACAGAATTGGTGACATCAAAAGCTTGGATGATGGACAGTACCTAATTCGTCCCAATGGAAAAGATGGACACTACCTTCAGGTGAGTAAAAATGTTTAAGAAAATAAATGATTAGCTGTATTATTAAAAGTATTGAACATTGTATTGTAAACTCATACCAATCAGAATTTTGTGGCAATGTGCTTTCTTATTCCTTCTTTCAGAAACAAGTGACCATGATGTGCCTGGGCCTACAGAGCTGCAAGCTGGTCGTCTGGACACCAAACGAGCACATAGAAGTGGACATTCCATTTGATAAAGACTACACAGATGCACATGTGCAACAGCTGCAGATGTTCTACTTTTTACACATGCTGTCTAGGTTGGCTGATGATTTTACTGAAAATAAGATACATCTTATTTACATACCTGGAGCTCTAAGTAAATTGGGGTGAGCAGTAGATTGCATATGCTGGGCATACACATTTCAAATTGTTTGATTGTGCACTTACTTCATTAAGTACTGTTTCAATCAATATGTATATTAAATAATACATGAGATACTAATATATTAGATAATCAATTTATTAAGAGATATACCTACAGTACACACACAGTGTAATGATCTCTCACCAGTTTTATTTTTCATAGGACAGAACCAGTTAAAATAGGCATGTTGGTACAGGCAGTTGTGTGAGCTGACGAAACAATGATTTTAAACAAATACAGCTAACAGTTGGAATAAAAGAATGTTACAAATGCTGACACTGTTTTGCAGTTCAATTAATAGGAATAAAGATCGAATCCCCGAGCTGACAAGGTAAAAATCAGTCATTCTGCCCCTGAACAAGGTGGTTAACCCACTGTTCCTAGGCCGTCATTGAAAATAAGAATTTGTTCTTAACTGACTTGCCTAGTTAAATAAAGGTTAAACAAATTAATACAGACAATAGCAATACGTTGTGTGCAAGTGAACTGCTTATTTGTCAACTGGCATTGCTTGCGTGTAAATGCTGGTAAAACCAAACGTACATTCCGTTCCTCTAGCAAGTCCGTAATTGTGAAGCCACGGTCCCTCATCACCTCATCTCAAATCAAATCAAATCAAATGTTATTTGTCACATACACATGGTTAGCAGATGTCAATGCGAGAGTAGCGAAATGCTTGTATTTCTAGTTCCGACATTGCAGTAATAACCAACGAGTAATCTAACCTAACAATTCCACAACTACTACCTTATACACACAAGTGTATAGGGATAAAGAATATGTACATAAAGATATATGAATGAGTGATGGTACAGAACGGCATAGGCAAGATGGTATAGAGTACAGTATATACATATGAGATGAGTTATGTAGGGTATATAAACATAAAGTGGCATAGTTTAACTTCATATGGCTGCAATCCCGGTAACGGGATTATGCCAGCAGCATACCACCCTGCATACCACTGCTGGCTTGCTTCTGAAGCTAAGCAGGGTTGGTCCTGGTCAGTCCCTGGATGGGAGACCAGAAGCTGCTGGAAGTGGTGTTGGAGGGCCAGTAGGAGGCACTCTTTCCTCTGGTCAAAAAAATAAATATCCCAATGCCCCAGGGCAGTGATTGGGGACACTGCCCTGTGTAGGGTGCCGTCTTTCAGATGGGATGTTAAACGGGTGCCCTGACTCTCTGAGGTCATTAAAGATCCCATGGCACTTATCGTAAGAGTAGGGGTGTTAACCCCGGTGTCCTGGCTAAATTCCCAATCTGGCTCTCAAACCATCATGGTCACCTAATCATCCCCAGTTTACAATTGGCTCGTTCATCCTCGTCCTCTCCCCTGTAACTATTCCCCAGGTCGTTGCTGCAAATGAGAACGTTTTCTCAGTCAACTTACCTGGTAAAATAATGGTAAAAAAAATAAATAAATGACAACAGCCAGTGAAAGTGCAGGGCGCCAAATTCAAACAACAGAAATCTCATAATTAAAATTCCTCAAACATACATGTGTCTCATACCATTTTAAAGGTAATTGTGTTGTTAATCTCACCAAAGTGTCCGATTTCAAAAAGGCTTTCAGCAAAAGCACCACAAACGATTATGTTAGGTCACCACCAACTCAAAGTGAAATTCAGCCATTTTTCCAGCCAAAGAGAGGAGCCACAAATAGCACAAATAGAGATAAAATTAATCACTAACCTTTGATGATCTTCATCAGATGACACTCATAGGACTTCATGTTACACAATACATGCATGTTTTGTTTGATAAAGTTCATATTTATATCAAGAAATCGGAGTTTACATTGGCGCGTTAAATTCACTAGTTCCAAAAACATCAAGTGAATTTGCATAGCCACATCGTTTCAACAGAAATACTCATCAGAAATGTAGATGATAATACAAGTTATACACATGGAATTATAGATATACCTCTCCTTAATGCAACCACTGTGTCAGATTTCAAAAAAACTTTACGGAAAAAGCAAACCGCAAACCATGCAATAATCTGAGACGGCGCTCAGAACAATAGCCAAATTAGCCTCCATTTTGGAGTCAACAGAAACCAGAAAATACATGATACATGTTTCCTTACCTTTGATGAACTTCATCAGAATGCAGTCCTAGGAATCCCAGGTCCACAATAAATGCTTGATTTGTTCAATAATGTCCGTTATTTATGTCCAATTAGCTACTTTGGTTAGCGCGTTTGGTAAAGAATTCCAAAGTCACAAAGCGCGTCCACTATAACATGACGAAATGTCCAAAAGTTCCGTAACAGTCAGTAGAAACATGTCAAACAATGTACTGAATCAATCTTTAGAATGTTGTTAACATACATCTTGAATAACGTTCCAACCTGAGAATTACATTGAATCAATTGAGCAATGGAACGGAGCTGCCTCTCACATGAACGTACGTGTTCAATGTGTGGTCATCTCATGGCAGTGGTGACTTATTCCTGTCTCCTTCGGCCCCCCTTCACATTCGAGTCAACAGAGAAAGTTCTATTGACTGTTGACATCTTGTGGAAGCCGTAGGAAGTGAAAACTCATCCATATCTCACCATAATTTCAATGGGAGCTTGGTTGAAAATCTAGCAGCCTCAGAAAAAATCCAAACAGGAAGTGGAACTTCTCAGGTTTTTGCCTGCCATATGACTTCTGTTATACTCAAATATATAATTCAAACAGTTTTAGAAACTTCAGAGTGTTTTCTATCCAATACCAATAATAATATGCATTTATTAGCAACTGACTGATGAGCAGGCCGTTTACTCTGGGCACCTCTGTGCACCTTTCATCCAACTACTCATATTGCCCCTGCAGCCATAAGAAGTTAAAGTGGCTAGTGATACATGTATTACATAAAGATGGCAAGATGCAGTAGATGATACAGAGTACAGTATATACATATACATATGAGATTGGTAATGTAGGGTATGTAAACATTATTTTAAGTGGCATTGTTTAAAGTGGCTAGTGATATATGTTTACATACATTTCCATCAATTCCCATTATTAAAGTGGCTGGAATTGAGTCAGTATGTTGGCAGCAGCCACTAAATGTTAGTGGTGGCTGTTTAACAGTCTGATGACCTTGAGATAGAAGCTGCTTTTAAGTCTCTCGGTCCCTGCTTTGATGCACCTGTACTGACCTCGCCTTTATTTTTATTTTATTTTTATTTCACCTTTATTTAACCAGGTAGGCTAGTTGAGAACAAGTTCTCATTTGCAACTGCGACCTGGCCAAGATAAAGCATAGCAGTGTGAACAGACAACAACACAGAGTTACACATGGAGTAAACAATAAACAAGTCAATAACATGGTAGAAAAAAGAGAATCTATATACAATGTGTGCAAAAGGCATGAGGTAGGCAATAAATCGAATAATTACAATTTAGCAGATTAACACTGGAGTGGTAAATTATCAGATGATCATGTGCAAGAAGATATACTGGTGTGCAAAAGAGCAGAAAAGTAAATAAATCAAAGCAGTATGGGGGTGAGGTAGGTAAATTGGGTGGGTAGTTTACAGATGGACTATGTACAGCTGCAGCGATCGGTTAGCTGCTCGGATAGCAGATTTTTAAAGTTGTTGAGGGAGATAAAAGTCTCCAACTTCAGAGATTTTTGCAATTCGTTCCAGTCGCAGGCAGCAGAGAACTGGAAGCAAAGGCGTCCAAATGAGGTTTTGGCTTTAGGGATGATCAGTGAGATACACCTGCAGGAGCGCGTGCTACGGGTGGGTGTAGCCATCGTGACCAGTGAACTGAGATAAGGCGGCACTTTACCTAGCATAGCCTTGTAGATGACCTGGAGCCAGTGGGTCTGACGACGAACATGTAGCGAGGGCCAGCCGACTAGGGCATACAGGTCGCAGTGGTGGGTCGTATAAGGTGCTTTAGTAACAAAACGGATGGCACTGTGATAAACTACATCCAGTTTGCTGAGTAGAGTATTGGAAGCTATTTTGTAGATGACATCGCCGAAGTCGAGGATCGGTAGGATAGTCAGTTTTACTAGGGTAAGTTTGGCGGCGTGAGTGAAGGAGGCTTTGTTCCGGAATAGAAAGCCGACTCTAGATTTGATTTTGGATTGGAGATGTTTGATATGAGTCTGGAAGGAGAGTTTGCAGTCTAGCCAGACACCTAGGTACTTATAGATGTCCACATATTCTAGGTCGGAACCGTCCAGGGTGGTGATGCTAGTCGGGCGTGCGGGTGCAGGCAGCGAACGGTTGAAAAGCATGCATTTGGTTTTACTAGCGTTTAAGAGCAGTTGGAGGCCACGGAAGGAGTGTTGTATGGCATTGAAGCTCGTTTGGAGGTTAGATAGCACAGTGTCCAGGGAAGGGCCGGAAGTATACAGAATGGTGTCGTCTGCGTAGAGGTGGATCAGGGAATCGCCCGCAGCAAGAGCAACATCATTGATGTATACAGAGAAAAGAGTCGGCCCGAGAATTGAACCCTGTGGTACCCCCATAGAGACTGCCAGAGGACCGGACAACATGCCCTCCGATTTGACACACTGAACTCTGTCTGCAAAGTAGTTGGTGAACCAGGCAAGGCAGTCATTAGAAAAACCGAGGCTATTGAGTCTGCCGATAAGAATATGGTGATTGACAGAGTCGAAAGCCTTGGCCAGGTCGATGAAGACGGCTGCACAGTAATGTATTTTATCGATGGCGGTTATGATATCGTTTAGTACCTTGAGCGTGGCTGAGGTGCACCCGTGACCGGCTCGGAAACCGGATTGCACAGCGGAGAAGGTACGGTGGGATTCGAGATGGTCAGTGATCTGTTTGTTGACTTGGCTTTCGAAGACCTTAGCTAGGCAGGGCAGGATGGATATAGGTCTGTAACAGTTTGGGTCCAGGGTGTCTCCCCCTTTGAAGAGGGGGATGACAGCAGCAGCTTTCCAATCCTTGGGGATCTCAGATGATACGAAGGAGAGGTTGAACAGGCTGGTAATAGGGGGTGCGACAATGGCGGCGGACAGTTTCAGAAATAGGGGGTCCAGATTGTCAAGCCCAGCTGATTTGTATGGGTCCAGGTTTTCCAGCTCTTTCAGAACATCTGCTATCTGGATATGGGTAAAGGAGAAGCTGGGGAGGCTTGGGCGAGTAGCAGCGGGGGGGGCGGGGCTGTTGGCCAAGGTTGGAGTCGCCAGGTGGAAGGCATGGCCAGCCATTGAGAAATGTTTGTTGAAGTTTTCGATTATCACGGACTTATCAGTGGTGACCGTGTTATCTAGCCTCAGTGCAGTGGGCAGCTGGGAGGAGGTGCTCTTGTTTTCCATGGACTTTACAGTATCCCAGAACTTTTTGGAGTTAGAGCTACAGGATGCAAATTTCTGCTTGAAAAAGCTGGCCTTTGCTTTCCTGACTGACTGCGTGTATTGGTTCCTGACTTCCCTGAACAGTTGCATAGCGCGGGGGCTCTTCGATGCTATTGCAGTTCGCCACAGGATGTTTTTGTGCTGGTCGAGGGCAGTCAGGTCTGGAGTGAACCAAGGGCTATATCTGTTCTTGGTTCTGCATTTTTTGAACGGAGCATGCTTGTCTAATATGGTGAGGAAGTAACTTTTAAAGAATGACCAGGCATCCTCAACTGACGGGATGAGGTCAATATCCTTCCAGGGTAGCCGGGCCAGGTCGATTAGAAAGGCCTGCTCGCAGAAGTGTTTTAGGGAGCGTTTGACAGTGATGAGGAGTGGTCGTTTGACCGTGGACCCGTGGCGGATACAGGCAATGAGGCAGTGATCGCTGAGATCTTGATTGAAGACAGCAGAGGTGTATTTGGAGGGCAAGTTGGTCAGGGTAATGTCTATTAGGGTGCCCTTGTTTACGGATTTAGGGTTGTACCTGGTGGGTTCCTTGATGATTTGTGTGAGATTGAGGGCATCAAGCTTAGATTGTAGGACTGCCGGGGTGTTAAGCATATCCCAGTTTAGGTCACCTAACAGAACAAACTCTGAAGCTAGATGGGGAGCGATCAATTCACAGATGGTGTCCAGGGTACAGCTGGGAGCTGAGGGGGGTCGGTAGCAGGCGGCAACAGTGAGAGACTTATTTCTGGAGAGATTAATTTTTAAAATTAGAAGTTCGAACTGTTTGGGCATAGACTTGGAAAGTATGACAGAACTTTGCAGGCTATCTCTGCAGTAGATTGCAACTCCTCCCCCTTTGGCAGTTCTATCTTGACGGAAAGTGTTATAGTTGGGTATGGAAATCTCAGAGTTTTTGGTGGCCTTCCTAAGCCAGGATTCAGACACGGCAAGGACATCAGGGTTGGCAGAGTGTGCTAAAGCGGTGAGTAAGGCAAACTTAGGGAGGAGGCTTCTGATGTTGACATGCATGAGGCCAAGGCTTTTTTCGATCACAGAAGTCAACAAATGAGGGTGACTGGGGACATGCAGGGCCTGGGTTTACCTCCACATCACCCGAGGAACAGAGGAGTAGTAGGATGAGGGTGTGGCTAAAGGCTATCAAAACTGGTCGCCTAGAGCGTTGGGGACAAGGAATAAAAGGAGCAGATTTATGGGCGTGGTAGAATAGATTCTGGGCATAATGTGCAGACCAGGGTATGGTGGGGCACGGGTACAGCGGAGGCAAGCCCAGGCACTGGGTGATGATAAGAGAGGTTGTATCTCTGGACATGCTGGTCTCAATGGGTGAGGTCACCGCATGTGTGGGGGGTGGGACAAAGGAGGTATCAGAGGTACGGAGATTGGAACTACGGGGTCCATTGCAAACCAAAACAATGATAACTAGCCTGAACAACAGTATGCAAGGCATATTGATATTTGAGAGAGACATACAATAAGGCATAAAGTGATTGCAGGTCATGATTGGGAGAGCTAGCTAAAACAACAGGTGAGATAACAGCAGCTAGTCAGCTAACACAGCAACAGAAGGTAAAAATGGCGACGACTAGGCAGAGAGGGTCGGATTAACTACACACAGATCCTGAGTTAAGGCACAGAGCCGACATATAAAACACAAATAAACAGAATGGAGTACCGTGAAATAATGGACAGTCAAGCAGGCATCAGCTATGTAGCCAAGTGATCATAGTGTCCAGGGGCAGCCGTAGATGGAGCAGTGAGGCCTCCACTAAGCTAGCACGCGTTTAAAGTTAGTAGCCCGGCGGGTGGTCTGCTCAGACGGAGGGGGTCTGCTCAGACGGAGGCCGGTTGAGGGCACCGGTTGAGGGCACGTCTGCAGACCAGACGTGGTCGTGTCGACAGAGAATCCAAGCCGGATAGCGATGGCGAAAGAGAGGTTGTGAATTGTAGAATTGTGTTTGCTAACTGGTGCTAGATTCCTGGCTGCGCTAGCTGCAAGATAAGCTAGCAGTTAGCAGACCGGGGCAGGCAAGTCTCTCCTGAAGACTTATCTCTTCAGTAGGTCATATGATTGAGTGTAGTCTGGCCCAGGAGTGTGAAGGTGAACGGAAAGGCTCTGGAGCAACGAACCGCCCTTGCTGTCTCTCCAGGGCCGGTTCCCCTCTCTCCACTGGGATTCTCTGCCTCTAACCCTGTTACTGGGGCTGAGTCACTGGCTTGCTGGTGCTCTTTCATGCCGTCCCTAGGAGGGGTGCGTCACTTGAGTGGGTTGAGTTACTGACGTGAACTTCCTGTCTGGGTTGGCGCCCCCCCTTGGTTGTGCTGTGATGGAGACCTTTGTGGGCTATACTCGGCCTTGTCTCAGGATTGTAAGTTGGTGGTTGAGGATATCCCTCTAGTGGTGTGGGGGCTGTGCTTTGGCAGAGTGGGTGGGGTTATATCCTTCCTGTTTGGCCCTGTCCGGGGGTTTCTTCGGATGGGGCCACAGTGTCTCCTGACCGCTCCTGTCTCAGCCTCCAGTATTTATGCTGCAGTAGTTTATGTGTCGGGGGGCTAGGGTCAGTTGGTTATACCTGGAATACTTCTCCTGTCTTATCCAGTGTCCTGTGTGAATTTAAGTATGCTCTCTCTAATTCTCTCGTTCTCTCTTTCTCTCTGAGAACCTGAGCCCTAGGACCATACGTCAGGACTACCGGGCATGCTGACACCTTGCTGTCCCCAGTCCGCCCGGCCTTGCTGTTATTCCAGTTTCAACTGTTTCTGCCTGCGGTTACGAAACCCCTACCTGTCCCAGACCTGCTGTTTTCAACTCTTAATGATCGGCTATGAAAAGCCAACTGAGATTTATTCCTGATTATTATTTGACCATGCTTGTCATTTATGAACATTTTGAAAATCTTGGCTCTCTCTAATTTTCTCCTTCTCTCTTTCTCTCGGAGGACCTGAGCCCTAGGACCATACGTCGGGACTACCGGCCGTGGTGACTCCTTGCTGCCCCCAGTCCGCCTGGCCTTGCTGCTATTCCAGTTTCAACTCTTCTGCCTGCGGTTATGGAACCCCTACCTGTCCCAGACCTGCTGTTTTCAACTCTTAATGATCGGCTATGAAAAGCCAACTGAGATTTATTCCTGATTATTATTTGACCATGCTTGTCATTTATGAACATTTTGAAAATCTTGGCTCTCTCTAATTTTCTCCTTCTCTCTTTCTTTCTCTCGGAGGACCTGGGCCCTAGGACCATGCGTCGGGACTGCCGCCCGTGGTGACTCCTTGCTGTCCCCAGTCCGCCTGGCCTTGCTGCTATTCCAGTTTCAGCTGTTCTGCCTGCGGTTATGGAACCGCCACCTGTCCCAGACCTGTTGTTTTTCAACTCTTAATGATCAGCTATGAAAAGCCAACTGAAAATTATTCATGATTATTATTTGACCATGCTTGTCACTTATGAACATTTTTGAACATCTTGGCATAGTTCTGTTATAATCTCCACCCGGCACAGCCAGAAGAGGACTGGCCACCCCTCATAGCCTGGTTCCTCTCTAGGTTTCTTCCTAGGTTTTGGCCTTTCTAGGGAGTTTTTCCTAGCCACCGTGCTTCTACACCTGCATTCTAGCTGTTTGGGGTTTTAGGCTGGGTTTCTGTACAGCACTTCGAGATATTATCTGATGTACGAAGGGCTATATAAAATAAAATTGATTGATTGATTGAAGTTAGCCTTTGGGGGACGTCGCGATGGGGGGGGAGTCTGTTTTTGCCTCTTCGTGCGGTGACGTCGATAGACCAGTCGTGGAATTAGCAGGGTTCCAGGTAGCTCTAGGTAGCTAACAGGCCTAGTAGGTTAGCAGGATGGGCCTTCAGCGGGCGTCACGCCTGAGGGGCCTGTTGGAGTCCTCGGGCAGATTATGTCGGTATTCCAGTCGTAGAGGATCGGCGGGGTTCCGTGCTCCGTACCGGCAGTAAAGGGGTCCGGATATTGTAGCCCAGGAGTGGGCTTCAGTGGTAGCACAGGAACCCTAGCCGGGCTAGCTTCAGGCTAATTGGTGCTTGCTCCGGGATGTAAACGCTAGCCAGGAGTGGTCACCCGGGATTGTGGTTAGCTAGTTGCGAAGATCCAGATGAAAATGTTCAGAGTTTGCGGTAGGAATCCGGGGATATGGAGAGAAATAGGTCCGTTATGCTCTGGTTTTAGTCACGTTGTTCGAACTAGCGAGAGCTTTCCGAGCTAAAGGTTAGCTGATGACCGCTAGCAATGGTTTGCTAACTGATAGCTGGTAGGCAGTTAGCTGGCTATCTTCAGTAGATGGATTCCAGATCAGAAGTAAATAGAAATACTTTAGAAAAAAGCAGATCCACGCCACATTGGGTGAGGCGGGTTGCAGGAGAGTATTTAGAAGTTGAGGTTTAAGAAAGTATTTTTAAAAGATATGCGAAGAAAAAGATGTAAAAAGATATATACAAGGGACACGGGACACGACAGGACAAAGACGTCTACACTGCTACGCCAGCTTGGATGATAGCGGGCTGAACAGGCAGTGGCTCGGGTGGATGTTGTCCTTGATGATCTTTATGGCCTTCCTGTGACATCGGGTGGTGTAGGTGTCCTGGAGGGCAGGTAGTTTGCCCCCGGTGATGCGTTGTGCAGACCTCACTACCCTCTGGAGAGCCTTACGGTTGTGGGAGGAGCAGTTGCCGTACCAGTCGGTGATACAGCCCGACAGGATGCTCTCGATTGTGCATCTGTAGAAGTTTGTGAGTGCTTTTGGTGACAAGCCGAATTTCTTCAGCCTCCTGAGGTTGAAGAGGCGCTGCTGCGCCTTCTTCACAACGCTGTCTGTGTGGGTGGACCTTGATGATCTTTATGGCCTTCCTGTGACATCAGGTGGTGTAGGTGTCCTGGAGGGCAGGTAGTTTGCCCCCGGTGATGCGTTGTGCAGACCTCACTACCCTCTGGAGAGCCTTACGGTTGTGGGCGGAGCAGTTGCCGTACCAGGCGGTGATACAGCCCGACAGGATGCTCTCGATTGTGCATCTGTAGAAGTGCTTTTGGTGACAAGTCGAATTTCTTCATCCTCCTGAGGTTGAAGAGGCGCTGCTGCGCCTTCTTCACAACGCTGTCTGTGTGGGTGGACAACAAGCCTACCACTGTTTGTCCATGATGTGTACACCGAGGAACTTAAAATTTACTACCCTCTCCACTACTGTCCCGTCGATGTGAATAGGGGGGTGCTCCCTCTGCTGTTTCCTGAAGTCCACAATCATCTCCTTTGTTTTGTTGACGTTGAGTGTGAGGTTATTTTCCTGACACCACACTCCGAGGGCCCTCACCTCCTCCCTGTAGGCCGTCTCGTCGTTGTTGGTAATCAAGCCTACCACTGTAGTGTCGTCCGCAAACTTGATGATTGAGTTGAAGGCGTGCATGGCCACGCAGTCGTGGGTGAACAGGGAGTACAGGAGAGGGCTCGAACGCACCCTTGTGGGGCCCCAGTGTTGAGGATCAGCGGGGTGGAGATGTTGTTACCTACCCTCACCACCTGGGGGCGGCCCTTCAGGAAGTCCAGTACCCAGTTGCACAGGGTGGGGTCGGCTGCTGCAGTTGTCATGCCACATGTGATGATAGGTCCTTTGGAGTAGGTGTGGTCCTCCATTGCTGGGTCTGACCACTGTGTTTGGGCATCATGGAAGGTCTTTGAAATAGGACCTGGCTCCTCAGAAACCTCCACCACACCAGGCTCATCTGCAGGTGATGATTTGTTTAATATGAACATGAATATAGATGATTAGTTCCTGAGATTATTTGGTAAGGATCTGGAAAAGGAAATACACTAACTGGGGATACTTTTCAAAATATTTTAAACTCCCTGCGCCTTACTTATAGCATTAATAACACTATTCTCTACTGTAAATAAGCACTCTGTCAACCCAGTGGGACACATAGACTAGGTTAAACATATTCAAATTAAATATTCTGTATCTATTAGCTAGAACAGGGAATGAAATGAACACCTACAAATACAGGGTAAATGTTGGCTGTGGCAGGTAAACATTTCAGGTCACCTGCCACCATGGCAGTTCATTTATAATAATATTAATAACCTAAGAGTACGCATGGATTAAGGTTACACAATATGTACCATATTTCTAATGTCAGGTAGCCTACCACTGACTCCGTGTTTACAATTATAAAGAGTATAACATATATTTCATAAGTGTCAGATAAAAAAAAAAAGTGGCTGGTAGAAATTAAAGAGATTCATTTCAGACCCTGACTAGAAGCTATCGTAGTCAGACTCTAGTAACAAAAACTGAAGACAAACACGCGATATCAAAACTAGTCGACATACCTATTCTTGTGACATGTCTGTCAACCCTCCTGCTGAGGCAGCGTCTCCTCTCTGTTGGCCTCTCATAACCCAGAAAGAGCGTTAGGTATGGGTTAACCTGCGTTGGCATCTTATCAACAAAGAAAGGGAAATGAGCATACATACAACCTTTTGGGTGGCTGTTTTAAGTTTAAGTTTTTGAAACAATTTCTTTTCGCTTCGTCGTCATTTGGGAGGAGATGGAAACTGTACAGGAACATTTTGTTTTAAGTTTATGGTCGAAGCACTCCAATTTAAGGCAATCATTAAGTTTTGTCTGTACAACCACGAACAGCACATGTTGTCCCCAAGCTCCATAACATTTCAACATCTAGCAAGTGAATATGTTATTATTGCTTATCCCAGTTGGCTAGCTTCTAAAATAAAAATACAGACGGTCAACTCAGTACTTCGATACTTCCGCCGGAAGTGCCACCCATAATCGTTTCCCCAGTAACCTTCCCAGGAAACTTGTGGCTAGAGCACACAAGCTATAGAAAGTATTGAAATGAGGAATCAATGCAGTATTCAATAGGGGTGATTTCAATAGCAGTATGGCCTTCTATTAGCTAACAAAGGTATACCTTGCTACTTTATCCATGTCTCATTATTGACATTACAGTAGTTATTCATGAAATAACTATGTACATAATTGTTTCTATAAGAATGGTAATGAAGTCAAACAATAAGCTACGGTTAATTATAGCTAGATGCAAGAATGTAATTTCAAGAGCTATGTCTTGAAAGGTGCTACAGAGAGATTAATAATAAAAAAACATACATTTAGGCACTTTAAAACTTCTTATGGCTGAAATCCCGTTAATGGGATCGACTTGACAACAGCCAGTGAAAGTGCAGGGCGCCAAATTCAAACAACAGAAATTCCATAATTAAAATTCCTCAAACATACAACTATTATACCCAATTTTAAAGATAAACTTGTTGTTAATCCCACCACAGTGTCTGATTTCAAAAAGGCTTTACGACTAAAGCATCCATGCGATTATGTTAGGTCAGCACCAAGTCGCAGAAAAACACAGCCATTTTTCCAGCCAAAGAGAGGAGTCACAAAAAGCAGAAATAGAGATAAAATTCATCACTAGCCTTTGATGATCTTCATCAGATGGCACTCATAGGACTTCATGTTAAACAATACATGTATGTTTTGTTTGATAAAGTTCAAATTTATATCCAAAAATCTCAGTTTACATTGGCGCATTATGTTCAGAAATGCATTATCTCAAACAAACATCTGGTGAAAGTGCAGATAGCGACATCAAATTACAGAAAAACTCATCATAAATGTTGATGAAAATACAAGTGTTATGCATGGAATTAAAGATATACTTCTCCTTAATGCAACCGCTGTGTGAGATTTCAAAAAAGCTTTCCGGAAAAAACACACCATGCAATAATCTGAGTACAGCGCTCGGGTACCAAAACAAGCCATACAGATACCCGCCATGTTGTGGAGTCAACAGAAGTCATTATAAATATTCACTTACCTTTGATGATCTTCATCGTAATGCACTCCCAGTAATCCCAGTTCCACAATAATTGTTTGTTTTGTTCGATAAAGTCCATAATTTATGTCCAAATACCTCCTTTTTGTTCACGCGTTTAGTTCACAAATCCAAATTCATAAGGCACAGGCACACTTAGTCCAGACGAAAAGTCTAAAAAGTTATTTTACAGTTCATAGAAACATGTCAAACGATATATAGAATCAATCTTTAGGATGTCATAAATCTTCAATAATGTTTCAACAGGACAATTCCTTTGTCTTTAGAAATGAAAAGGAACGCAACTAGCTCTCACGGCCGCGCGCATGATTTAGCTCATGGCATTCTGCCAGACCCCTTAGTCAAACAGCTCTTATTCGCTCCCCCTTCACAGTAGAAGCCTGGAACAAGTTTCTAAAGACTGTTGACATGTGGAAGCCTTAGGAAGTGCAATATGACCCCATAGACACTGTATATTGGATAGGCAAAGACTTTTTCCACTCCCTGGTTGGATTTTGTCTCAGATTTTTGCCTGCCATATGAGTTCTGTTATACTCACAGACATAAATCAAACAGTTTTAGAAACCTCAGAGTGTTGTCTATCAAAATCTACTAATAATATGCATATCTTAGTGTTTGGGCCTGAGTAGCAGGCAGTTTATTCTGGGCACACTTTTCATCCGAACGTGAAAATAGCGCCCCCAGCCATAAGAAGTTAAGTCTTGTTCCTTGGAAATGTGTGTATATTCTCAGAGGAGAGAAAACTGCTACAACAAGGCTCTGAGAGGAAAAAAGACAGATGCTGAAATTAAAAAGTATTTTTCTAAGGTCTTGTTAATGACTGTGTAGGTGCTAAATATCCACATACACTACTGTTCACAAGTTTGGGGTCACTTAGAAATGTCCTTGTTTTTGAAAGAAAAGCAAATATTTTGTCCATTAAAATAACATCAAATTGATCAAAAATAGTGTAGACATTGTTAATGTTGTAAATGACTATTGTAGCTGGAAACGACTGATATTTTATGGAATATCTACATAGGCATACATACCATTATCAGAAACCATCATTCCTGTGTTCCAATGACACGTTGTGTTAGCTAATCCAAGTTTATCATTTTACAAGGCTAATTGATCATTAGAAAACCCGTTTGCAATTATGATAGCACAGCTGAAAACTGTTGTTCTGATGAAAGAAGCAATAAAATTGGCCTTAAGACTAGTTGAATATCTGGAGCATCAGTATTTGTGGGTTCGATTACAGGCTCAAAATGGTCAGAAACAAAGGACTTTCTTCTGAAACTCGTCAGTCTATTCTCTGAGAAATGAAGGCTATTCCATGCGAGAAATTGCCAAGAAACTGAAGATCTCATACAACGCTGTGTACTACTCCCTTCACAGAACAGCGCAAACTGGCTCTAACCAGAATAGAAAAAGGAGTGGTAGGCCTTCTAGGCAGAGTTCCTCTGTCCAGTGTCTGTTCTTTTGGCTTTTTCTTTGCAACTCACCCACCTCCAGGTGTCGCTCATCTTTTCCATTATCCCGTGTATTTATACCTGTGTTCTCTGTTTGTCTGTTACCAGTTAATTTTGTTTCGTCAAACCTACCAGCGTTTTCCCTTTGTTCCTGTCGCTTGATTGTTCCTGTATTCTAGTTTTCCAGGTTTTGACCTTTTCTGCCTGCCCTGACCCTGTGCCTGCCTGCCGTCTTGTACCTTTGCCCCACCTATCTGGATTACTGACCCTTGCCTGTTTCCAGCTCAATAGTAATTTACAACATTAACAATGTCTACACTGTATTTCTGATAAATTTGATGTTATTTTAATGGACAATGTTTTTTTATCTTCTTTTAAAAACAAGAATGGACCCTAAGTGACCCCAAATTTTTGAACAGTAGTGTATCTTTTCTGTGTTTTTTTCCCTCCACTTTTTGCGAGAGTAGGCTGACCTTACGGTGAGACGTGACATAGTCGACATGTTAACCTCAGACACACATTGCAGACAAAAGTATAGTCTGTCCTTCTGTCTGTTTGTCTCTCTGGGCTAATTGCGTAATTATATCAATCAAGAAAGACTAGGTGGGAGAGTTAGGGATTGAGGTTGGTTGATGGCAGTTGATGTGCTGTTTTCCCACAGAGCACATCATGCCACCATCAAAACAACGGAGCCGTGGGAGATACATTACATCTGGCTACTGCAGTGACGAACTGGAGACGGAAATACTTACAATAAAACGCTGCAATTACTGTTTCAAGAGGAGGCACAGCATGTATGGCTGTTGGAAGAATGAGGATGCAGCATCCTCTAAAAAAAAAAACTGGAGATTTAAAAAACACATTTTCCTGTGCATTGTTTCTATGTCAACTGCTGCTGATGTACTATATGGTGACACCACCATGCCAAGATGCTAAACTGCTGACTGATGTACTATATGGTGACACCACCATGCCAAGATGCTAAACTGCTGACTGAGAGCAGCACTTGTTTATAAACAACCAGATTATTTTCTGAGCACTGAGATTATTGTACATCCCATATACTTTGTAAATCTGTTAAAACACAATTTACTAAGTTTGAAATAGAAATATCATGTACAATATTTACAATTCGGCTTGGGAAGCCAAAGCACAACAATCTTTGTTTACTTTGTGAATTCATTTCCTGAGTTGATAGATCCAATAATTTGCCATGGCCAAACAAGAAGTAATTGATTGTCAAATTTGATAAACAGTTGGGTATGGTGGGCTGAGTCTTTCCTTCAGGCAGATACTTCTGCTCTATTCACTAACGTAATTGCTTGCTGTCCATTAATCGCTTGCTGTCTAATTTCATCTTCCCCTGTAGTCTGCTTTGCAAAATTCTTCAACAATAAAAACATTTATGAATGAATTATTAAGTGATTAGTGTCAATGTATCCGGTCCATAACAACTGCTGTGTCTAACTATGTTAATCTCCATACCCGTTATCCTACTGTATTTCTTCAATACGCTGCTGCACAGAACTCAATTTAATTCATGCACTATACAATATGTTATACCAGTATTCTCCTACATTAAATATATGGATGTGTCTGTCCAGTGAGACATGCACTGAGTGTACAAAACATTAAGGACACCTTCCCAATATATAGTTGCACCCCCACTCATACTTTGCCCTCAGAACAGCCTCAGTTCGTTGGGGCATGGACTCTACCAGGTGTCGAAAGTATTCCACAGGGATGCTGGCCCATGTTGACTCCAATGCTTCCCACAGTTGTGTCAAGTTGGCTGGTTTTCCTTTGGGTGGTGGACCATTTTTGATACACACAGGAAACTGAAAAACGGCAGCGCTGCAGTTCTTGACACAAACAGGTGCGCCTGGCACCTACTACCAAAATAAGTTCAAAGGCACTTAAACATTTTGTCTTGCCTATTCACCCTCTAAATGGCACACATACACAATCCATGTCTCAATTGTCTCAAGGCTTAAAAATTATTCTTTAACATGTCTCTCCCCCTTCATATACACTGATTGAAGTGGATTTAACAAGTGACGTCAATAAGGGATCATAGCTTTCACCTGGATTCACCTGGTCAGTCTATGTCATGGAAAGAGCCAGTGTTCGTAATGTTTTGTACACTCATTGTATAATGAGAGTAACAAGTAAAGTGACATCAACAAGTAAAGTGACAGCAGCAGTAAATCCATCCAGTCAAAGAAAGACATCTCTTTCTTGTCAGACAGATTGTGGACAGCGTTTCTCTGAGAAGTATTACAAAAAGAATAGAGTCAGAGGTTTCCTGTCCACTTACATAGACATTAAAGCCCTGCAAATCTCTAACAACACAATCCCCTTGGCCCCAATGCACCATGACTGAGGGGCTCTGATGGACATTAGTGTGAGAGGGGTGGAGGGATGGGGGGGTGGAGGGATGGACTGGCAAAAGGCCAACAGCGTGACAACAGTAAAGCTCGTTGTCAGCAGATGGATGTATGACATGACATGCATATGACATTTCAATGAATGGGTAGTTGAAAAGCAAGAGCTGCGCCTATTTTCCCCCCTCAAATGAATAGGTGGAGGGATAGTGTGAGCAAAACATGATAATGACTTAACACATTGACTGTATGTGAATGGACAAAATCACTGATGACGACACACCATTCATTCCTATGTGAAGACTCAATTTGAAACTCAAGAAGTCGGTTTTAACTTGCTAAAACGGCGTCTCATGGAGACATAACGTGCGCACTTTGAGCTAATCCATGAAGTGACATTGCAGGCTAGCTCAGTGCTGCCCCCTCTCATTGAGTATCTCAAATTGAAGGCCGACCGGGGTACTGCAGGCTGCCAGTAGAAAGTCAATTATCTTCTTCTCTGTGCGATTTAAAAATAATTGATTCAGGGAAATACATCTGGTGTACTAGAAGCAATTAGTGGCACCATGATTGTCTTCAAAATATGTTTTATTTACACCTATATTAGTCACGGCCTACAGTACCCCGATCGACCTTAACTTCATGGTGTCCACTAAGAGGGGGCAGCCGTTCTCACAAAACATGTGTATCTGATGTGGTTCACTGATCCACTCTCGCATGATGAGTAATCTTGCTTGAGACCTGGAGAGTTGAGTTAATGCACACTCTTTGGATCATTGACTATCACCGTCTTGGAGGCCCAGGTTATAAAATACATACAGGCACAGACATGTGAGTGCTTGAGTTATCGGAACATCATGTAAAGCAGGGTTTCCCAAATTCGGTCCAGGGGACCCCCTGGGTGCACATTTTGTGTTTGTACCCTGGCACTATACAGCTTATTCAAATAACCAACTCATCATCAACCTTTGATTATTTACATCAACTGTGTAGTGCTAGGGCAAAAACCAAAACGTGAGCCGGCATCTCCTCAGCAGTCACTGCTGGAGAGAGTAATTACCTTTTCGGTTTCATAGTAATGAAATGGAAATTCTAAAAATAAAGAGGGATGAAAATAGACTGTCTTTGTGATTACAATAGATATTTGTTTGAAGCCATAACAGCAGCTGTGGTTAAACATTGCATTAACATGTGGTTTTATCATCTGATCTTGATGATCCGATCAATATCTAGATTTGTTGTCTACACATGGTAATAAAATGTGTCTCTTATCTCTTATGCTAGATTCCCTGGTTCCTCCCTGCATTCAAGTGAATCCAACCTATCTTGGACCTCCCTCATTAAAAAAGCTGTATGACAGAAAACAGCACACTTTTATAGTCAATAGTTTATACTCTCATCATTACAGCCTATATTTTTATCCAACAATTTAAGGCGTAATAGGCTATTATCCCTTGCTTGCTAGCTAGCCAACTATGGCTAACTTACAGTATGCCAAAAAGCCAGAATAACAGCAAAGTAGCTGCATTTGCATTTGTTTAAGCTGTTTTCTAGCGACATTTACTTCGATACATTCATAACAATGAGCTAATGAAGAGCGATTTCGCCTGGCATAGAAAATGTGCTCACTCGTCAGGACCCTGTTGTTCAGAGGAGCTAACCAACAACACAGCTAAAACAATCACTTCAAACTGAAGCTGGAAAGACTGCAAACTAGCTGTACTTTGATTCGTTTGACCTTTTTTCAATTGACATTTCTTTGTATATATCCATAAAAATGATCCCTGCTGATCTCATGATTTCGTGTGGCTGAGAAACGCTGCCTGCCTGTCTGTCAAGTCCCGCCTCCCGAACCCTGCACGTTCATTACTATGGGACAGCTGGAGATTGAACTTCAATATTGAAACAATGTTTCAAACGTCGGCGAGACAGACAGCAAGGTTTGTACAAATCCCCTCTGTTAAAAACATAATGTTAGTCTAAAAGAAATGTGAAATAATGTCTAGATGCTTTTTTATAGTGGCCATCAAGTGTATAACTTGCCTGGCTGGGCTGATGAGACAGTGGATTGAGCAGTCAGATGGAGTAAATAGGCATTTGAATGTCATAAATTTAGCACAATATGGACTTGATGTTTGCATACTGTACGTTGTATGGAAAATGTCCAGATCAAAGGGAATGTTTTTGGAAAGATGAAATGTGAAGTTAGTTGTCTAAATTGGATCTGAGTAAAATCCAGACCTTGCCTCGTTACTAGTTACGCCCAGAAAACTTGCCCTAAAGGCGGAAATGCCCATTTCTGACCCTAGGGTATAAAACATGTAAGTTAAGAATTAACATCATGACTAAGAGACCACGAGCTGCAGCCAAGGTCTGATTAGTTGTAGACCCAAAACGCAACACGAGGTAGAAGAAGACAAAGGAACCTTTTAACAATCTATGCTATGGATGAGTAGCTGTGTCTAAGAGGGTGAATTCAAGTAGGACCACCCGGTTATTCTCTCCAAGGAATAGTGTGTCTACACTGCTTTCATTCCCACGCTAGAACCATCTACACGGCTCATTAGCCATCCTCAGAAGACCCCTTTTTCAGAACAGGGGTGAGGAAACAGACAACTAAGGCAAAGGACACTGACATTGTGAGGACAATCAGAGAGTTACACCCGGTAACCAAAGAAGGGCCGTCATCAGGGGATAAGTCAAACACGGTCCATGAAGAGACACCCCATCGGAGACCTTCAACACGAAATTACATCATTATATTCTGACCCATAAGAGCGGCAGTTCGGGGCAAGGTTAGGGTTAAAATAAGTAAAGTTTGCAAATGTACCCAAGTGTGCTTTTCTCTCGTGCTCTCTCTCTTTCTCTCTCTTTTGGAATCCCCATTTTGTGTAACACATGTCATATTGTGTTGGACCGCTTGGGACCTGTTTTCATTGTACTAAATCCTAATGAATAGCCTAGACTGTGTGTATGTGTATCTTATATTATAATTTTAGCTTGTTAGTAAATAAATAATAAACTCAATTGGTCTGGTTCGGACTTATTTAGTGAGGCTCGGGTTTGTGCAGATTCACGGATTATGCGACGTTCAGAATGATACTGTAGAGCACATATGTCAGAGTCAAGGCCCGCGGGCCACATCCGGCCCGCGAGAAGGTTTTTTACGGCCCCTGGGATGATCTTGATTTATTATTAGAACCGGCCCGCAGACCGCAGCAAGCCGGCAGCCCGCAGATCTTTTACACGCACCAATACTACATTTCCCACAATGCAACGGTGACGTTTCGAGCTTCGTGAGGAGATTTGTCTGTTCTTGGACAGCAAAGGGAAAGACACAACACAACTCCGAGACGAAATGTTTCTGTGTGAAATGGCTTTTCTGTGTGACATTACGAGTCATCTGAATGCAATGAACTTGCAGCTGCAGGGTCGGGATCATGTCATCTCTGATATGTACAGTACAGTGAAGGCATTTAAAACCAAACTGACTCTGTGGGAGACGCAGATGCGGAAAGAAAATTTGAGCCACTTTCCCAGCTGCCAGACCATGAAAGAGAAGCTCTCTACCAGTGCGTTCCCGAGCGCACAGTTGGCTGATAAAATAGGTATGCTTGCCGCTGACTTTCGACGCCGATTTGCTGACTTTGAAGCACAAAAAAGCAGGTTGGAACTGCTCGGTAACCCATTTGCTGTTGACGTGGAAAGCTCACCACCAAACCTCCAAATGGAGTTGATTGACCTCCAATGCAATGATGCACTGAGGGCAAAATATGCGGCAGTGGGTGCTGCGGAGTTCGCCCGTTTCCTCCCCGACACAATGCCCCAGCTGCGCATCCAGGCTGCTCAAACGTTGTCTATGTTTGGCAGCACATACCTGTGTGAACAACTGTTTTCTTTGATGAACCTGAACAAAACATCACACAGAAGTCGACTTACTGCTGAACACCTCCACTCAATTCTGAGGATTTCCTCAGCTCAGAGCCTTACCCCGAACATTGATGAACTTGTGGAAAAGATGGGACACCACCAAGTATCACCCTCAACCTCAAACAAGTGAACATTACTGTGCAATCACATATTTAGAGTTTTTACTCAGTTCAAGTTTAAAAGTTAAAGTTTAATATTTGTTTTCACTGCATGTTACTTCTCCTTAAACAAAGTGTTGTTTTTGATTAATAGATTTTTGCACTTTATTTTATTGTATTTCAATCCAATTATATTTTAAAAATATTTCAGTTGAGTGGATGATAGAAAATTGCTATTATTGTTTTTTTCTTTGAAGTAAATTTAGCCCACTTTTGCTAAAATAGAAAATATAGGCTACTGATGGTGCCTTGAATACCGGTTTCTTTCATTTAATGTTCATGTTATGGGGATTTTTATATAAAGGAAATTTGTCTTTTGTGTCTGTTGAAAATTAAAGATTACTGACAGAGCCATAAGAAAATATTGCTTTATTTATCTGATCATATTGGAATATATTTGTTAGGTTTTCAGTAGGTTCAATTAGGTTCACTAGACTATATGCGTCATTTAAAAAAATTTCAATGAACATTCGAACAGTCCGGCCCTCGGCTTGTAGCTAAATTTTTTATTTGGCCCTCCGTCCATTTGACTTTGACACCCCTGCTGTAGAGGAAATGAATTAATTAGTGACTGTTGTTGTCACTACTTCCACCGAAGGTGGCTCCTCTCCCTGTTCGAGTGGAGCTCGGCGGTCGTCGTCACCGGTCTGCTAGATGCCACCGATCCCTTTTTCTTTTCTGTTGGTTTTGTCTTGATTGTTTTTTACCTGTTGCTTATTTTGGTTCATCAATAGTCTATTTAAACTTCCAGTGCCCGCCTGCTTTTGTGCGGGCTTATTCCTACTGTCAGTGGTGAAGTTGTGTTTCTCCTGCATAATTTGTTGTATGTTATTTCCTGGTTTTTGGAGACATACCTGATTTATGGTCATTGCCTGATTGTTGGCTAGACCAAGCAAAATAAACGCATCCATTGGAAGTATTGCTCTCTGCGCCTGACTCTACACCCACCACTCCTATAATTCCGTGACAGTTGTAAAATCGATATTCTGATATTCTTTGAGTTTATTTTGGAAATAGAAACTCATTAAAGCCAAAACTTTCCCATGGTGCCACAGGTTAAAGAGTTAATAATTACCTGATTAATTTAATCACGTAATTAAAAACAGTTAATCATTCGATCAACAGCAGTCGTCACATTAATAGATACAACGTTATGACACACCCCGTGGATGAAAAGGAATACATTCTATTACTTTATAGAGGAATACATTCTATTACTTTATAGAGGAATACATTCTATGGATATATAAAGGAATAAAAACTATGGCTTTATGAAGGAATAAATACTATGGATTTATAAAGGAATAAAAACTATGGATTTATAAAGGAATAAATACTATGGCTTTATGAAGGAATAAATACTATGGCTTTATAAAGGAATAAATACTACAGCTTTAGGAAGGAATAAATACTATGGCTTTATTAAGGAATAAAAACTATGGCTTTATGAAGGAATACATACTACAGCTTTAGGAAGGAATAAATACTATGGCTTTATTAAAGAATGAAATGTAAATCTGAAAGTAGCCTAAAGAGTTCTTCGTATTATACATCATGTTGGAATGGCCTTGCTCATTCTTACGGATGCGCCTTTACACATCAGTTTGGACATATTCTGCACTTTATTGGTAGCAATTTATCTGGAAAATGCCCAAAGATTCACAGAATATAACATTATAAAATCAAAAAGGATTACATTATATTCCAGGAATCCCATTCTTACTTCGTATAGGCCTAAACAGTACCAAACGGGAAGAAAATGCGACATGCTAGGAGAACGACTGTGGTTTTGTTTCCTTCAAATCCTTGATTAGTGATAATTCAGCAATGGAGTCTCTTTCACCCATCGAGGGTTGATAGGCTGATATACTATGATTATACAATTTAAACTGAATTACACATGTATTGGAGATGCATGGGACGGACTAGTTTGGAGTTGCAGCAGAAGAACGCAGTGCATGACAACTTTTTAACATTTGTTTTATTTAACATTTATTTAACTAGGTAAGTCAGTTAACCTGTTGGGGATGGGGGCGCTGTTTAGACTATTTATGCTAATGTGGCTAATTTTTTAAACGGCTTCCCACAAAATCCTTGATCGTACAATATGCATATTATTATTATTATTGGATAGAAAACAGTCTATAGTTTCTATAGGAGTTGAAATTTTGTCTCTAAGTGGAACAGAGCCCATTCTACAGCAATTTCCCTGACATGGAGTCAGATTTGAGAAACGTTGGCCACTTTTCTGAAGTCATTTAAACGGGCACTGTCGTTGCTATGACTATACGGACACTTCTTACGTCTTCCCCTGGATGCCTTTACGTGATGACGATTCCAACGGGCTCGATTGCTCGTTCACAGGCCCTACAAATGAAAAAAACCTTTAGCTAGCAAGTCTTTTCTTGCTGCGTAACGCGCGTGGAAGACACCGACCCTCTCCTGTTCCAAGCGTTAGTTTAGCCTGTTATATTTCTCCGGTCATCTTTTCACTCGTTATAGGAGTTACAAACATCACAAAGTAGTTAATTTAAAGCGTTTTATAGCAATTTATATCCGTTTAGTGCGATTTTGGGACATTTATTTTTGCAACGATGTGAAAAGTTGGGAACGCTTTTCAGTTCATCCCGAACGTAGTTGACATTTCCACATGGCAAGAGGACAGCTTTCCACCAAAAGACGATTTCTCCCAAGAAAGGATCCTTTGCCCAAGATACTGATGGAAGAACAGCTCAAGGTAGGACATTTTTATTATGATAAATTGTGTTTCTGTCGAAACATTTTAGTGGCTTAGGACGCCATGTTTTTTGACGTAGCTTCGCTTGGCGCAAACTGTATTGAAAAGTAAGGATAAATTAAAAAATGTAATAACGCAATTGTATTAAGAATTAAATTGTCTATCAATCCCTGTCCACCCTATATTTTTTAGTCACGTTTATGAGTATTTATGTATAAGAGTAGATCACTGTCTAAGTGGCGCAAGGACGTTTTCTTTACCAGCTTGTCTACATTTCACATTGTCTAACCATGATTTTGGTGGCTAAATATAAACATTTTCGATCAAACTGTATATGCATGTTGTAATGTGATGTTACAGGAGTGTCATCGGAAGAATTCTGAGAAGGTTAGTGAAAAAATTAATATCTTTTGGCGATGTTGACTTTTATCGCTCACTTTGGCTAGAATCAATGCTGGGCTGCTAATTGCTATGTGCTAAGCTAATATAACGATTTATTGTGTTTTCGCTGTAAGACACTTAGAAAATCTGAAATATTGTCTGTATTCACAGGATCTGTGCCTTTCGATTCGTGTATGCTGTGTATTTTTACGAAATGTTTGATGATTAGTAGTTAGGTAAACACGTTGCTCATTGTAATTATTCTAGTCCATTTGTGATGGTGGGTGCAATTGTAAACTATGCCATATACCTGAAATATGCACTTTTTTCTAACAAAACCTATCCCATACCATAAATATGTTATCAGACTGTCATCTAATGAGTTTTTTTGTTGGTTAGGGGCTATAAATATCTTAGTTTAGCCGAATTGGTGATGGCTACTGGTGTTGGTGGACAAATAAAAGATGGTGGATTATGCTAATGTGTTTTTAGGTAATAGATGTACATCTTTACATATTGTGTCTTCCCTGTAAAACATTTTAAAAATCGGAAATGTTGACTGGATTCATAAGATCTGTGTCTTTCATTAGCTGTATTGGACTTTAATGTGTGAAAGTTAATTATTTTAAAAAAATATTTTTTTTGAATTTCGCGGCACTGGTTTTTCAGTGGGGGGGGGGGGGGGTGTGCCGCTAGCGCCACGCTGATCCTAGACAGGTTAAGAACAAATTCTTATTTACAATGTGTGGTGGCATAATTCTGCTTTACCAAATGAGGAGAGTTACAAACTACACACCAGTCAGAGTTATCCTGTCTAGGATGAGGGTGCCGCTAGCGGCACTCCCCCCCCACCCCCACTGAAAAACCAGTGCCGCGAAATTCCAATTTTTTTTTTTTTTTAAATATTTAACTTTCACACATTAAAGTCCAATACAGCTAATGAAAGACACAGATCTTGTGAATCCAGCCAACATGTCCGATTTTTAAAATGTTTTACAGGGAAGACACAATATGTAAAGATGTACATCTATTACCTAAAAACACATTAGCATAATCCACCATCTTTTATTTGTCCACCAACACCAGTAGCTATCACCAATTCGGCTAAACTAAGATATTTATAGCCCCTAACCAAGAAAAAAACTCATCAGATGACAGTCTGACAACATATTTATGGTATGGGATAGGTTTTGTTAGAAAAAAGTGCATATTTCAGGTAGATGGCATAGGTTACAATTGCACCCACCGTCACAAATGGACTAGAATAACTACATAGAGCAACGTGTTTACCTACTTACTAATCATCAAACATTTCGTAAAAATACACAGCATACACTAATCGAAAGACACAGATCCTGTGAATACAGACAATATTTCAGATTTTCTAAGTGTCTTACAGCGAAAACACAATAAATCGTTATATTAGCATAGCACATAGCACATAGCAGCCCAGCATTAATTCTAGCCAAAGTGAGCGATAACGTCAACATCGCCAAAATATATTAATTTTTTCACTAACCTTCTCAGAATTCTTCAGATGACACTCCTGTAACATCATATTACACAATCCATATAGAGTTTGATCGAAAATGTTTATATTTAGCCACCAAAATCATGGTTAGACAATGTGAAATGTAGCCCAGCTGGTGAGAAAATGTCCGTGCGCCATATTAGACAGTGATCTACTCTTATACATAAATACTCATAAACGTGACTAAAAAATATAGGGTGGACAGGGATTGATAGACAATTTAATTCTTAATACAATCGCGGAATTACATTTTTTTAATTATCCTTACTTTTCAATACAGTTTGCGCCAAGCGAAGCTACGTCAAAAAACATGGCGTCCTAAGCCACTAACATTTTTCGACAGAAACACGATTTATCATAATAAAAATGTCCTACTTTGAGCTGTTCTTCCATCAGTATCTTGGGCAAAGGATCCTTTCTTGGGTCTAATCGTCTTTTGGTGGAAAGCTGTCCTCTTGCCATGTGGAAATGCCAACTGCGTTCGGGATGAACTGGAAGCGTGCCCAGCAATTCACAGCGTTTCAGAAATAAATGTCCCAAAATCACACTAAACGGATATAAATTGCTATAAAACGCTTTAAATTAACTACCTTATGATGTTTTTAACTCCCATAACGAGTAGAAACATGACCAGAGTAATATTACTCCCTCCACTAATGCTTGGAACAAGTGCGGGTCGATGTCCTCCAGGCGCATTACGCAGCAAGAAAAGACTTGCTAGCTACAGGTTTTTTTAATTTATAGTGCCTGTGAACGCGCAATCGACCCCATTCAAATTGTCATCACGTAAAGGCATCCAGGGGAAGACGTAAGCAGTGTCCGTATACTCATAGCAATAACAGTGCCCTTTTAACTGACTCCAGATCAGGGGCCAACATTTCTGAAATCTGACTCCATGTCAGGGAAATTGCTGTAGAATGGGTTCTGTTCCACTTAGAGACAAAATTTCAACTCCTATAGAAACTATAGACTGTTTTCTATCCAATAATAATAATAATATGCATATTGTACGATCAAGAATTTTGTGGGAAGCCGTTTCAAAAATTACACGATTAGCATAAATAGTGACAACAGCGCCCCCATCCTCAACAGGTTATACTTAAACTACATCTTTAATAATAATAACACGCTTTGCAATAGCATTTGACTTTCAACAATTCACTATTTCTAATGAACCGTTGAGAAGTGACTACAGAAAAATAGAAAGATCTTTTATAGCCAAGATATACCCCTCTCAACTTACATGATGAACCACAGATCTTAGGAACGGTTCACAAATAAATAATTTTTCTTGAGAAAGAAGTATCCCTTAGCCAAATAACATTCGGTATTAATCATCGTTGAGTTTGGTCCCTCAGACGAGGTTCTAATCTCGTTCCTGGTATATCATAGTACAAAAACACCAACTCATCCAATGGCATGTATCAATTATCAACTCTAGATACCCCCATCTCAAGTATACCCCCTCTTGACCCCACTCCTGGACAAGCTCACTGAGGGGAGTGAGCCTTTAGGTCATACACTATCCCAGGATAAGTGTAAGATCAGAGAGGACATACAATGTTTCCAGGCACAGCCATACACCTCCCCCCAATGGGAAAAGGAGGGAGTGACTGGCGCACAGACATTGTGGAGACAAGTAATTGGTTCCCCATTAATCACACCATCCCTTCACATGGTTTAAGAATAGGTAAAGACACATTCACATATGAAGACAATGTTCCATTCTGTCCTCTTCCCTTTCTGATATTCTGCATAGCACCAGGGACATGTGAAAGACAAGCCTGACCTCTCCCCTCTCTGGGCCCCAAGTGACTGAGCCCTAGCTGAGGGAAAAGTGCAACAGCCAACACTATAGTCCAAAAGGATACATTCTAATGACAAGTATCTCACATAAGCATATTATGCAAGTAAAACATCTTAATTATCTATGTTACCCAACTAATTCTGATTCATCCGCCACAAATGGCAGCCAGATTTTGCACTGCCATTGGACCTGCGAACGGAGAACCATTTTTCTTTCATTCAGAATGATATCTCTTCTATATGTGTGCTCTAATTTCAATTGGACTGTGGCATCTGACCACAGTGCCAGTAGGCTCTGGTTTCTAATGAGGACCATGATCTTAATTCTGGAGGAATTGTAGAGGTACCATTGTCCATAGTGTGATGTTTATGAGAGGGCGGAAAGACCGTGAAGTTGTCAGGATTCATTTTACACTTCAAGGCTATTCGTACAAGTTGTATCTTCGACATTGTCCGGAGGTGGTCAGGAAGATCTAATCACAATCAGAACACAATGCGTCATTTAGTCATCTACACCTGTCGACAAAGGTGGGCACAATCAGAATGTGGACAAGATCAGGACAACAGACACATGTTAGAACCAGGTATAAACTTGAACTGCATTGTTGGTTAAGGGCTTGTAAGTAAGCATTTCACGGTAAGGTCTACCTACACCTGTTGTATTCGGCACATGTGACAAATAACATTTGATTTGAACTGGGCCATGGAATGTCTGGGAATCAATAATAACAAATATGTTTTATCATCATCTTTACCTTTACACGATGTTTATATATCTGTTTAAACATTAGAATGCTAATACACTTTTACTTGCATAATAGTCTACTTATTTTAAAGTAATCCTTTGTAATTTAATTTCAGTGTTTATTTGTGTTATTGCAAATGCAAATTGTGTACCTTAGTAATAACAATGTATGCATTTAATGAAGTATTAAGTTGATATATATCTGCTCTAAAGCTGAATTTAATGTTACCCTTTAAATAGTCCCTGAATAAATTACATTACTTAGTAATTTCCTCTAAATGAAAAACGTTTGCCTAATGTGGGGATTGGAGTTTGACACTGAGTTCTGAGTCATTGCTGGTGTGAGTCATCCCCCAACATTTCAGAGCCTCACTGGTCCTCTCTCCACTGGTGAACATGCATCCCAACTGGCACCCTATTCCCTACATAGTGCACTACTTTTGGTCCCGGTCAAAAGTAGTGCACTATATAGGGAACAGGGTGCCAGTTGGGATACAGATGGGAGCTTGGGAGTGACCAAGGACAGGCATGTAGGCCCCTGGTCTTCCCCTGTCACCCACTTGACACTAGTTCTGTGAAACACAGGCATCCCCTTTAACAAAGACTGGGGAGGGTGATGAAAACATGATGAGAGTGGGATCATAGTAGCAACATTTCTCATTCAACCCGAGTGTGTGGGTGGTAATTGTGTGTGTTGGTGAGGTGTGTGTCTGTTGGTTGGGGGGGGGGGGGCTGGTGTGTGTGACAAGGTGAAGCGTAATGGTCATAAACTATTGTGTGATAACAAAACAACACCATATAACACTCATTTATCATGAGTGTCCAACCCTTCCATTCAACCGCATGGTGTTACAATACTGGCCTATGTGCAAAATAGTATGTTGGGCTCACTGCAGCAGTAGAAAGAAATTCTTATTTGAATGATTATTGGTGAATTTAATGGTTAGGTGCAAAATACAATTGTTTCGAAAACACTAGCCTCACTGTGGGAAAACCAGTGCTACCAAAATCACTGTCAATAATACGATTGTTTCTCAAACACTAGCCTCACTGTGGGAAAACCAGTGCTACCAAAATCACTGTTAAGTGCTCTGGTGCTGATAATACGATTGCAAGATGGCGCTGACAGAAAGGCTCGCCTCACTTCTAGTCCTTAGGAAACTATGCAGTATTTTGTTTTTTATGTATTATTTATTACATTGCTAGCCCAGAAAATATTAAGTGTTATTACATGCAGCCGGGAAGAACTATTGTATATCAGAGCGACGTCAACTTATCAGCACAGCGTGGAGGAATAGGACTTTCCCGAAGCGGATCCTTTGTTCGAACCACCCAAGGCATTCGAACTGATTCCAGAGGCTGACCCAAAACACGTCGCCACAGAAGAGGTAGACGGAGCGGCCTTCTGGTCAGACTTCAAAGGCGCGCACACCACTCACCGCTTCCGAGTATATTACTCGCTAACGTCCAGTCTCTAGATAACAAGGTAGACAAAATTAGGGCAAGAGTTGCTTTCCAGAGAGACATCCGGGATTGTAACATACTCTGTTTCATGGAAACATGGCTCTCTGGCGAGATGCTGTCGGAGTCGGTACAGCCACCGGAATACTTTCTGCGTCACGCCGACAGGAATAACCATCTCTACGGGAAGAAGAAGGGTGTGGGTGTATGTTTCATGATTAACGACTCATGAAACTCAAGTCCTTCTGTTCACCTGACCTAGAATTCCTTACAAACAAATGCAGACCGTATTATCTTCCAAGAGAATTCTCGTTGGTTATTGTCACAGCCGTGTATATCCCCCCTCAAGCCGACTCTGTAAGGTTCTATATTTATTTTCTTATTCATCCTTGTGTTCTGTTTCGTTGTGTTCTTGAACGTAGCCCTGTCATTAATTTTTTCACTGATTTCACCTGTGTTACTTAGTCACCTGGTCTCATTAGCTCCTTATTTAGTTCAGTTCAGGATGTACCCACAAAGAGCATTCAACTGTGGTCTGTCCAATTGGAATCCACACTTCAAGATTGTTTTGATCATGCGAACGGGGACATGTTCCGGGTGGCGTCAGAGAACAATATAGATTTACACGCTGATTCGGTGAGTGAGTTTATAAGGAAGTGCATAGGAGATGTTGTACCCACTGTGACTATTAAAACCTACCCTAACCAGAAACCGTGGATAGATGGCGGCATTAATGCAAAACTGAAAGCATGAACCACGCATTTAACCATGGAAAGATGACCGGGAATATGGCTGAATACAAACAGTGTAGTTCTTCCCTCCACAAGGTAATCAAAGGAGCGAAATGTCAGTATAGGGACAAAGAAGAGTTGCAATTCAACGGCTCAGACACGAGACGTATGTGTCAGGGTTTACAGACAATCACGGACTACAAAAAGAAAATCAGCCACATCACAGACACCGACATCTTGCATCCAGACAAACTAAACATCTTCATTGCTCGCTTTGAGGATAACACAGTGCCACCGACATGGCCCATTACCAAGGACTGTGGGCTCTCCTTCTATGTGGCCGACGAGAGTAAGACATTTAAACGTGTTAACCCTCGTCCTGGACTTCCTGACGGGCCGCCCCCAGGTGGTGAAGGTAGGAAACAACATCTCCACTTCGCTGATCCTCAACACTGGGGCCCCACAAAGGTGCATGCTCAGCCCCCTCCTGTACTCCCTGTTCACCCATGACTGCGTGGCCATGCACGCCTCCAACTCGATCATCAAGTTCGCAGACGACACAACAGTAGTAGGCTTGATCACCAACAACAATGAGACAGCCTATAGGGAAGAGATGAGGGCATTCGGAGTGAGGTGTCAAGAAAACAACCTCTCACTCAACGTCAACAAAACATAGGAGATGAATGTGGACTTCAGGAAACAGCAGAGGGAGCAGCCACCTATCCACATCGACAGAACAGCAGCGGAGAAGGTATAAAGTACTAAGATCCTCGGCGTACACATCACGGACAAACTGAAATTTTCCACCCATGCAACAGCGCCTCTTCAACCTCTGGAGGCTGAAGAAATTTGTCTTGTCACCTAAAACCCTCACAAATGTTTACAGATGCAAAATTGAGAGCATCATTTCGGGCTGTATCACTGCCTGGTACGGCAACAGCACCTCCACAACTGCAAGGCTCTCCAGAGGGTGGTGCGGTCTGGCCAATGCATCACCAGGGGCAAACTACCTGGCCTCCAGCACACCTACGGTACCCAATGTCACAGGAAGGCCAAAAAGATCATCAAGGACAACAACCACCCGAGCCACTGCCTGTTCACCCCGCTACCATCCAGAAGGTGAAGTCAATTCAGGTGCATCAAAGCTGGGACCAAGAGACAGAAAATGTTTTCTATCTCAAGGCCATCAGACTGTTAAACAGCCATCACTAACACAGATAGGCTGCTGCCTACATACAAACTTGAAATCATTGGCCACTCTAGCAAATGGATCACTAGGCACTTTATTAATACCACTTTAATAATGATGTTTACATATCTTGCATTATTCATCCCATATGTACAGTATATACTGTATTTTATACCATCTATTGCATCTTGCTTATGCTGCACTGTCATTGCTCATCCATATATTTATACGTACATATTCTTATTCCATGCCTTTACTTAGATGTGTGTGTATTAAGTAGTTGTTGATTACTTGTTGATATTGCTGCACTGTCGGAACTAGAAGCACAAGCATTTCGCTACTCTCGCAATAACATCTGCTAACCATGTGTGTGACCAATTAAATGTTATTTTATTCGATTTTAGAGGGGGATATTTGTGTTTTGTTGTATGAATTTTGTCATTACAAGCAATGTTTATTCATATTCATGACACAGTTGCAGTAAGTTACCATGCTTGTTTTGCCAGTTAAACTAAATTATTACCTCACTGGCATAACTTCATGCAATATTAGAATGTCTTAACGTAATGTCGCTCTAATGCTGTTTGATCTGCATACTGTAGTGCAGTTGGTTTCCAATTAACTGTCCATATATTTAGAAAAAGCACAGAACGGACTTAATTTGATTTCCCATATTCATTCACTCTTGATGGATACTGCTCATATGAGCTTGTCTTTGATAACTTGACTATCTGACAAACATTCACATTTCACATTAGTAGATGTGAAATTAAATTATCACATAGGTTTGGGATGAGGAGGAGGGGGTTAGGGGAGAAGGAGCAGTGGAAGATTGAGGAGGATGAGGAGGATGAGAAGGAGGAGGAAAAGGATGAGAAGGACGAGGACGTGGAGGATGAGGATGGGAATGAGAAGGAGGAGGGGGTTGACAAGGAGGAGGAGGGGAATAAGTAGGAAGAAGAGGAGGAGGAGATGGGAGAAACGGGAGTAGAACATTGAGGAGGAGGAGGAGGAGGAGAATGTTAGGTTATGTTATTAGGTTCAGGGATAAAGGAGGTGAAGGTGGTCAGGGATTAGGGGGTGGAAAGGTAACAGGAACAGGGTGACATTCCTGACCTTTTCAGGAAAACTGATGCTGGCATGTTTAGGATGTTTTATGGTTCCGGATCCATCTTCCGGGATATAACCTTCCTGTTAGTTGATTGGTGGCTTGTCATGGGCAGAGGGATGAAATCAGAGTGAGTGACTGTCTCTGGAATATTTCCCTCAGCGTCTCTCTGTCTTGGTGTAAGAAGGGCAGATGGCACCAATACATAAATTAGTAAAATGAATGTCTTAATAAGTGATGACAGAGAGCAACATGCAAAGCATGACAGAATTCTGATGGATTTTGGAGCATTTGAGAAATGTATGTTTTGTAGAGTATCTGTACACTGAATGTATGTCTATATAATGTTTGCATAACAGAGGTTAAGAGGTGTTGGGGGTTGGGAGGGATAGATGCCCTTTAACAACTGTTCTGCTTGTGAGTCTGGATAGTTGGACAAGTGACTGACTAGCTGGCAAACATTCACATTTCACATTAGTAGATGTAGAATGACAAACTGTCACAGGTTTGGGATGAGGAGGGTGGAGGGGGAAAGGAGGAGGGGTAATGTTAATATGTTCAGGGATAAAGGAAGAGGTTATGGTCAGGGATTAGGGGGTGGAAAGGTAATGGGAGCAGGGTGAGTTTCACGATTTTTTCAGAAATACTGATGCTTGCACATTTAGGATGTTTTATGGTTCCGGATCCATCTTCCGGGATATAACCTTAACGTCAGTTGATTGGTGGCTTGTCATGGGCAGAGGGATGAAATCACAGTGAGTGACTGTTTCTGGAATGTCTCTCTTAGTGTCTCTCTGTCTCGGTGTAAGAAGGGCAGATGGCACCAATACATAAATTAGTCAAATGAATGTCTTAATAAGTGATGACAGAGAGAGACTGGGACTGGAGGACATGCATGTTTTGGGCGACTGTGTTTTAAGCCGCTGGGAACAGGGCACAGTCACATGATTAGAACTGAACTTTGAAAGGGGAAATGCTTTGATGCTTCTCTAACTCATGGTGAAATACGATTACATCAGTAGATGTAAAGAATGCTTACAGTAGATCTAACGTAAGGAACTTGTGGAAAATTGGACAACACAATGTGTTTTACAACAGGGGCTTATTGCCAGTATTCCTGCTTGAAACAGAACAAAAACGTTGTGACAGTTTTAAAAAGGCTTGCCAAGAAACATCTGTAAATGTTTTTGTGACATCTCTCCCTCTGGGCTTCCACCACCACCAGAGCTGGTACAGTAACTACCCTCAGAGATGGGTTGTCAACTGAAGCCTGTCCTCAGCTGTCTCTTCTAGGGTGACATCTGTGGTCCAGGTGGAGGGACTGTAGCCTCCTAAGATCCAGGAATTCATTTTTGTCCTCTCCAATGGACATTTTTTTTTTGCCAGTATCTCTAAGGCCATACATGTCACTGTGTTAGCTCCTATTTCACCTTTGAGAGGACATTCTGGGCTTTTCAATGAAATCACGTGTGCTGCGGTGTCACCTTGATATTTTTATTTATTTATGGTTCTTCAAAATGGCTACCATCACAAATAGCACATTTCTGTGAGTTTGATATTCAAATTGTTTCTAGAAGGTAAATATTTCAGGAATAGTTTTCAGAGTAGTGCAATCATTTTTTCACATTAAATAAGAGCTAAATAAGAGATTGTTAATAAACGTCTTCTGTAGTGGACATCAGGATGTGCTAAATATTGTTTTTAAACCTCTGTCCCCATTTACTGTAATGTTAAATTGTTCATATTTTACTATCAACCGAGTCCTAAAGGCCACTACAGTGCACATACAGTACAAAAATGAACATAAAACATGTTTCCTTTGTAATGATAGAACAGTGTGAAAGCAGAGGTGGGGTAGCTACCAACTGCAAATACAACTGTTCTGTTTCATAGCCATTCTTCCCTGTCAAAAGTAGAAATGTAGCACCTTAATACAATGGAATGGATTCCTCCTTCTCCTCCTCTCAGTAGGATTCATTTAAGCTTTGCTACTTCTCAGTGCTCTGGTGCTGAAAATCCCCAAAAACAGGAAGCTTTGTTCAGTTTAAGCCCATGAGATGTTTTTTTCATCTGTGGCTTTCACCACCACTGCCTCATGGTCACAGCAGCATCACATCCATTTCATCTTCTAATAAGACACCGCCACAAGGTGTATTTCAAAGGCGCACCAGTTTGTCAACCCTGCTATTCATTAGACAGTCAACAAAGTAGAAATGTTGCTCTGGAAGTTCTGGTGGTTTTGTCTCAGAGTCAGAGGGGAGGGCACCACTCACATCTCTCCATCTCTTCCTCTAACATTCCACCTCACTACCACTACTTAATGGTAATCTAATCATCATAGCGCAGATCAATAGACACAGGGGATACAAAATAGCTTGCAGAGAGCACCAACACAATTCCATACAACCACTCCCCCAGTAGAGTTCAGTGGTATGTAAAGTACAATCACCACGATCAAACTATTACTCACACGCTCTGAAGTCAAAGAGTGTTACTTTATTTCCACCAATTACCCAATTGGGGGCATTCATCACTGGAGCACAGCAGAATGTGGTCAGAGTGTGGTCACTGGGGGATGTGTGTTTGTGTGTCTGTCTTTGTGTATGTGTGTGTGTACATGTGTGCGCGTTTGTGTGTGGTCACTGAGATCAATGAGTGTGACACAGATTACTCCCCTATAGGGAGACATGAGAGGCCTCTACCCCCATAGTCCCTGTAGCCATTACACTTCCCTAGCCCCCGCCGCTAACACGCTAAGGAAGTGTGGACATCGACATGGCACGGTCATGACTCCATGTGAATTAGACTTATTGCAGCTGGTGTGATACTGAACACGGTTCTATTTAACGGTTCAGATCACACAGTAAAACCGCTTACCGGTGCATTTTTCCAAGTGTCACAAGTAACGCTGACTTCAAAAGCAAAGGACTTATGGTTTTAATGTCAAGAAGATTTACCATTTCTGATTTACTAATATGGAGTGTAGTGATGAATGTCACGGCACTCTGTTGAATTCAGACTGAGAAGAAAGGTGTTCTGAGATGATATGTAACACTTTGTTTGAAGGGTATCTCCATAAGGACTTCATAACACATTAATAACTCATACATAAGACATAAGCAGTACATAAGAAGTGAATAAATGCTTATGCCAAGAAGTGCAAATTGGATATGTACTCATTGAGAGAGTAGTGAGTCCTTATGTACACGATGTACCCTTCCAACACATAGACATCATTGTGTGAATTCACACTTAGTCCCCCAGTCTTCTTCATGGTCATATGGCTCACAGTAGACCGAGTAGACAGATCCTGACACCTACACAGCTCAAAATACCCCTGTATCAAGATCGGACACGTCTTGACACATATTCCGACACAATGTATGTCATTGAGTGTCTGAATGTGTCCAGGGCAATTCTGACTGTATCAAGACTTTGCTACACGTCTTGACACATAAGACATCTTGACACCAGTGTCCTTGTTAGTGGTCAGGGAATACTAGTTTGTGTGGAGGAAGTCTGGATAATTGCCGGTAGGTCACTGTCGAAATTCGAATAAATCAAATACATTTCTCAGAATGATGCAAATGCACACGGAAGAGGTAAACAGCAAACAGGCTGCTTTTCTCCGGTAATTTGTCTGCAACAGCAAAAGAGAAGTCTGATTTTTCCATGGTAGAACTAATTCTGTTACAAAAATGTCACAAGGATAATTTAATTGAATTTAGACAAATCTTTTTCATTGTTAAAATAGGCCTAAAGAAGATATGCTTTGATACTACAGCAACATTACTTCTGTCAGCACTGTGAAGACAATCATTGGGTCCCGCTGTAAATGACGTGCAGCTTATAAAGTCCTCATAAGGCCTTCATTAACACATTTATGTAGTGCTTATGATGGCATTATGAAGGCTTTATGAACCCTTTCTAAGCTGAAAGTCTTATAAAGCTCGACCAATCATAGTCATATAGAATAATTGTGCAATTGTTAGGCAGCAAGGCATTTCTTGTGTGTTTACTGTTCTCTGGTGATTCATGCGAGAATGTTTCCTGATATGATAGTTGGTTGCCAATAGTTACCACACGACTCTATCTCTGCAGTATGAAAGAATAGAATGGTATTTTTAGGAAAGTGTTAGCAGTTCATTCACGTTATAACCTACATGACCCAGGTAAAATTTAGCAGATGCATGTTAATACCTGGATATGAGGAAACATTTACAGTAACAGCCATTTCAATGTGAATGGAAATCAAACTTCAGTATAATGCATGTTCAGTTACATATTCCGTTTTAAAGTTATCGCCAAGTCTGGACTTTCTATTGAACGATGCTTACATTTTTATGCATCACTTATGGATTAAAAGTGAATTAACATATCCATCCATCCAGATTTCAGCACAGACTTTATACTACCACTCTGCCATTCTGATACATGCATCTTCATGTCTTGTTCTGTTGTTATTATGTCTGCACTCCTTTTTCCTTCAGAAAGAGTAAGATAATAGGAAATAGGGAAGGAGGGACAGGCAGCTTGATAGTATTGCAATTTAAAGAGAGCATTTATTTGAAGGAATTTCATCTCCTTACCGTGTTCAATGGTTTGACATGGCAGATAGCAAACTGGCTGTGTAACGACGGAGACCCTGCTACTTACCAAAACACACTTCTTTACATATGACCCAGCACAGCAGGCTTGTCAGTGAGCTCTGCAAAGAGAACTTATAGTGGTCAGCCATAAACTCCCAGTCACACTTGATAAACAACTCATTATGATTCTATCATGGTAATACAAGAAAGGACAAAGATTTACTTACAAGTAAAACCAATATCAAATAATAAACACTTTGAGAAATGCTATATTTAGAACCGAAAGCCAGACTTCTTGGGCTCCACTTTCTGAACACAGATGCTGTCTAGCGTGCCTGGCTTTAAAAGGCGGAATATGTTACATGCCTCAATGACGGAACAGAAGCTGAAATAATTGCACCAAAATGATACACATGCCTCCATAGAAACTCACAGTATTTTCACCATCTGTTATGTAGGAAATATATTTTATTGTGATTCTCCTATAGCCAGCAGAGCATGCATAATTTAATGAGAACAAGAGAGCCCTCAAGAGCTAGAGTGTCCGTGGATGCTATGTCGCCTGGTAAGGATACTGATTCGGTGTTAGACTTGTGGCTTGATAATATGGGCCGACAGAGCTATACACTCCAATAACCACACTTCCAACACTTGAGAGCATTTGCTATAGAATCACACATGTAATCCGTTACATGTAAGAGATTACATTTAAAAAAAACTGTAATCCGTTACGTTACCAGCTCAAATATTGTAATCAGATCACAGATACTTTTGAAAAACTAGATGATTACTTTGAGGATTACTTTTCGATTCAGAAAGGATTTTTGCGGAAAAAAATCTTTGACACTTCGCTGTTTTCTTAATGACATTCAAATCAGCATTGACAAAAGGCGCAGGTTTAAGTTTGTTCCACCTTAGCGAGTCTGACAACAAGTCATAGACCACTATGATGACACACCAAATGTGTTTGATGGATCGTGGGAAAAGAGCAGGAATAGGCTTTTGTAGGCTACAGTCCAAGCCATGTCTTCCAATGGTGTGACTGCATCCAAAGATGATCCAACTTGAATAAATGCTTGGAGGTAAGGATGACAGCAGTGGTGTAGTCTATGGCGATATGGATATCACGTATTATTGATATGTACAAAGCGCATTGATGTGAATCACACTGCTGTTCTCTCATTTAGCTATTTGTGCCTTATGGATTGTGGTTGTTGTGGATGGCTGTTCACAAATCTAAATGTGTATTTGAACCCAATAATGGTTGAATTCAAGAAGTTTAAGCTGCCTATCAATCATTGTTTTTGAAACCAGTGGACAGCCAGTGAAAAATGCGCTCTTGCAACAGCTGCATAGTGCAGATCCCAGTCTATGGAATAAAAGTGGGGCTTTTACTGCTCAATCTAATTAATACTAATTTAAAAAAAATTATAATCATAGGCCTAATGGATAGATGCTCAAACTCATACACTTTTGATAGACTTAAAGAGACAATCTGTAGTTGCTACATCCATTTTTGGACATATGAATGATATACTGTATATAATTGTAAATATATAATTTAATCGTATTATTATATGTAGTAGAAAGTGATTGGTTAGAAGAAGCCTACATAACCAACCCATGAAGTGAAATTGAACATCCATATATGGTAAGCTATGGAAACTTTAACATTGATTTATCCTGCAATAGATGTTGTTCAATTGGTGAAATACTTTTTTGTCTTCTTCTAATGCCTCTTAATGAGAAAGTAATCTAAAAGTAACTGAATGTAATCAGATTACGTTACTGAGTTTGGGTAATCCAAAAGTTACGCTACTGATTACAATTTAAGACAAGTAACTAGGTACTGTATTGGACTACATTTAGCACAATTTAGCATCGAATAGCCCCCACGATATGCAACTATTCAGGGAAGTCAGGAACCAGTATACGTTAGTTAGGAAAGCTAAGGCTAGCTTATTCAAATAGAAATGTGCAATGTAGCACTAATTCCAAAAAGTCCATGGAGAATAAGAGCACGTCCTCTCAGCTGCCCACTGCACTGAGGCTAGGAAACACTGTCACCACCAATAAATCTACGATAATCGATCAGTTCAATAAACATTTTTCTACGGCTATCTACGGCTATCCATGCTTTCCACAGCTCTGCACCCCCCGCAGAAACTTGCCCAAGCCCCCCTGCTTCTCCTTCACCCAAAACCAGACAGCTGATGTTCTGAAAGAGCTGCAAAATCTGAATCCCTACAAATCAGCTGGGCTAGACAATCTGGACCCTCTCTTTCTGAATTTATCTGCCGAAATTGTTGCAACCCCTATTACTAGCCTGTTCAACCTCTCTTTCGTATCGTCTGAGATCCCCAAAGATTGGAAAGCTGCCGCTGTCATCCCCAGCTGCTCCAGCTGCTTTTAAATGCTAGTAAAACTAAATGCATGCTCTTCAACCAATTGTTCCCTGCACCAACACCACACCAACACCGCCCGCCCGACTAGCATCACTACTCTGGACGGTTCTGACTTAGAATATGTGGAAAACTACAAATAGTTTTTACAAATAGTTTTCGTACTTATTGGAGAAATGTCCTCTGGTCTGATGAACCAAAAATAGAACTGTTTGGCCATAATCACCATCGTTATGTTTGGAGGAAAAAGGGGGAGGCTTGCAAGCCGAAGAACTCCATCCCAACCGTGATGCACGGGGGTGGCAGCATCATGTTGTGGGGGTGCTTTGCTGTAGGAGGGACTGGTCCACTTCACAAAATAGATGGCAGGAAAATGATGTGCATATATTGAAGCAACATCTCAAGACATCAGTCAGGAAGTTAAAGCTTGGTTGCAAATGGATCTTGAACAATGAAAAATGAACAATGACCCCAAGCATACTTCCAAAGTTGTGGCAAAATGGCTTAAGGACAAAGTCAAGGTGTTGGAGTGGCCATCGCAAAGCCCTGACTTCCATCCTATAGAAAATGTTGTGGGCAGAACTGAAAAAGCGTGTGCGAGCAAGGAGGCCAACAAACCTGACTCAATTACACCAGTTCTGTCAGGAGGAATGGGCCAAAATTCACCCAACTGATTGAGGGAAGCTTGTGGAAGGCTACCCGAAACGTTTGACCAAAGTTAAACAATTTAAAGGCAATGCTACCAAATACTAATTGAGTGTATGTAAACTTCTGACCCACTGGGAATGTGATGAAAGAAATAAAAGCTGAAATAAATAATTCTCTCTACTATTATTCTGACATTTCACATTCTTAAAATAAAGTGGTGATCCAAACTGACTTACGATAGGGAATTCTTACTGGTATTAAATGTCAGGAATTGTTAAAAAATGAGTTTAAATGTATTTGGCTAAGGTGTATGTAAACTTTTGACTTCAACTGTATATACTGTATTCTATTCTACACTTCTGTATGTTATAAAAGCGTTACATGGTTGTTGCTCATATCATTGTGTAATGCAGAAAATACACTAGAATTCAGGGGCCTTGCTTTAACAAAGTTAACCCTTTTAACTATAGTGTTCAAAATGTCTTTCAAGCTCTCAGGCATTCCCTTGCCAGCAAGAGCCTCTCGGCAGATGCTGCAGTGTACCCAAGTGGTGTAGGGAGCAACTGCTTGCACGTTAGTTACCACTCCACTATGTCTCCCTGTCATGGCTTTTGCGCCATCAGTACAGATACTAACACATCTTGACCACCAAAGTCCATTTGATCTCACAATGCTGTCCAGTACTTAAAAAATATCCTCTCATGTCATCCTAGTTTTCCATGGTTTACAGAACAGGATGTCTTCCTTAATTGACCCCCCCAAACATAATGGTCATATACCAGGAGCTGTGCCAGGCACGCCACGTCTGTTGACTCATCCAGCTGTAACGCATATAATTCACTGGCGTGTATGCGAATTAGTAATTGTTTCAAAACATCTCCTGCCATGTCACTGATGCGTCGTGAATCAGTGTTGTTTGAAGTCATTGTCTGTATAGTTTTTTGGGCCTTTCCCCCAGCATTGTCCCATCCATATCCGTGTCAGCAGGAAGAATTAAGTTCTCCACAATAGTATGGGGCTTGCCTGTCCTCGCCACTCGGTAGCTCACCATATAAGACACTTCTAGCACCATCTTATTAATGGTATCTGTTACTTTTATACATGTCTTACTACCTGAAAGTGGTCTTTATTCTCACTCAAAAAACTCCTGTGGCTTAGTTTTCAAATTGTCATGTTTCGTTTCTAAATGTCTGCGCAAGAGTGAAGGTTTCCCGTGAGAGAGTAAAGGTTAATGTGATTGAATGTTAATTATTTGACTGGGCTACCTGTATTTGACATTGTGTTTTTATTTCGCTGAACGCTAGATGGTTTAATTTTATTTTTGGCAGTGAAATGAGGCTACTCGGGAAAAAACCCTGTAAAGCCTCATTGGAAAATATAAATGTACTGTTTGAAAATGTGAAGACATTTTTATTTGGCGTACCCCCGACAGCATTGCGCGTACCCCTGGAGTTACCTTCTCTATTGTAATCTCTCCTCTTTCACCCAAGTTGCCAAACTAACCCTGATTCCGATGACCATCCTACCCATGCTAGATTACAGAAAAGTAATTTATAGATCGGCAGGCAAGGGTGTCATTGAGCGGCTAGATGTACTTTACCATTCGGCCATCAGATTTGCCACCAATGCTCCTTATAGGACACATCACTGCACTCTATAAAACAAAGTTTTAACACATCTACTCATTCAAGGGTTTTTCTTTATTTTTACTATTTTCTACATTGTAGAATAATAGTGAAGACGTAAAAACTATGAAATAACACATATGGAATAATGTAGTAACCAATAAAGTGTTAAACAAATCTAAATATATTTTATATTTGAGATTCTTCAAAGTAGCCACCATTTTCCTTGATGACAGCTTTGCACACTCTTGGTATTCTCTCAACAAGCTTCATGAGGTAGTCACCTGGAATGAATTTCAATTAACAGGTGTGCCTTGTTAAAAGTTAATTTGTTGAATTTATTTCCTTCTTAATGCATTTGAGCCAATCAGTTGTGCCAAGGTAGGGGTGGCATACAGAAGATAGCCCTATTTGGTAAATGACCAAGTCCATATTATGGCAAGAACAGCTCAAATAAGCAAAGAGAAACAACAGTTCATCATTACTTTAAGACATGAAGGTCAGTCAATCTGGAAACTTTCAAGAACTTTGAACGTTTCTTCAAGTGCAGTCGCAGAAACCATCAAGCACTATGATGAAACTGGCTCTCATGAGGACCGCCACTGGAAAGGAAGACACAGAGTTACCTCTGTTGTAGATGATAAGTTCATTAGAGTTGCCAGCCCAAATAAATGCTTCACTGAGTTCAAGTAACAGACACATCTCAACATCAACTGTTCAGGGGAGACTGCGTGAATCAGGCCTTCATGGTCGAATTTCTGCAAAGAAACCACAACTAAAGGACACCAATAATAAGAAGAGACTTGCTTGGTCCAAGAAACACGAGCAATGGGCAATAAACCGGTGGAAATCTGGCTTTTGGTCTGATGAGTCCGAATTTGAATTTTTTGGTTTCAACCCATTTGTCTTTGTGAGACGCAGAGTAGGTGAACGGATTATCTCCATATGTGTGGTTCCCACCGTGAAGCATGGAGGAGGAGGTGTGATGCTGTGGGGTTGCTTTGCTGTTGACACTGTCAGTGATTTATTTAGAATTCAAGGCACACTTAACCAGCATGACTACCACAGCATTCTGCAGCGATACGCCATCCCATCTGGTTTACGTTTAGTGGGACTATCATTTGTTTTACAACAGGACAATGACCCAACACACCTCCAGGCTGTGTAAGGGCTATTTGACCAGAACGAGAGTAATGGAGTGCTGCATCAGATGACCTGGCCTCCACAATCACCTGACAACAGAGTAGAGGAAATGCAGCCAACAAGTGCTCAGCATATGTGAGAACTCCTTCCAGACTGTTGGAAAAGCATTCCAGGCCATCAAGGCAAAGCTGTCATCAAGGCAAAAGGTGGATACACTTTTTTGTTTCTACATGATTCGCATATGTGTTTTTTCGTAGTTTTGATGCCTTCACTAGTATTCCACATTGTAGAAAAAACGCAAAATAAAGAAAAAGCCTTGAAGGAATAGGTCCAAACTTTTGACTGGTACTGTACATGTCAGTTGTTTTGCTCTAAGATACCCACAGGCCTCACAAGACAGGTCTGAAGGTGAATGGAAGTATATATGGATACAGTTTAGTGCCAAAAATAAGGGGTTAAATACATGTAAAAAATATATATATTTCCTGAACTTTCTTATATCTCTCAGATATAGGACAGACACTTCAGAACAAACGTCCTTTCGATTTATTTTTTATCTGCTGTTCCATTTAGTGAATCTGTTATTTAATGCTAATAGAGGCTAATAGCATTAAGGTCAAATAAAAATGTTAATTAAAGAGATTTTCTTTCAACTTTCTTTAATTGTCAAGCAGTCAAAGGCAATATCCTAGTCATATTAGTAGCCCGTGATAGTTGTTGCATATTGAACCCCCCTATATACAGGGGGTACCGGTACAGAGTCAATGTGCGGGGGCACAGGTTAGTTGAGGTAATTGAGGTAATATGGGCATGTAGGTAGAGGTAAAGTGTCTATGCGTGTCTATGCATTAATAATAAATAGTCAGAGTAGCCGTTTGATTAGCTGTTCAGGAGTCTTATGGCTTGTGGATAGAAGCTGTTAAGAAGCCTTTTGGCTCATACAGTCTAAATTGAATCTATGATCGTATCCTATCCATTTATTTTTTGTATGTTGTTCTTTGTATGTCATTTTAATATTTGAGAATTAACCAATGATATTAGGCCATACTTGGCCATGATTACAGACACCTGTGTGTGTCTTTTGACACTATATAAATGAGTCACCCTGCATGGTTTGTGATTGTACCCTGATGAAGACAGCTTGCCTGCCTGAAGTCTTAGAGTGTGCGGATCTCCTTTATTTTCAAGAAGCCTTTTGGACCTAGACTTGGTGCTCCGGTACCGCTTGCCGTGTGGTAGCAGAGAGAACAGTCTATGACTAGGGTGGCTAGAGTCTTTGGCAATTTTTAGGGCCTTCCTCTGACACCGCCTGGTATAGAAGTCCTGGATGGCAGTAAGCTTGGCCCCAGTGATGTACTGGGCCGTACGCATTACCCTCTGTAATGTCTTGCGATCGGAGGCCGAGCAGTTGCCATACCAGGCAGTGATGCAACCAGTCAGGATTCTCTCGATGGTGCAGCTGCAGAACATTTTGAGGATCTGAGGATCCATGCCAAATCTTTTCAGTCTCCCGGGGGAGAATAGACATTGTCGTTCCCTCTTCACAACTGTCTTGGTGTGTTTGGACCACGATGGTTCATTGGTAATGTGGAAACCGTGGAAGTTAAAGCTCTCAACCTACTCCACTACAGACCCGTCACAGAGAATGGGGGCGTTCTCGACCCTCCTTTTCCTGTAGTCCACGATCATTTTCCTTTGTCTTGATCACGATGAGGGAGAAGTTGTTATCCTGGCACCAGACTGCAAGGTATCTGACCTCCTCCCTATAGACTGTCTCATCACTGTCGGTGATCACTGTTGTGTCATCGGCAAACTTAATGATGGTGTTAGAGTCGTGCTTGGCCATGCAGTCATAGGTAAACAGGGAGTACAGGAGAGGACTGAGCACACACCCCTGAGGGGCCCCCGTGTTGAGGATCAGCGGGGCAGATGTGTTGGTACCTACCCTTACCACCTGGGGGCGGCCTGTCAGGAAGTTCAGGATCCAGCTGCAAAGGGAAGTGTTTAGTCCCAGGATCCTTAGCTCATTGATGAGCTTTGAGGGCACTATGGTGTTGAACACTGAGCTGTAGTCAATGAATAGCATTCGTACGTAGGTGTTCTTTTTGTCTAGGTGGGAAAGGGCAGTGTGGAGTGCAATAGAGATTGCTTCATCTGTGGATCTGTTGGGGCGGTATGCAAATTGGAGTGGGTCTAGGTTTTCTGGGATAATGGTGTTGATGTGAGCAATGAACAGCCTTTCAAAGCACTTCATGGCTACAGACGTGAGTGCTACGAGTCGGTAGTCATTTAGACAGGTTACCTTGGTGTTTTTGGGCACAAGGACTATGGTGGTCTGCTTCAAACATGTTGGTATTACAGACTCAGTCAGGGACAGGTTGAAAATGTCAGTGAAAACACTTGCCAGTTGGTCAGTGCATGCTCGGAGTACACGTCCTGGTAATCCGTATGGTCCTGTGGCCTTGTGAATGTTGACCTGATTAAAGATCTTATTCACATCGGCTACGGAGAGTGTGATCACACTGTTGTCCGGAACAGCCTGTACTCTTATGCATACTTCAGTGTTGCTTGCCTCGAAGCGAGCATAGAAGTCATTTGGCTCATCTGGTAGGCTCATGTCACTGTTGTCGTGGAAATTCATGTATACTGAGAGAGACTTGGACAAACAATCAATCTTTATTTAACATTGATTAATTATTGCAATAACAAATCTGCTTGACAGCACACTCTAAAGTGTGTTGCCGAGAGCTTAACCTTCCAGAGGAATCCTGGTTCTTACATAGCTGACACTAAAAATGCTTAGTCATGGATGGTTCCACCCCTCCCATGTAGATCGGGGTGCATGATAAGCCACTTTGGGTTCATCTCATGGTTATCTGCACCTGGTGTTGTTTTAACCCCCAACCAGGCCTAGATGCCAGGATGATTAGGAACAAGATGGATTTTGTTCTACTCCTACAGGCTATCTCGATCTCGGTTACACCCACCACATCTTGTCATTAGAATGCAGTCTTTAGGTTTTGACACCAAGTCAACTGTCAGCTAAAACTAGCTCTAGTGCCAATACGCCCAGATTAGCTGCAGGGAGCTAGAGTGGAGACCATAAAAACACAGCATTTGTAGAACAGAAATGTCTTACTATTGTTAGGTATATAATTGTTCAATATCAAACAAATCAGGTAAATACGTAATTTTTCTCTCACACTAGGCAGCTCGCGGCTGTGCTTCCCTTTGTAGTCCATAATAGTTTGCAAGCCCTGCCACTTCCGACGAGCGTCGGAGCCGGTGTAGTAAGATTCAATCTTAGTCCTGTATTGACGCTTTGCCTGTTTGATGGTTCGTCAGAGGGCATAGCAAGATGTCTTGTAAGTGTCCGGGTTAGAGTCCCGCTCCTTGAAAGCGGCAGCTCTACCGTTTAACTCAGTGCGGATGTTGCCTGTAATCCATGGCTTCTGGTTGGGGTATGTACGTACGGTCACAGTGGGGATGACGTCATCGATGCACTTATTGATGATGCCAATGACTGATGTGGTGTACTCCTCAATGCCATTGGAAGAATCCCAGAACATATTCCAGTCTGTGCTAGCAAAACAGTCCAGTAGCTTAGCATCTGCTTCATCTGACCACTTCCGTATTGAGTGAGTCACTGGTACTTCCTGCTTTAGTTTTTGCTTGTAAGGATAGAATTATGGTCAGATTTTCCAAATGGAGGGCGGGGGAGAGCTTTGTACACGTCTCTGTGTGTGGAGTAAAGGTGGTCAAGATTTTTTTTGTTCTGGTTGTACATGTAACATGCTGGTAGAAATTTGATAAAACGGATTTAAGTTTCCCTGCATTAAAGTCCCCGGTCACTAGGAACGCAGCGTCTGGATGACCATTTTCTTGTTTGCTTACGGCAAACAGCTCGTTCAGTGCGGTCTTCATGCCAACATTGGTTGTGGTGGTAAATAGACAGCTAGGAAAAATGTAGATGAAAACTCTCTCGGCTCATAGCCTGTGACAGTAGTGTAGTCTACAGCTTATCATGAGAGACTTCCTTAACATTAGATTTCGTGCACCAGCTGTTATTTACAAATAGACACAGACCGCCACCCCTTGTCTTACCGGAGGTTTCACCTTTGTCTCCAGTGATTATAAGGTAAAATATATCTAAAACAAGTATCATTTATATTTCCAATTTCTTTATCCAAACAGATTGCGCATATACCTAGCTATCATTGATAGCTCTTATCAAGTTGTAAATTACATTACATGGAGAATGGTGTTATTTCTATAGGAAAAAATAAAGTAGATGCTTTTTCCACTTGGAACTGGTTGATTCGCTAGACCTTATTCATGGTTTCCTCGCGCTTAACGGTAGTAGAATTATTAGTGAATGAAGAATATGGTGTATCTGTAGACACACCTCTGCCACACCTTTGTATATTTGATCTCCACCCAAAACGAATAGCAGGTGAGAAGCATGCTATTCTCATGCTTAAATTCAAGGGCAGAATAGGCATGGAGAGAAAAATGCATAAAAAGGGAATGACCATTTACGCATGCTTATCTCTAGTCTGAACTGGGCCCCATGTGAATGCAATGCTTGTTGAGCTCATTATATATTTTTTGACATCATTATTAAGGTCACTCATGTCCTGTTGTAAAATTGTTTAAGTCAGTTCTTGAAAAAGGTATGGAATATACAGTTGAAGTCAGAAGTTTACATGCATCTCAACCAAATACATTTAAACTCAGTTTTTCACAATTTCTGACATTTAATCCAAGTAAAAACTCCCTGTCTTAGGTCAGTTAATATCACCACTTTTGTGAAATGTGAATGTGAAATGTCAGAATAATAGTAGAGATTTTTTTGAGCTTTTTACTTCTTTCATCACATTCCCTGTGGGTCAGAAGTTCACATACACTCAATGAGTATTTGGTTGCATTGCCTTTAAATTGATTAACTTGGGTCAAACGTTTCGGGTAGCCTTCCACAAGCTTCCCACAATAAGTTGAGTGAATTTTGGGCCAATCGTCCTGACAGAGCTGGTGTAACTGAATCAGGATTATAGGCCTTCTTGCTCGCACACGCTTTTTCAGTTCTGCCCATAAATTATCTATAGCTTTGAGGTCAGGGCTTTGTGATGGCCAATCCAATACCTTGACTATGTTGTCCTTAAGCCATTGTGCTACAACTTTGGAAGTATGCTTGGGGTCATTGTCCATTTGGAAGACCCATTTGCCACCAAGCTTTAACTTCCTGACTGATGTCTTGAGATGTTGCTTCAATATATCCACATAATTTTCCTTTCCTATGACGCCATCAATTTTGTGAAGTCCCTCCTGCAGCAGTCCCTCCTACAGCAAAGCACCCCCACAACATGATGATGCCACCCCCGTGCTTCATGGTTGGGATGGAATTCTTCGGCTTGCAAGCCTCCCCCTTTTTCCTCCAAACATAACGATGGTCATTATGGCCAAACAGTTCTATTTTTGTTTCATCAGACCAGAGGACATTTCTCCAAAAAGTACAATCTTTCTCCCCATGTGCAGTTGCAAACCGTAGTCTGGCTTTTTTATGGCGGTTTTGGAGCAGTGGCTTCTTCCTTGCTGAGTGGCCTTTCAGGTTATGTCGATATAGGACTCGTTTTACTGTGGATATAGACACCTTTGTGCCTGTTTCCTCCAGGTCCTTTGCTGTTGTTCTGGGATTGATTTGCACTTTTCGCACCAAAGTACGTTCATCTCTAGGAGACAGAACACGTCTCCTTCCTGAGCGGTATGACGGCTGTGTGGTCCCATGCTGTTCATACTTGCGTACTATTGTTTGTACCAATGAACGTGGTACCTTCAGGCGTTTGGAAATTGTTCCCAAGGATGAACCAGACTTGTGGAGGGTTTTTTTCTGAGGTCTTGGCTGATTTCTTTTGATTTTTCCATGATGTCAAGCAAAGAGGCACTGAGTTGAAATACTTGAAATACATACACAGGTACACCTCCAATTGACTCAAATTATGCCAATTAGCCTATCAGAAGCTTCTAAAGCCATGACATAATTTTCTGGAATTTTCTAAACTTAGTGTATGGAAACTTCTGACCCACTGGGATTGTGATACAGTGAATTATAAGTGAAATAATCTGTCTGTAAACAATTGTTGGAAAAATTACTTGTGTCATGCACAAAGTTGATGTCCTAACCAACTTGCCAAAACTATAGTTTGTTAACAATAAATGTGTGGAGTGGTTTCAAAATGACTCCAACCTAAGTGTATGTAAATTTCCAACTTCAACTGTATAAAGCCATTTCATAATCGCAATTTTTGTGTCTGTAGATAGTTGATTTACTGTAAAATTGTATGAACAAATGATATACAAAGTTCCTATTTCATGACAACCAAAACAGTATGATCTTGCCTCATGTTTCAATGTACTATTTTGCATATTGTTTGATTCTGCCTGTCTGACTCTGGGCTGCTGCTGTTGAAATGTATAAATAAATGTATTTGACACTGTAGTGAATGCTCTTGTCAAAGATGTTTCAAGTTCAGGATTAGGAGTGGTAGAGAATTAAATGTAGCATGTGTCCCAAAAGGCACCCTATTCCCTTTATAGAGCACTACATTTGACCAGGGCCCATAGGGCTCTGGTCAAAAGTAGTGCACTATGTAAGGAATAGGTTGCCAATTTGGATGCAAACGTAGAGGAGAGTAGCATATACATTGCAGTTTCCAGTCCATACACCCCAGCTAAAGCCTGTTTATCCATCCAGGCATCCAGTTCTGAGGCATACAGATATGAGGGATTAGTGAATTTGATAAATAATGCTTGCAGTAACCTTGGATGGAGAGGCCTCCAGATAAATGGACACACAACATCAGCCTTAGCGTAGCTAGGCCTATACAAAATATTTGAGAATCCATCCATGTGTATAGTTACAGTGTAACACTTATGGTCTTGCATTACATTAAAGAGAACATTATTTTCCCCCAATATCTATTTCCACATGGCTCTTCGTGAACCGTATGTGGTGTCTTATCTAGAAATAAATCAAATCAAATGTTATTTGGCCGCCTTTCCTTCCAGTTCTCTGCTGCCAATGACTGGAACGAACTGCAAAAATCACTGAAGCTGGAGACTCATATCTCGCTCACTAGCTTTAAGCACCAGCTGTCAGAGCAGCTCACAGATCCATGCACCTGTACATAGCGCATCTGTAAACAGCCCATCCAACTACCTCATCCCCATACTGTATTTATTTATTTATCTTGCTCCTTTGCACCCCAGTATTTCTACTTGCACATTCATCTTCTGCACATCTACCATTCCAGTGTTTAATTGCTATATTGTAATTACTACGCCACCATGGCCTATTTATTGCCTTACCTCCCTTGTCCTACATCATTTGCACACACTGTATATAGACTTTTTCTACTGTATTATTGGCTGTATGTTTGTTTATTCCATGTGTAACTCTGTGTTGTTGTATGTGTCAAACTGCTTTTTTTAATCTTAGCCAGGTCACAGTTGTAACTGAGAACTGCTCTCAACTAGCCTACCTGGTTAAATAAAGGTGAAAGAAAAAGAAGAAAAAAAAAAACATATGTCACGGTTTTCCTCCTAGTCTGAAGAGGAGTATGAAATGTCGGACCAATGTGCAGCGTGGTAAGTGTCCATTTTAATAATACAACTGAACACTACAAAAATACAAAAAATAACAACGTGAAAGAACCAACGAAAATCGAAACAGACCCGTATGGTAACAAATACAGACACAGGAAACAACCACCCACAAAACCCAAAGGAAAACAGGCTCCCAATCAGAGAAAACGACTGACACCTGCCTCTGATTGAGAACCATACTAGGCCAAACACATAGAAAAAGACAACCTAGACATACAACATAGAATGCCCACCCACATCACACCCTGACCAAACAAAACATAGAAAAATACAAAGCAATCTATGGTCAGGGCGTGACAGTACCCCCCCCGCCCCCCAAAGGTGCGTACTCCGGCCGCAAAACCTGAACCTATAGGGGAGGGTCTGGGTGGGCATCTGGCGCGGGACGTGGACCCCACTCCACCATAGTCTTAGCCCGCTTAAGTGGCGTCTTTGGAGCGGCGACCCTCACCGCCGACCTTGGACTGGGGACCCTAATAAAGGGCACTACTGGACTGAGGGGCGCCTCTGTACTGAGGGGCGCCTCTGGACTGAGGGGCAGCTCAGGACTGAGGGGCAGCTCCGGACTGGAGGGAGACTCTGGCAGATCCGGACTGGAGGGAGACTCTGGCAGATCCGGACTGGAGGGAGACTCTGGCAGATCCGGACTGGAGGGCGGCTCAGGCAGCTCCTGATTGGAGGCGGCTCCTGACTGACGGGCGGCTCAGGCGGCTCAGGACAGACGGGCGGCTCAGGCGGCTCAGGACAGACGGGAGCACCTGTAGGGAGGAGACAGAGAGACAGCCTGGTGCGTGGGGCTGCCACAGGACCCACCAGGCTGGGGAGACCTACATGAGGCCTGGTGCTTGGAGGAGGCACCGGAAGGACCGGGCTGTGGGGGAGCACTGGAGCTCTGGTGCGCAGCCTTGGCACCACTCCCCCAGGCTGGATGACTACTCTAGCCCGGACCCTCCAGAGTGCAGGTACAGGTTGAACCGGGCTGTGGGTGAGCACTGGAGATCTGATGCATACTACGCGCACCTCCCCCTTAGGCTCAATACCCACATTCGCCCGGCACGAGCAGAGCGCAGGCATAGGACGCACTGCACCTGTAACGGATGTGAAATGGCTAGCTAGTTAGCGGGTACGCGCTAGTAGTGTTTCAATCAGTTACGTCACTTGCTCTGCAACCTAGATGTAGTGTTGCCCCTTGCTCTGCAAGGGCCGCGGCTTTTGTGGAGCGATGGGTAACGCTGCTTCGTGGGTGACTGTTGTTGATGTGTGCAGAGGTTCCCTGGTTCGCGCCCGTGTCGGGGCGAGGGGACGCCGTAAAGTTATACTGTTACACACCCTCCCAGCGCCCCGGAGACACAGCACGCAGAGCCGGCGCAGGAAACCCTGGACCAAAACAGCGTTCCCAGAGACCAGACACGCTGATCAGGCAAAATACGCCCTGGCTGGATGCCCACACTCGCATGACACTTTTGGGGGGCTGTCCTATAGTGCACCGGGCTATGAACGCGTACTGGCGACACCGTGCGCTTAACCGCATAACACGGTGCCTGACCAGTAACACGCTGCTTTTAATAAGCACGAGGAGTGGGCTCAGGTCTCCAACCTGACTCTGCCACACTCCCCGTGTGCCCCCCAATTCTTTTTTGGGGGGGGGGGCTGCCTCTCGTACCTGTTGCGCTGCCGTGCTGCCTCCTCATATCACCGCCGCTCAGCTTTCACTGCCTCCAGCTCTGCCTTGGGGCGGCGATATTCCCCAGCCTGTGACCAGGGTCCTTTACCGTCCAAAATCTCCTCCCATGTCCAGGAGTCCAGAACTCACTGCTGCCCGATACCACGCTGCTTGGTCCTTTTTTGATGGGTGGTTCTGTCACGGTTTTCCTCCTCGTCTGAAGAGGAGTATGAAATGTCGGACCAATGTGCAGCGTGGTAAGTGTCCATTTTAATAATACAACTGAACACTACAAAAATACAAAAAATAACAAGGTGAAAGAACAAACGAAAATCGAAACAGACCCGTATGGTAACAAATACAGACACAGGAAACAACCACCCACAAAACCCAAAGGAAAACAGGCTCCCAATCAGAGACAACGACTGACACCTGCCTCTGATTGAGAACCATACTAGGCCAAACACATAGAAAAAGACAACCTAGACATACAACATAGAATGCCCACCCACATCACACCCTGACCAAACAAAACATACAAACATACAAAGCAGTCTATGGTCAGGGCGTGACAACATACACATGTTTAGCAGATGTTATTGCGAGTGTTGCAAAATGCTTGTGTTTCTAGCTCCAACAGTGCAGTAATATCTAACAAGTACTATCTAACAATTTCACAACAATACAATCAATACACACAAATCTAAAGTAAAGGAATGAAATTAAAAATATATAAATATTTGGGTGAGCAGTCACAGCGGCATTGACTAAGATACAGTAGAATAGGATAGAATTAGTAATGAGATTAGTAACACAAAATATCTAAACATTTTTAAAATGACTAGCGTTCCATTATTAAAGTGGCCATTGATTTCAAGTCTATGTATAAAGGGCAGCAGCCTCTAAAGGGCAGCAGCCTCTATCAGGTGCTGTATGCGTTCTGGAGGGCATGTAGTTTGCCCCTGTTAATGCGTTGGACAGATAACACCACCCTCTGGAGAGCCCTGCAGTTGCGGGCGGTGCAGTTGCCGTAAAAGGTGGTGATACAGCCCGACAGGATGCTCTCAATTGTGCATCAGTAAAATTTTGTGAGGGTTTTAGGTGCCAAGCCAACTTTCTTCAGACATCTGAGGTTGAAGAGGCGCTGTTGCACCTTCTTCACCACACTGTCTGTTTGGGTGGACCATTTCAGTTTGTCAGTGATGTGAATGCTGAGGAACTTGAGGCTTTCCACCTTCTCCACTGTGGTTCCTATCAATGTGGATAGGGGGATGCTCCTTCTGCAGTTTCCTGAAGTCCACGATCAGCTCTTTGTTTTGTTGACGTTGGGTGAGAGGTTATTTTCCTGGCACCACACTCCAGGGCCCTCAGCTACTCTCTGTAGGCTGTCTCGTCATTATTGATAATCAGGCCTACTACTGTTGCGTCATCTGCAAACTTGATGATTGAGTTGGAGGCGTGCACGGCCACGTAGTCATGGATGAACAGGGAGCACAGGAGGGAACTGAGCACACACCCTTGTGGGGCCCCAGTGTTGAGGATCAGCGAAGCTGAGGTGTTGTTTCCAACCTTCACCACCTGGGGGTGGCCCGTCAGGAAGTCCAGGACCCAGTTGCACAGGGCAGGGTTCAGACCCAGGGCCTCAAGCTTAATGATGAGCTTGGAGGGTACTATGGTGTTGAATGTTGAGGTATAGTCAATGAACAGAATTCTTACATAGGTCTTCCTCTTGTCTAGATGGGATAGGGCAGTGTGCAGTGTGATGGCAATTGCATCATCTGTCGATCTATTGGGGCGGTAAGCAAATCTATGGTGTCAGGTAAGGTAGAGGTGATATGATCCTTGGCAAGTCTCTCAAAGCACTTCATGATGACAGAAGTGAGTGTTATGGGGCGATGGTAATTTAGTTCAGTTACATTTGCTTTCTTGGGTACAGGAACAATGGAGGACGTCTTGAAGCATGTGGGGACAGCAGACAATCCATTATGAAATGTCTATGTACTGCTTATGTATGGGTTATGAATGTGTTATGAAGTCCCTTCAACTAATTCATTAATGAGAGTATAAATGTATCTTTTGTTTGATGCAATCACCCTTCCAGAGTAACTCTAGCGAGAGTACAGTACTCTCATTTCTCTCCTCAGACACACAAACTGACACCTCCCTTCCCACCACCCCACAAACACACCATGCACACACTGAGACAGCTCTCCAATCAGTACACAGGTGTTGGTGATTATCCACTCACTTGACTCATCTGGGTAAGTGAAACACCTGCTGCCGGGCCCCAGAGGGCCAGTCCTCCACCTGGAATACTTCCATCCCCACCCTGGGTGTGTCTGCACATGAACATCATCATGAGACTGCAATCAATGGCTGTGTCTCAAATGGCACCCTATTCCATATTTAGTACACTACTTTTGACCGGGCACAAAGGCTTCTCACTACTTTTGACAAGTCCTTTGACGAGTCCTTTGGGTCCTGGTCAATAGTAGTAAGAAGCCTTTGGGCCCTGGTCAAGTGTAGTGAGAAGCCTTTGGGCCCTGGTTAAGTGTAGTGAGAGCCCTTTGGGCCCTGGTCAAAAGTAGTTAGAAGCCTTTGGGCCCTGGTTGAGTGTAGTGAGAGCCCTTTGGGCCCTGGTCAAAAGTAGTTAGAAGCCTTTGGGCCCTGGTTAAGTGTAGTGAGAAGTCTTTGGGCCCTGGTTAAGTGTAGTGAGAGCCCTTTGGGCCCTGGTCAAAAGTAGTTAGAAGCCTTTGGGCCCTGGTCAAAAGTAGTTAGAAGCCTTTGGGCCCTGGTCAAAAGTAGTTAGAAGCCTTTGGGCCCTGGTCAAAAGTAGTTAGAAGCCTTTGGGCCCTGGTCAAGAGTTGTGAGAAGCCTTTGGGCCCTTGTCAAAAGTAGTTAGAAGCCTTTGGGCCCTGGTCAAATGTAGTTAGAAGCCTTTGGGCCCTGGTCAAGTGTAGTGAGAAGCCTTTGGGCCCTGGTTAAGTGTAGTGAGAGCCCTTTGGGCCCTGGTCAAAAGTAGTTAGAAGCCTTTGGGCCCTGGTCAAAAATATTGAGAAAACTTTGGGCCCTGGTCAAAAGTAGTGCACTATATAGTATAGGGTGCCATTTTGGGCGTATACCTTGTCTCTGGAGGACTGATAGTGATGGTGATGGGAACAGTACAGCTGGAACATGGACGGGGGCTAGTGACAAAGCTATTTTTAGGATTTGTCTTATTAACAACAGCATGTATTTGTTTTGTGTGACTTACCTACAGAGAGGATGGATAGAATGCAGCCTCTTCATTTTGTGAGATGTTCAAGGACCACAGGACGACTAATATATGTACATTCAGGTGAATATGAACAGGTGAATATGAACAGAAATGCTTCTTACTTAGGTAATTTCATTATCTCTATAAAGTACATACTGTATGTGTTGACTGGAATGCCATGACTCGTGTTGTCCTTTTCAGGACGAGTATCTCCACATTCCTTACAGATAAATGTGATGGGTCTGTGAAGAAATGCATTAAACTGTTAAATTTCACAGTCTCTATAAAGTGCATTGAATAGAAAGCCATGACCACTCATTCTGGATGTGTCCACTCTGTCATGGCTCATAGCTGGTCATATTATCTCTCTTATCTGTGTCTTTCCCCCCTGATCTGGACTGGTGAGGATCCAGAGGCATTGTCCATCCACTGACGTTGACAACCCTCTGTGTTGACACATCTCTCAGATGTTTCCAGAAAACTTGCGTCGTCTAATGAGACTTATGGGTGGCAAAACATTGATGTAACACACCGTCTGCTTCGCCGGGACAGGGCTTCTCTCTGACACCTGCTCACATTTAGCTCAGTCATGTTAAATCATGTCAGCAGCGTTAGGTGGGTAGAGAGTGAATGCTTTTTCTGTCCTATAAGAGCAAGTCACACTACCTATGTGGGATATTCTGACATCATGTAAGTCTATCTCTTATTCACCATTTCTCTCTCTCTCTCGCTCTCTCTCTCTCTCTCTCTCACACACACACACACACACAACCCCACCCCAACACCCTTCCCCCCTTCCTCCCCCTCCCAACCTCCCTCCTCCCTCTCTCTCTCTCTCCCTCTTTCCTTCCTTCCTTCCCTCCAATTGAGTTGACATGGATGCTATAGGACAGACCAGTGGATGGATGAAACCTATGGGACATAATAGTGGATGGACAGAAGCCATGGGACAGAACAGTGGATGGATGGAAGCTATGGGACAGACCAGTGGATGGATGGAAGCTATGGGACAGACCAGTGGATGGATGAAACCTATGGGACATAATAGTGGATGGATGGAAGCTATGGGACAGAACAGTGGATGGATGGAAGCTATGGGACAGAACAGTGGATGAAGGCTGGATCTACCATCGGCACCAACCAGGACAAGCTAGAGCCCATGCTGGATAAGTTGATCCTCAAAAAGCTGAGAAGTATAGAGGCCAACACTATCCACACCCTCCACAGTACCTGCCTGGATTATTTAACGTAGTGCCAAAACAGAATGTTGCCGCAGATCCTTCTTACCATATGCTATGAGGCTTTTTAACACAAACACTTAGTTTTTTATATTCATTGATGCTGCTTTTAATATCATTGTGTCACTGTTGTGTTTTTATGGTGTATGTATTGGTAATGTATCTATTGGCTGGTGCGATCAAATTTCTCCTCTGGGGTATAAATAAAGTACTATCTTATCTTATGGATGGAAGCTATGGGACAGAACAGTGGATGGATGGAAGCTCCGGAACTGAACAGTGGATGGATGGAAGCTCCGCAACTGAACAGTGGATGGATGGAAGCTCCGCAACTGAACAGTGGATGGATGGAAGCTCCGGAACTGAACAGTGGATGGATGGAAGCTCCGCAACTGAACAGTGGATGGATGGAAGCTATGCGACAGAACAGTAGATGTATGGAAGCTCCGCAACAGAACAGTGGATGGCTGAAAGATATGGGACAGAACAGTGGATAGACGAAAGCTATAGGATAGAAGAGTGGATAGACGGAAGCTATAGGATAGAAGAGTGGATAGACGGAAGCTATGGGACAGAACAGTAGATGGATGGGAGCTATGAGACAGAACAGTGGATAGTAATGTGGAAGATGGATCTCACTTTTAGAACTAACACCCTTGGTCTATTTCCATCTGTTTTACAATCCATTCCTCCAGGAATGCACAGATGCATGTTGCTTTGAAAGAGCCAATTTTGACTTGAGTCCCATGGATCAATAATCCATATGACAGACAGCTAAAATCTCTCACTGGATCTGCCCCTCTGAAGAAAACCAGTCTGTGCTCAGAATATTGTAGTGTTTCATGTATTTCAAATGCAGAGAATGAGACATAATTTTTCATTTAAAGATTATAGTAATGTAGCTATCGCTTACCTCGATACGCAGGCATACGTTCTCTATGGATTATAATTTATGTCAGATTGACTTAATAAATACAAGCAACTGCCAAAATAAAGGAAGCACAAACATAAAGAGTCTTAATAGGGCGTTGGGCCACCACGAGCTGCCAGAGCCACTAGAACAGCTTCAATGCGCCTTGGCATAGATTCTACAAGTGTCTGGAACTCTATTGGAGGGATGCGACACCATTCTTCCACGAGAAATTCCATAATTTGGTGTTTTGTTGATGCTGATGGAAAACATTTTCCCAGGTGCCGCTCCAGAATTTCCCATAAGTGTTCAATTGGGTTGAGGTCCGGTGACTGAGACACACACACACACACACACACACACACACACACACACACACACACACACACACACACACACACACACACACACACACACACACACACACACACACACACACACACACAAACACACACACACACACACACACACACACACACACACATAAACCTCCTATGCTCTTTTGAGACCCCTCTTTCAAAGTCACTGAGATCTCTTCTTCTAGCCATGGTAGCCAAAATAACGTGCAACTGGGCGTTTTTATACATGACCCTAAGCATGATGGGAAGTATTAATTGCGTAATTACCTCAGGAACCACACTTGTGTGGAAGAACCTGCTTTCAATATACTTTGTATCCCTCATTTACTCAAGTGTTTCCTTTATTTTGTCAGTTACTTGTACACCTACCCACATTATTATAAATGGCTGAAAGCGTGAAGACAAGATTAAAGGTCATGGTTGGAATTAGCATGATATTTGCTGAAATTCACAAAGCTTTAAAGCCTTAACAACTAATAAGAATGTGGGTAAACATGATAACTTCAGTCTGCCATTTAGAAACCTGAACCTCAAACAAAGAAGCATCCTTCTAATATTCTTCTGATTATCAACCCATAGCTACAGTATACATCTCATGACATCTCTATTCTGTCCATAGTTTATAGCTATAGGTCCTCCTTATATACTGTACATTCACCTATAGCATGCACTACAAGGAACATAGTGAGTCTACTGAGATGTTCAAAGGTTGCAGGTTGATTATGTCTGATGGGCTGCTCTGACTTCTTTTCTTGGGCTCAAACTCTTTGATAGATTGTATCACTCTTCTCTTCCCTAATGTATCAAGCTCGGGTATGTCTGTGTACTGTTATGCATTGCCCATGTTTAATATACATTTGTTACTTACTTAATCATTTTCATCCCCATTGGTACATAAGGCTACAATGATACATTTATGTTAGATTAAATACTACCTTAAAACTATTGTAGAGCCATTTTTCATGTGAAATGTTGTGATTACCTTGGTTGGCCTGACCAGAGAACAAAAAGGAAACCATCTTTATTGATTCATTTATTCCCCTTTTCCCTCAGCTACCCTCTTTCTCTCTTTCCCCCTCTTTCCCGCTCTCACTCTCTTTCACCCTGACCCTCTCTTCCTCTCCTGACCTCTTTAGCTAGTAGTTAACTCCCCCACAGTGTAAAGTCTCTTAATAATCGACACTTTGTACATTCATTAGATGTGATTGGTTTTGTCGGGTTCACCTAGGGGTCATAAAAAGGGTTGTACCCAAATGTTTGGTGTATTAGAATAATGTATTATGTTTATGTTTTATTAATAGAAGGGGAGGGGTTAAAAGACCCCTCCCTCCTTACAGTTACAGGGTTTTAGACTACTGATTAACAATAGATATATTCATTGTAGAAGTTTAGTATTGTTCTACATTTGTATTTTAGTTCTCTCTCTGCCTCATTATAAAGAGGCCCTTAGACAGAACTCTGCAGGGGAGTGAAGGAGATAAGACTAGGTAAACATTCCACAATGGGTCAACTTTGGGGGAAGGGGACATTTACTGCTAAGTGTTTAGCTAACAATAAAGGCCCTGTTTATACAGCTTTGTAGGCATGGTTTTGGTCCCAGGGGTAGAGGATGATGATTTAGGCAGTGACGTCACCAGGGCGCGACTTTGGGTTTAATAAAACCACTGGAGACCTTTTGGTGGGGGCAGAACTTACTCAGAAACATGCGTGCTATGTTCCTGTTTGTCAACTTCTGTCTGCAATTGCATTAATACAGGTTTTTGAATGATTTAATTAAAGATATTGTCGTAATGCTAATTTCACCAATGAACCAATGATTGACAAAGAAGGACGTAAGAAACGAACCTTAACAGTTTGTTCGAGGCCAGTTTCATAACACTCCTTCTTGGCTCGCCATTGCCCACTGGCGATGATACCCACTTCCACTGAGCCAGGAGGACAAAGCCAAGTTGTTTAACAGATTGCAAATCTTGGCCGGTTCACTGAATGTCACGTTGAGGAATCCATACTAACAGTGTTCGGACACGTTCAACTGAGATGTGTAATTTTGCTCACGTTCCCAAACACAGAGAGAGGAATGAGGAAGTCCCATTGCTGATGTTCTTTCCTCCAGCCATTTATCTATGACTCCTCTTGGATTATCAGTGTGTGTGTGTGTGTGTGTGTGCATGTGAACGTGTGTGTTAGTGTGTGTGTGTGTGTGTGTGTGTGTGTGTGAGTGTTTGTACAGGTGTGTGTGAATGCGTGTGTACATAATTGTGTGTGTGTGCCTGCCTGACTGCCTGCCTAGGTGTATTGAGGCTAGAGGAAGGAATACAACTGACTTCCAGGAAAACTCTTCCAGTCTATCTCCCCTACGTGTCTCGCCTAGTGCCCTTCTCCCACTAAGAAGGAAGAAACAATGCTGTCAACCAGATGCACAAGCAGAGGACATGGTGCTGGTGGTGGTGCAGGTTACCAGCCAGGTTACCATCATTACCGGCAGGAGAGGAGGTTGTTTACAAGTAGCACGCTGTTTCACCTCTGCCATCATCCAACCAACACTTTACATCAGGCTTATGAAATAATATGGCTTTTCATATAACGTCTGCACAGGTCTCGGTTAAAGCTCTTCAATATTAATATAATTGGTTCCACACATTTCACAAACACTTGAATAGAAATGCCTGATAATTGCTTATGGGGAAAATTGCCATATTGTTACCATTGTTTATTCTGTTTTATTTCTAAGATCCAATCTGATCTATTAAGCTCTATCAAGCTCAATCAAGAGCAGTATTTGAAAGAAAACAAATCATATTTGACTGCTGCATAAGCTCAGCACACAGCGTATCAATCAAAGTAAGATTATTATATATGATTGCGTCATACAGTATACAGCTGACGTGGTTATCCAATATGACAGTAATGCATGAACATTGAGAAAAGATGGAGCTTAATTGGAGATTCTACATGGAGAAGATGGAAAAAGTTTCAGGCACTCTGAGTGCAACTTAATGATTCAAAGTCTGTCTCCCAGAGATAGTTCACTCAAAAAACACATCATCGTCACAGTTTTTGCTCTGTACTGACATTGCTCTATCTTGAAAACTTGACTGCTGACATGAACCATTTGTGGGGGATTTATATTAATGGACTCAATAATAAAATGCAAAAAGTTTTGATGGGTAGTGAGAGTTCCCACATAATAATGAAAGCTTTAGCGCCAGTCATGATGCACCTTCAGATAAACTTTTGGTAACACTTTATTTTAAGGTACACATATTAGCCACTAAGTTTTAGTAAGTCATCTCAATGTGGGACTAATCAGAGCATAGTACCTCAATATTTGCTCCCTATTCTTGCAGAAATGTCCTCGTTGGACAAAAAGGGGCACACCTCCCCTCATATATGCCATACAGCCAACATTCAAGTCCAAACTTTTTGAATGCCACACTTTTAAATACAATAAAAAACGCCTTACTTCAAGTCTATATGGCATTCCTATCATACATCAAGCCCTTGAGTCACTGCTGACATATGTCTTACATAAAACAAGATATAATTTATTTAAAAAGGGAGCCGTCCCTTTCAATCACACAAACACTCCAATTGACTTGTTTCTGCTGAGGTTTCATACCTCCATAGATTCCCCATGGACATCTGATGATCATTCAAATGCACTTTATTCTAGTTTAGCAGGTTCTTTCTTCTGTCATAAACATGGCACTGAGGTCTAATTCAATTCAGAATTGGGGATTCCCCAAAGGAGATGCAAATGCATGGGCTCACACATGTCATATAACAGCTTGATACACTGTATATACAAAAGTATGTGGAAACCCCTTAAAATTTGTGAATTCTTCTGTTTCACTACCAAGTTCCAAACTCCCTCTGGAAGCAACATCAGCACAAGAACTGTTCAGCGGGAGCTTCATGAAATGGGTTTCCATGGCCGAATAGCTGCACACAAGCCTAAGATCACTATGCATAATGCCAAGCGTCAGCTGGAGTGGTATTAAGCTTGCTGCCATTGGACTCTAGAGCAGTGGAAACGCGTTCTCTGGAGTGATGAATAACGGCTCATAATCTGGCGGTCCGACGGACTAATCTGGGTTTAGCGGATGCCAGGAGAATGCTACCTGCCCCAACTGTAAAGGTTGATGGAGGAGGAATAATTGTCTGGGGCTGTTTCATAGTTCAGGCTATTCTCCTTACTTACAGCATGCAATGAAATTCTACATTTACATTACATTTAAGTCATTTAGCAGACACTCTTATCCAGAGCGACTTACAAATTGGAAAGTTCATACATATTCATCCTGGTCCCCCCGTGGGAATTGAACCCTGGTCCCCCCGTTGGAATTGAACCCACAACCCTGGCGTTGCAAACGCCATGCTCTACCAACTGAGCCACACGGGACATTCTAGACATTCCAACTTTGTGGCAACTGTTTGGGGAAGGCCCTTTCCTGTTTCAGCATGACAATGCCCCCGTGCACAAAACGAGGTACAGACAGAAATGGTTTGAGCCCTGACCTCAACCCCATCGAACACCTTTGGGATGAATTGGAACGCCAACTGCGAGCCAGGCCTAATTGCCCAACATCAGTGCCCGACCTCACTAATGCTCTTGTGGCTAAATGGAAGCAAGTCCCCGAGGCAATGTTCCAACATCTAGTGGAAAGCCTTCCCAGAAGAGTGGAGGCTGTCATAGCAGCAAAGGGGGGACCAACTCCATATTAATGTCCATAATTTTGTATTGAGATGTTTGATGAGCAGGTGTCCACATACTTTTGGTCATGTAGTGTATATTATCCATTCAAAATTCAGAGAGATAATAAAATTGTTGTATCACAGACACTGTGACAGTATGAACATGGTATAAATACGGCCTATATTTGTTAAATAAATATTATCAAAGAGGGTATTTTCTTTCTGTAAAAATACAGTATTGCAATATATAAAAGTCTGTCCTTATTAACATGTTTTCATAGTTCGCCCCATATTCAATCATTGACACAAAATAACATTTGCACCAAGGTCTTACACAGTGCTTGGTTGGAATGAAAGAAGCCAGGATCTGTCTTTTTCCAAATCGGTCCATTAGACTATGTTCACCAAAATTCACAAATTACATTATGCTATAGAGACCTCTGATTATTCACTGTTCAGGGTTCATACATATTTTCCATGACTTCACCACATTTTCATTACTATTATTATAGCCTACATGAAAAGGTAACTATTATTGACACTGGAAGGCTGCTGTGTCTGATCCTATGTATACCTACCACCCCCTGCCATTGTGTTCTTGATCAAGGTACTTAACCCCCCACAAAGTAGAACTGCACTGTTGGTCACATGTTGTCAACATGTAGTCAACCCTCAAACTAGATCTCTGGATGTGTAGGCTTGGCTTTTGATCCAGCCCTGAAACACCAAAGCCTGTGTATCAAGGTTCTGTTGAGCAACTAATGTTTAGGCTACAATGTGGATAGGCCAGTGCTTGAACAAAAGCCTGCACACCCAGTAGCTATCGTGGTGGATGGTTGCCACCCTTGATATAAAATATTGTAACATTACAACCAAATACTTTTGTCTTCATAAAATGATTCCCTCATTCCGTGAATCAGGGATCAAATGTATAAGGTAGGCTACTTCAAAGCAAAGTCTGTAACAAGATAAGGCTCAAATATTCATGTTTCATGGGAGATCTATGCACAGCAAGTTATTTTTCAATTAGGCTATTCTTAGAATATTTGTAACATTGTAGCAACTAGGCTACATGGCTACAGTTTAATAGAGGGGAAAACCAGGAATCCAACCGTGCAGATTTATTGAGGCTATCTACAGTGCTGGTGGAAAGGCGACAACGACGTTAATGCTTAGTTAGCTATAGTTAACCAGAGAGATAACTGCTACAAGTTATGTTTTGAATTGGCTATGTAGTTAGTCTTTTGTCTGTCTTTATTTTATACCTTCTCCTGAAACGTCGCATTCTCTCCTCGGGCAACCGCCCACTCGCACTGGCACACACACAGCACACTGACAAGCACTGAAGGGTCATTCACCGAAGGCTAATATGTAGATTTTTAAGTGATTGATCATATTTAAAAGTGTTCGTTCATGAATTACATTAAAAAACATGTATAAACTAAAATCCATGATTTTTCATGACCTTACAAACCCTCATTTTACAATTTGGAACAGCGCAACATGCACATTCAGGTTGACGGATTGATTCAGTCAGTGCAATCTCCAACAGCCTACTCACATATTCACAGAGTAGCGGCAAATAAATGTAAACAAAGCGGTATCAGTAAATCAATTAATCCCCACTCTCCATTGCTATGCAATGCAGATCCCACCTTCATCACGCTGTGATCAACCTTTTTTAACTAGGTGTATGAATCTTGGCCGGCTTTTAAACTACTTTCTTTTATAGAGGAGCTGGGTCGATACCAGACCTACGCTACGGAATATGACTGACCGTCAAGTGTTTTAGATGCCATTCCCTCAGGTGTTGCATCCAGGAACGTGTCAAGACCCTCAGAACCTACCTTCCATTAACCTGTTGACTCATCAGTAGGAAAGATTTGTTTCCCTTTTGGTCCATTCAACAACAGAGCGATACAAACCTTGTTTCAGCAGGATGTTGTATCTATACCTTATTGGAACGTTTTTTTTCCAATATCTGTTGGAAAAAATAGCCTTGCCAAAATACCCCCCCCCCCCTTCTAGTTTCCTTAATTTTGTGGCTAGTCAAATACTTTCTGTGGCACACATCAGAGTCAAATACTTTTTATAAAACTAACTTGACATCAGGATAGGCAACCGAAATTAATAATTCATGTATGTATTAAAAATAGAGGAGGAAGTAAAATGTTGGTAAGCAATAAACATTTCAGAACAACTACTAGTCGAAGAAGACATGGGAGAGATGACAAATTTTGCCAAATAGATATATTTATGGACTAACAAATAGCCAAACCGAAAACTGCAGACATTACTTGTGCCTCCCCCGCGATCAAAGCGACATAAAAAAAAAAAGAAACGCAGTCTAGCATGATCCGAAATCTCATCTACCAAGAAAGTCGCAGCAATGAAGAATTGAGTGCGTGTGCGTTCACGCGAAGGGGGGGGGGGGGGGGGGGGATTCTGGCAGGGGGAGCTTTTCGACACAAGACCGGCGAAAAGGGTAGACAGATTGTGCAAACAGGTGCTGAAACGAAAGCTAGCAATATGATGGCTTATAGCTAGCAGCTTAGATAGCTGGCTATGGTGAGAGATCTGCTAACTGGCTATCAACCCTGTTATACTGTATGAATTAGCTTGATTAGATTCTGTTTATTTTACTTTTCCATTTAGAAAAAAGAAGATTCAGTGGCTTCTGTCTAGCCACTATCTGAAAAGCATGTCAAGGTAATTACACAATCAGCTACAACATGTTCATTTTATTCTGTTGACCAGTCTGCCAGTACGTCTTTCTGTCTGCCTGTCCACTTACGATTTCCAGTACCAGGCAGGAGAGTGGTGGTGGCAACTGGAGGGCAAGCAACTTCACTGAGCATATGTAGAAGCTCATCGCCATGAAGTTAATCTATACCAGCTGATACCACTAGCTAGGTCCCAAGATAACAATTCACTTTGACCCAAGAGAACAAGTGGGCTCCCGAGTGGCGCTGAGGTCTAAAGCACTGCATCTTAGTGCTAGAGGCGTCACTACAGACCCTGGTTTGATGCCAGGCTGTATCACAACCGGCCATGGTTGGGAGTCCCATAGGGCGGCACACAATTGGCCCAGCGTTGTCTGGGGTAAGCCATCATTGTAAATAAGAATTTGTTCTTAGCTGACTTTCCTAGCTAAATAAAAAATAAACAATTCAGACTAAGAATTTGCAAAATGTAAGATCATAATGAACAATATTATAAGGACAGAAGGGATCTGATCCAAAATCTGCCCTACTACTCTGAGAGTCTTTAGGCCCTGGTCACTAACTCCATTGTTTTGCCTTGCTTCTGGAGAGCTACACTTGTACGCATTGCTTTATGTGTGTGTTTTAGGAGTTCCAGGTGGGGGTGTATCCACTGGAGGGCAACATTAGTGAGCACATGTAGGAGTCCATCCTTGTGACGACCATCTACACAAGCGAAGGAGGTCTCCTATATTATAAGGTACATTCCAGAAACAACATTTAAAAAGCCCCTCGGTCAGCACATAACAGTAAATAGCTTTTATTGGAAAACAGTTTCAGGATTACAGATTCATTTTTCTCGCATTGGCGCATTTTTCGGATGTAAACTGTATTTTCAAAACTGATGGAGTATGGTGATATGGCAAGGGTAGAAACCTGGTAGAGTCATGAGCCTTTCATCCAACTTCATGTCATGCCTATGGTTCTCTTCAAAGGCCTTGTGCTCTCTGAGATAAAAAAAGAAGAAATGAGCTGGTTGAGAGAATGCCAACAGTGTGCAAAGTTGTCATCAATGCAAAGGGTGGCTACTTTGAAGAATCTCCAAAATAAAATTATTTTGATTTGTTTAACACTTTTTTGGTTATTACATAATTCCATAGGTGTTATTTCATAGTTTTGATGTCATCACTATTTATTCTAGAACATAGAAAATAGTAAAAATAAATTAAAACCCTGGAATGAGTAGGTGTGTCCAAAATGTTGACTGGTGTGTATATATACATATATATATACGCAGTGCATTCTAGCCTTATTCTAAAATGTGTTAAATATATATTTATTTTATCATCTACACTAAATACCCTATAATGACAAATTAAAAACAGGTTTTTAGATTTTTTTGCAAATGTATGAAAAAATATTTACTTAAGTATTCAGACCCTTTACTCAGTACTTTGTTGAAGCACCTTTGGCAGCGATTACAGCCTTGATTCTTCTTGTGTATGATTCTACAAGCTTGTTACACCTGTATTTGGGGAGTTTCTCCCATTCATCTCTGCAGATCCTCTCAAGCTCTGTCAGGTTGGATGGGGAGTGTCTTTGCACAGCTACTTTCAGGTCTCCAGAGATGTTTGATCAAGTTCAAGTCGGAGCTGGCTGGGTCACTCAAGGACATTCAGAGACTTGTCCGGAAGCCACTCCTGCGTTGTCTTGGCTGTGTGTTTAGGGTCGTTGTCCTGTTGGAAGGTGAACCTTCGCCCCAGTCTGAGGTCTTGGGAGGTCTGGAGCAGGTTTTCATTGAGGATCTCTCTGTACTTTGCGCCGTTCATCTTTCCCTCGATCCTGACTAGTCTCCCAGTCCCTGCCGCTGAAAACATCCCCACAGCATGATGCTGCCACCACCATGCTTCACCGTAGGAATGATGCCAAGTTTCCTCCAGATATGACAATTGGCATTCAGGCCAGAGCTAAATCTTGGTTTCATCAGACCAGAGAATCTTGTTTCTCGTGGTCTGAGAGTCCTTTAGGTGCCTTTGGGCAAACTCCAAGCAGGTTGTCATGTGCCTTTTACTGAGGAGTGGCTTCCGCCTGGTCACTCTACCATAAAGGCCTGATTGGTGGAGTCCTGCAGAGATGATTGTCCTTCTGGAAGGTTCTCCCATCTCCACAGAGAAACTCTGGAGATCTGTCAGAGTGGCCATTGGGTTCTTGGTGACCTCCCTGACCAAGGCCCTTCTCTCCCGATTGCTCAGTTAATATAGGCGGCCAACTCTAGCAAGAGTCTTGGTGGTTCCAAACTAATTCCATTTAAGAATGATGGAGGCCACTGTGTTCTTGGAGACCTTCAAAGCTACAGAGTCTTTTTGATACCCTTCCCCAGATCTGTCTCTTGACATAATCCTGTCTCGGAGCTCTATGGACAATTCCTTTGACCTCATGACTTGGTTTTTGCTCTGATATGCACTGTCAACTGTGGGACCTTATATGTGACCGTGATTCGGTCTTAAGTAGCAAAATTTGCAATGGTGTTTTTTATATTGGATAAAAGTGGAGCTAGAAAACTGTATATCAAACGCTATAGTTGATGAACAATGGGAAAGTAATTATAATTTGAAAGTTGATAAACTTGTAACCTCACTTTTGAGAAAATGCCCTTTGAATGTTTTGGTACCTACTGGAGAGCTCTTCTTTGTCTACACCCATTCAGCATCATTCCTACCCTCTTAAGCTTTAGCCCCACCCATCTCTTTAAGTATTCACATGTGAGGCTATGTACTAAACAACCAACGATTTCAAGCCTAAAGGCTGGTTTATGCTACGGGTGTGTTCGTAAATTTAATCTGGAGTGCCAGAGTGTGCTCTGGGCATTTGTAAACTCAGAGCGTTGTCAGATTGTCCGTTCATAAATTCAGAGCGTTTCGGTCTCAGAGCGCTTATAGCGCACACTGGACGCTCTGGCCGAAGAGTAGGGTTGATCCGAGCGTTCTGACCTAACAACAGCAGTCAAGCACCCAAGCTAACTGTCTAATGTTGGCTAGTTTGCTAGCTACTTCCAGACACAAATGAGAGAACAGCTCACTATGACCATTTTACTCGCCCTTGCAGAGCTGGTTAGGCTGTTTTTATGTTATCCAGAGCGTTGGTGACTGCAACTGTGCTGCTGGCAACAATAGAATTTTTGCACGGGGGCATTCTCATGCTGAAACAGGAAAGGGCCTTACCCAAACTGTTGCCACAAAGTTGGAAACAAATAATCGTCTAGAATATCATTGTATGCTGTAGTGTTAAGATTTCCCTTAACTGAAACAAAGGAGCCACAGACCATTATTCCTCTTCCACCAAACTTTACAGTTGGCACTACGCATTGGGGCAGGTAGCATTCTCCCGGCATCCTTCAAACCCAGATTTGTCCATCGGACTGCCAGATGGTGAAGCGTGATTCATCCCTCCAGAGAACGCATTTCCACTGCTTCAGATTCCAATGGCGGTGAGCTTTACACCCGACAAACTGTTCTTGTGCTGACGCTTCTTCTTCTCACTTGGTAGTGAGTGTTGCAACTGAGGACAGACGATTTTTATGCGCTACGGGCTTCAGCACTCGGCACTCCCGTTCTGTGAGCTTGTGTGGCCTTCCACTTCGCGGCTGAGCCATTGTTGCTTTCTACTTCACAGTAACAGCATTTACAGTGACCGGGGTAGTGCTAGCAGGGCAGAAATTTGACTAACTGAGTTGTTGGAAAGGTTGCATCCTATGACGGTTCCACATTGAATGTCACTGAGCTCTTCAGTAAGGCAATTCTACTGCCAATGTTTGTCTATGGAGATTGCATGGCTGTATGCTCTATTTTATACACCTGTCAGCAATGGGTGTGCCTGAAATAGCCGTATCCATAAATTTGAAGGGGTGTCCACATACTTTTGTATATAAATAGTTTGGGTATAACGTGTGTATTTATGTTGTATATACAGGGCGCATTTGTAAAAGAGACCTAGGATTCATTATGTCTTTCCTGTTTAAATAAAGGCTAAATAAAACAGTAAAATTCTGGCAATTTTATGTTGGAAACCATATTCAAGGAAATCTAGTTGTTTACTTATTTACTGTATGTAAATTATATCCTGTTTCTTGAACTCCAGTAGACAAGAATTACTGTCTAAGCTTGTAAGCAAGAAGACTTGAGTGGACTAGCTATGTACTCAACTCCTATTCAAATTTGACAAAGACACATCACTTGTTGATCAAGCTAAATTATACAGTAAAACGCGTTGCTAGCCAGTAAGCAAAACAACACTGTTGCCTGTCACTATAGCCAGCTATGTAAAACACTGTAATTTACATATTAGCCATCATTTTGCTACCTTTCGTTTCAGCACCTTGCTTGCCTGAACCGTTCCCATTTTGCTTGGAACTGCTCGCACGCGCATGTTAGTCGTAACAACAGTAACTATGCAGCGGAGTTGTGTGAGAGATACACGGAATTATAATCCATAACTTTTATTTGTGACGCACATCGGCGCAACGGTCAGTCAGATTCGCATTAATGAGATGTGTCATCGACACAGGTATGCAATTCCCTAAAAATTAGAAGTGCCTGTATGGCGCTCCAGACAGTGTTGTGCCGAAAATATCCCCCTGACAGAATCCCCCCTTCTAATTTCCTTAATTTTGTGGCTTGAGTCAAATAGTTTCTGCGACACACATCAGAGTCAAATACTTTCTATAGAACAAACTTCACGTCAGGATAGGCAACCGAAATTAATAGTTAATGTATGTGTGTTATATTAAACATAGAGGATGTTGGCAAGCAATAAACATTTCAGAACAACTATGGCTGAATTATTATCCTTACACTTTCAAAAATACTAGTCGAATAAGAAATGGGAGAGATTACGAATTTTGGCAGAGATATTTATTTATAGACTAATACAAAAATCAGTAGCGGATTTACGTACGGGCGACATTGGCAGCATCTTGTCGCAGGCGGCACCGGGCGCCCCGGGGTGTGGGCGGGGGCTGAAGGGGGGGGGTTCGCCCAGGGCGCAATACAAGATAGAACCGCCACATACACTTGAAACAAATAGCCAAACCGTAAACGGTGATTGAATTCCCCCTGTTGGATTCCAATAGATTAATGATACCATTTCCCTCTGTCTACCTTGCTTGTTGTCGTCCTCCGGAGTTGGACAGCGATCAAATGAACAAAAGTTAGGTCAACACTACACAGTGTAATATTTCACTAATCTGATTTGGTCGTTTGCATAGCTGTAGGTGAAAGTGAGTTTAAATACATTCAATCAACAGTAGGGGGGTGATGGGGGATTACTGCACCATCACCAAGCTGCATCCTTTAGTGTTAAACTTGTCTAATTCCCAACCACTGCAGGCTTAGGGACATGTGTTGTGGCTACTGGCTAATGTGTCCACTCAACATTATACCACAGAGGATGACAAACACAGTGACAAACAGATGGAGTGTTCAGAGCTGAATACTACAAAGCAGGATTAAAAAAATAACCATAACATTTTGATAAGAAACCAGAAATAACTTTACATTTTCTGGTTAATTAAAAAAGCTACATTTAGATATCCGTTTTCATTTGTCGAATCAATTAGACCATGCCTATTTAAAGCTTATCTTTCTAAAAAATATATATTTATATTAGAATATTTAGGCAAGTTAGCTGGCTAACTCACTGAACCTGCTTTGTAGAGTACCCCCATCTGGGCTTTGTTCGGTAATAGGCAAGAAACAGAGGAAAACATTTTGAACCTGAGTTAACAAAGAGATGGTAGAAAGTACTACTTGAGCTTGATCAATACATGTTAAATTGCATTTTCTGTTTCAACACAGTTTCAATTTTCATGCTAATGTTCCCGATACTACGTTCTTAGAAAAAAAAATCTAAAAGGGTTCTTCGGCTGTCCCCATAGCATAACCATTTTTGGTTCCAGGTAAAACTATTTTTGATTCAAGGTAGAACAATTTTGGGTTCCATGTAGAACCCTCAGTGGAAAGGGTTCTACATGGAACCCAAAACGGTTCTTCAAATCAAATCAAATAACATTTTATTGTTCACATACATGTGTTTAGCAGATGTTATTGCGGGTGTAGCGAAATGCTTGTGCTTCTATTGTAGCTCCGACAGTTGCTTTAATATCTAACAAGTAATATCTAACAATTACACAACATATACCCAGTACACACATTCCTAGTAAAGGAATGGAATTAAGAAAAAAATAAAATATGGACAAGCAATGTCAGAGCGGCACAGAATAAGATACCGTAGAGTAGTATAGGATACATATGAGATGGGTAATACAAGAAATGTAGGAATTACTAAAGTGACTAGTGTTCCATTTATTAAAGTGGCCAGTGATTTCAAGTCTATGTATATAGGCAGCAGGCTCTATGTGCTAGTGATGGCTATTTAACAGTCTGATGGCCTTGGATGGAAGCTGTTTTTCAGTCTCTTGGTCCCAGCTTTGATACACCTGTACTGATTTCGCCTTCTGGATGATAGTGGGGTGAATAGGCAGTGGCTCGGGTGGTTGTTGTCCTTAATGATCTTTTTGGCCTTCCTGTGACATCGGGTGCTGTAGGTGTCCTGGAGGGCAGGTAGTTTGCCCCTGGTGATGCGTTGGGCAGACCGCACCACCCTCTGGAGAGCCCTGCAGTTGCAGGCGATGCAGTTGCCGGACCAAGCAGTGATACAGCCTGACAGGATGCTCTCGATTGTGCATCTGTAAAAGTTTGTGAGGGTTTTAAGTGACAAGACAAATTTCTTCAGCCTCCTGAGGTTGAAGAGGCACTGTTGCACCTTCTTCACCACGCTGTCTGTGTGAGTGGACCATTTCAGTTTGTCAGTGATGTGTATGCCGAGGAACTTGAAGCTTTCCACCTTCTCCACTGCGGTCCCGTCGATGGTGATAGGGGGGTGCTCTCTCTTCTGTTTCCCGAAGTCCACGATCTTCTCCGTTGTTTTGTTGACTTTGAGTGAGAGGTTATTTTCCTGGCACCACACTCCCAGAGCCCTCACCTCTTCCCTGTAGGCTGTCTTGTCATTGTTGGTAATCAGCCCTACTACTGTTGTGTCATCTGCAAACTTGATGATTGAGTTGGAGGCATGCTTGGCCACGCAGTCATGGGTAAACAGGGAGAACAGGAGGGGACTGAGCACGCACCCTTGTGGGGCCCTAGTGTTGAGGATCAGCGAAGTGGAAGTGTTGTTTCCTACCTTCACCAGCTGGGGGCGGCCCGTCAGGAAGTCCAGGACCCAGTTGCACAGGGCAGAATTCAGTCCCAGGGCCTCAAGCTTAATGATGAGCTTGGTGAGTACAGTCGAGGCCAAAAGTCTTGGGAATGACACATACATTAATTTCCACAAAGTTTGCTGCTTCAGTGTCTTTAGATATTTTTGTCAGATTACTATGGAATACTGAAGTATAATTACAAGCATTTCATAAGTATCAAAGGCTTTTATTGACAGTTACATGAAGTTGACGCAAAGAGTCAATATTTGCAGTGTTGACCATTCTTTTTCAAGACCTCTGCAATCTGCCCTGGCATGCTGTCAATTAACTTCTGGGCCACATCATGACTGATGGAAGCCCATTCTTGCATAATCAATGCTTGGAGTTTGTCAGAATTTGTGGGGTTTTGTTTGTCCACCCGCCTCTTGAGGATTGACCACAATTTCTCAATGAGATTAAGGTCTTGGGTGTTTCCTGGCCATGGACCCAAAATATCGATGTTTTGTTCCCCAAGCCACTTAGTTATTACTTTTGCCTTATGGAAAGGTGCTCCATCATGCTGGAAAAGGCATTGCTCGTCACCACACTGTTCCTGGATGGTTAGGAGAAATTGCTCTGGGAGGATGTGTTGCTACCATTCTTTATTCATGGCTGTGTTCTTAGGCAAAATTGTGAGTGAGCCCACTCCCTTGGCTGAGAAGCAACCCCACACATGAATGGTCTCAGTATGCTTTACTGCACGACGCAGGACTGATGGTAGCGCTCACCTTGTCTTCTCAGGACAAGCTTTTTTCCCGATGCGCCAAACAATTGGAAAGGGGATTCATCAGAGAAAATGACTTTACCCCAGTCCTCAGCAGTCCAATCCCTGTAACTTTTGCAGAATATCAATTTGTACTTGATGTTTTTCCTGGAGAGAAGTGGCTTCTTTGCTGCCCTTCTTGATACCAGGCCATCCTCCAAAAGTCTTTGCCTCACTGTGCTTGCAGATGCACTCACACCTGCCTGCTGCCATTCCTGAGCAAGCTCTGTACTGGTGGTGCCCCGATCCCGCAGCTGAATCAACTTTAGGAGACGGTCCTGGCACTTGCTGGACTTTCTTGGGTACCCTGAAGCCTTCTTCACAACAATTGAACTGCTCTCCTTGAAGTTCTTGATGATCTGATAAATGGTTGATTTAGGTGCAATCTTACTGGCAGCAATATCCTTGCCTGTGAAGCCCTTTTTGTGCAAAGCAATGATGACGGCACGTGTTTCCTTGCAGGTAACCATGGTTGACAGAGGAAGAACAATGATTCCAAGCACCACCCTTCTTTTGAAGCTTCCAGTCTGTTACTCGAACTCAATCATCATAACAGAGTGATCTCCAGCCTTGTCCTCATCAACACTCACACCTGTGTTAACGAGAGAATCACTGACATGATGTCAGCTGTTTCTTTTGTGGCAGGGCTGAAATGCAGTGTAAATGTTTTTTGGGGATTCAGTTCATTTGCATGGCAAAGAGGGACTTTGCAATTAATTGCAATTAATCTGATCACTCTTCATATCATTCTGGAGTATATGCAAATTGCCATCATACAAACTGAGACAGCAGACTTTCTGAAAATGTATATTTGTGTAATTCTCAAAACTTTTGGCCGCGACTGTACTATGGTGTTGAATGCTCATCTATAGTCAATGAACATCATTCTTACATATGTATTCCTCTTGTCTAGATGGGATAGAGCAGTGTGCAGTATGATGGTGATTGCATTGTCTGTGGACCTATTGGGGCGGTAAGGAAATTGAAGTGGGTCTAGAGTGACAGGTAAGGTGGAGGTGATATGATCCTTGACTAGTCTCTCAAAGCACTTCATGATGACAAAAGTGAGTGCTATAGGGCGATAGTAATTTAGTTTAGTTAACTTTGCTTTCTTGGGTACAGGCACAAGGGTGGCCATCTTGAAGCATGTGGGGACAGCAGACTGGGATAGGGAGAGATTTATTATGTCCGTAAACACACCAGCCAGCTGGTCTGCGCATGCTCTGAGGACGAGGCTAGGGATGCCGTCTGGGCCGGCAACCCTGCAAGAGTTAACACGCTTAAACGTCTTACTCACGTTGGCCACTGAGAAGGAGAGCCCAAAGCCCTTAGTAGCGGGCCGCGTCGGTGTCATTGTGTTAATCTCAAAGCGGGCAAATAAGGTGTTTAGCTTTCTGGAAGCAAGACTTCGGTGTCCGCAACGTGGCTGGTTTTCCTTTTGTAGTCCGTGATTGTCTGTAGTCCCTGCCACATACGTCTCATGTCTGAGCCGTTGAATTGCAACTCCACTTCACTTTGTCTCTATACTGACGTTTTGCCTGTTTGATTGCCTTGCGGAGGGAATAACTACACTTTTTGTATTCCGCCATATTCCCAGTCACCTACTTGGAACCAAGAGGGTTCTACCTGGAACCAGCAAGGGTTCTTCAAAGGGGTTTCCTTCGGGGACAGATCAAAATCCTTTTAGGTTCTAGATGGCACCTTTTTATCTAAGAGTGTACTATGCTGAATACTACCCTGATCTATCCTACAAAAGTTTAATGTAAATGCTTCACAAAACCTGTAATTGTTGGCAACTGTTAGCAGTAGCACTAATACAAAATGCACATTTGTTTGATCCCCACCAATACAAATATGCCAAACCAAATCATTCCTTATCTGTTCTCTTTCATGTTTCAGTTGAACATGCTGTCAAGTTCAAATAGAGTGATATAATCAGCCAGGTCACCAGTGATACAAGTCACTGTTCGACATCCATCCATGTCTGAGGACCCCAGGAGATTATGTGAAAATTGGTCACTACGGGCAACAGTGATGATTCAAGTAGATTTTGGTTTGCTAGGTTGTTGGGGATGGGGATGCCAGATGGTTATAAGCATCTGCCTTTGATTCTAAAGGTTGGAAGTTTGAATCCAGTGATAGAAAGTTATTTTTTATATATTTGTTTTAAGCCTATCCCAAATCTTAACCCTTACCATGACCATTTGGAGATAACGCCTAACAAGAATTTTGAGGCATTGCCTGAACTTAACCCTAACCTTAAAAATTCTGAGTTATTGCCTAAACTTAAACATGGATGAATGTCTCATTCTAACATGTGAGAGCTGGTACTGTAGGATATAATAATGGATTCAAAAACATTACCCCCTCTAGGCAACATATATAGTTAATCAATTGTCTATGACTCAGATGAAATGATCTTCCATCAAATATACATCTCTATTGAATAATGTAGTTAAAAAAAACGGAATTCCATTGGAGGAACTCAAGTATAGATGCCTAATGGAACTCTAACATGTATGGACCTCAGTCAGAGAGGGGAGTTGGTGTTGGCCCTTGTAGGTAAGAGGACTTCTGTATTTCTTCACATGGTATGTTATTCCATCAATCTGGCAGGCTCACCATTACCGTGGTATATTTAGACCTTATAAAGTGGCTCCCCTCCTTCTACTGAGCCCTGGAGTGGCTTCCAGTGCATGGGCAAAAGGGTCTGATTTTATGTCATATTTAAAAAAATATGTAAATTATAGATTTACAAACCTATAATGATTTAAGCCCCTTTCTCACAAAAGTGGCCATGGGCAATCTGATGGGAACCCACTCACCTGTCTTCCCATTCAATTTGGAAAAAGAGACTAAAAAGAGAGAGGCTCTCAAATAGCCTTTCCATCTTCCTCCTCTTCATAATCATCACTCATCATAATCACTGTAGCCTTTGGGTTTCTCCAAACATCATCATCCATTAGCAAGATTTTCTAACTTTACTTTGTATGGAAGTTGTGCACACGTTTATTATCCTGTCTATATCCAAGTCTAATCCATGCGTCAAACATTAAAAAATATATGATTTACGAGGCTATGAGGCTACGAGCCTACCACTAAGACAACATAATAAAAAATGTATAATAATGATTATAACATTTGAATAAACGTTATGCATAAGGGGTTTTGTTTAACAGTGGGATAGCTATAGCCTTTGCAATAGGACATGAGGAAATATTGTTGTGTCTGCTTCAAAGACACTATGACAGTATATAGTGCCTTCATAAAGTATTCATACCCCTTGACTTATTCCACATTTTGTTGTGTTACAGCCCGAATTCAAAATTGAATATATATGTTTTTCCTCACCCATCTACACACAATACCTCATAATGATAAAGTGAAAACATTAGACATTTGTGCAAATTTATTGAAAATGAAATTCAGAATAATCTAATTTACATAAGTGTAACGGATACTGAGTCAATACATGTTAGAGTCACCTTTGGCAGTGATTACAGCTGTGAGTTTTTCTGGGTAAATCTCTCAAAGTTTTGCACACCTGGATTGTACAATATTTGCACACTATCCATTTTAATGTCTGCCATAGATTTTCATAACGATTCAAGTCTAAACTGTAACTACACCACTCAGGAACATTCAATGGCGTCTTGTAAGCAACTCCAGTGCATATTTGTCCTTGTGTTTTTGTTCTGCTGAAAGGTGAATTAATCTCCCAGTGTCTGGGGGAGGATTCTTATGATTTTGCCAGTGCTTAGCTCCCTTCCGTTTCATTTTTTATCCTGAAAAACTCCCCAGTCCTTAATGATTACAAGCATACCCATAACATGATGCAGCCACCACTATACTTGAATATATGAAGAGTGATACTAGGTAATGTGTTTATTGGATTTGCCCCAAAAATAACACTTTCTATTCAGGACGAAAAGTGAATTGCTTTGCCACATTTTTTGCAGGATTACTTTAGTGCATTGTTGCAAACAGGCATGTTTTGGAATATGTTTTATTCTGTACAGGCTTCCTTCTTTTCACTCTGTCAATTAGGTACATTTTGTGGAGTAACTACAATGTTGTTGATCCATCCTGAGTTTCCTCCTATCACTGCTATTAAACTATGCACTGGAGTTGCAACGAACCGCCTTTGCCTTCTCTGCCTGGCCGGTTTCCCTCTCTCCACTGGGATTCTCTGCCTCTAATCCTATTACAGGGGCTGAGTCACTGGCTTACTGGTGCTCTTTCATGCCGTCCCTAGGAGGGGTGCGTCACTTGAGTGGGTTGAGTTACTGACGTGATCTTCCTGTCTGGGTTGGCGCCCCCCCCTTGGTTTGTGCTGTGGTGGAGATCTTTGTGGGCTATACTCGGCCTTGTCTTAGGATTGTAAGTTGGTGGTTGAAGATATCCCTCTAGTGGTGCGGGGGCTGTGCTTTGGCAAAGTGGGTGGGGTTATATCCTTCCTGTTTGGCCCTGTCCGGGGGTATCATCGGATGGGGCCACAGTGTCTCCTGATCCCTCCTGTCTCAGCCTCCAGTATTTATGCTGCAGTAGTTAATGTGTTGGGGGGCTAGGGTCAGTTGGTTATATCTGGAGTACTTCTCCTGTGTCCTGTGTGAATTTAAGTATGCTCTCTCTGATTCTCTCCTTCTCTCTTTCTTTCTCTCTCTCGGAGGACCTGAGCCCTAGGACCATGTGTCAGGACTACCGGGCATGATGACTCCTTGCTGTCCCCAGTCCACCTGGCCTTGCTGCTGTTCCAGTTTCAACTGTTCTGCCTGCGGCTATGGAACCCTGACCTGTCCACCGGACGTGCTACCTGTCCCAGACCTGCTGTTTTCAACTCTCTAGAGACCGCAGGAGTGGTAGAGATACTCTTAATGATCGGCTATGAAAAGCCAACGGACATTTACTCCTGAGGTGCTGACTTGCTACACCCTCGATAACTACTGTGATTATTATTATTTGACCATTCTGGTCATTTATGAACATTTGAACATCTTCGCCATGTTCTGTTATAATCTCCACCCGGCACAGCCAGAAGAGGACTGGCCACCCCTCATAGCCTGGTTCCTCTCTAGGTTTCTTCCTAGGTTTTGGCCTTTCTAGGGAGTTTTTCCTAGCGACCGTGCTTCTACACCTGCATTGCTTGCTGTTTGGGGTTTTAGGCTGGGTTTCTGTACAGCACTTCGAGATATTAGCTGATGTACGGAGGGCTATATAAAATAAACTTGATTTGATTTGTAACTGTTTTAAAGTCACCATTGGCCTCATGGTGAAATCCCTCAGTGGTTTCCTTCTTCTCTGGCAACTGAGTTAGGAAGGACGCCTGTATCTTTGTAATGACTGGGTGTATTGATACACCACCCTAAAGCGTAATTAATAACTTCACCATGCTCAAAGGGATTTTTTTTACCCATCTACCAACAGGTGCCCTTCTTTGCAAAGCATTGGAAAACCTCCCTGGTCTTTGTGGTTGAATCTGTGTTTGAAATTCAATGCTCAACTGAGGGACCTAACAGGTAACTGAATGTGTGGGGTACAGAGATGAGGTAGTCATTCAAAAATCATGCTAAACACTATTAATGCACACAAAGTGAGTCCATGCAACTTATAATGTGACTTGTTAAGCACATTTTTACACCTGAACTGATTTAGGCTTGCCATAACAAAGGGGTTGAATACATATTGACTCAAAACATTTCTGCTTTTATATTTTTTTATGAATTTGTTAACATTCTAAAAACATGATTCCACTTTGACATTATGGGGTATTAGGTGTAGGCCATTGACACAAAATCGCAATTAAATTTATTTTAAATTCAGGCAGTAACACAACAAAATGTGGAAAAAGTCAAGGGGTGTGAATACTTTCTGAAGGCACTGTAAATGTTCTACAAATATGACCGATTGTACAACAAACCTAGATTTGTTAAATACATATTATTATCAGAGCCAGAATTTTTTGTTGTTGTCAAAATACAGTATTGCAATGTATAAAAGTCTATCCTTATCAACATAATTTCAGAGTTCTCCCCATATTCAATTATTGATACAGAATTACATTTGTACCAAGGTGTTACACATTTTCATGGGCATATGAATTCCCCCAGTTGGATTCCAATAGGTTCATGATACATTTCCCTCTGTCTTCTTTTCTCATTGCCATCCTCCATCCGGAGTTAGAGCGCGAACAAATATACGGTCAACACTATACAGTGTAATATTTCACTAATCTGATTTGTCATTTGCATAGCTGTCGGCGAGAGTGAGTTTAGACACATCAGTCAGTCAACAGTAGGGGGATGATGGGGGATTACTGCACCATCACCAAGCTGCATCCTTTAGTGTTAAACTTGTCTAATTCCCAACCACTGCAGGCTTAGGGACATGTGTTGTGGCTACTGGCTAATGTGTCCACTCAACATTATACCACAGAGGATGACAAACACAGTGACAAACAGATGGAGTGTTCAGAGCTGAATACTACAAAGCAGCATCAATAATTAAAACCAGCTAATTTTGATAAGCAACCAGAAATAACTGTTGATTTTCTGGTTCATTAAAAAAGCTAAACTTAGATATCCGTTTTCAATTAGACCGTGCCCATTTGAAGCTTATCTTTTAAAAAACAATAAAGTTATTAGAATATTTAGGCAAGTTCAGTGTTTCCACTATATTAATTTAGCAGCGGTGGGCCGCCTCTACTAAATCGTTGCTGCCACTCCAAGATATGATAAAAAAAGATATAATTTTCTGTAGGGAAAACATTTTCAGTGTAAACTTACACAACTAAAACCAGCTATAAAGTATGTCCAAAAAATTATGAAGCTATATATTTTTTAATGAGATCTTTGAGAACTAACAAGTACCAAAATTAAAACTACACAGTCCTGGGAGAATCGAAAATTCCCAGAATGTTTGAGTCACTCAGATAGCAGAACACGGCATAAGCCACGGCAAAATGTGCAGAATTGCAGGAAACTAGCTTTAAAACTGTAAAAATGTCTCTCCGTCCACGGCAAAAAGTGTAAAAATGCAGGAAATAATTAGCTCAGTAACATTTTGGGCCAAGAGGAAGGTCAAAAATGTTCAGTTGGAAACCGTGCCATTGGCCACGCCCAGTAGATCCCCCCACCGCAAAAAAATCCTAGGGCCCACTAATGTTAGCTGGCTAATTCACTGATCCTACTGTGTAGTTTACCCCCTCTGAGCTATGTTCATTAGTAGGAAAGAAACGGAGGAAAATGTTTTGAAACGTTTTGAAAAGGTAGAAAGTACTACTTGAGCTTGATCAATTCATGTTAAGTTGTCTTGGTTAACATTCTCATGCTACTGTTCATGATCCTACAAAACTAAAATGTAAATGCTTCACAAAACCTGGGATTATTGGCAACAGATAGCAGTAGCATTAATTTGTTTGATTCCCACCAACACAAATAAGCTCAACCAAACCATTCCTTATCTGTTGTTTTTCATGTTTCAGTTGAATACTCTGTCAAGTTCAAATAGAGTGATATAATAATGGATTCATAGAGTCAAAAACATTACCCCATCTGGGCAACATACACTCAATGGACAGTTTATTAGGTACACCACCCCGTTCACGAAAATGGATTGCTCCTACAGACAGAATGAGTGGCCTAAGCAATCATACCACGAAAACAATCATACCACTTTGAGCGTGGTATGATCGTCTGTGCCAGGCGCGCCGGATCCAGTATCTCAGAAACGGCCATCCTCCTGGGCTTTTCACACACGAAAGTGTTTAGAGTTTACAGAGAATGGTGCGACAATCAAAAAACAGTCAGTGGCAGTCCTGTGGGCGAAAACAGCTTGTTGATGAGAGAGGTCAAAGGAGATGGCAAGAATCATGCAAGCTAACAGGGGGGCCGCAAGCAGACAAATAGTGGCGCAGTAGAACAAAGGTATACAGAACAGCATTTCGGAATGCACAACTTGTCCATTCTTGTCACGGATGAACTATTACAGCAGACGACCACACCGGGTCCACTCCCATCAGCTAAAAACAAGAAGAAGCGGCTCCAGTAGGCACGTGATCACCAACACTGGACAGTTGAGGAGAGGAAAAACATTGCCTGGAACATGACAGCTAGTTTAGTTTACTGCGCAGTCCCCAGACCTCCACCTAATAGAGCATCTTTGGGATGAGATGGAACGGGCTGTTCACAGGATGAATGTTCCGCCGTCCAATCTGCAGCAACTCCGTGACGCCATTGCGTCAGCATGGATCAACATCCCTGTGGAACGTTTCCGACACTTTGTAGAATTCCCCGAGGCAAAGGGGGTCTGACCCGGTACTAGATGGGTGTACCTAATTAACTATATACACTCACCGGCCAGTTTATCAAATGTCTATGATTGAGATTAAATTATCTTCCATCAAAAAGACATGTCTCTATGTCACTGTTGTCATAAGAACGGGACCAAGGCGCAGCGGATGTTGACACGCACCGGACTGGTGACACGAACTTCAGGTAGAGTGCGGGAGCGGGCACAGGACATACCGGACTGTGGAGGCGCACTGGAGGCCTAGTGCGTGGAGCCGGCACAGGTGATACCGGACTGGTGACACGCACTTCAGGGCGAGTGCGGGAAGCTGACACAGGACGTACCGGACTGGGAAGGCGCACTGGAGGCCAGATGCGTGAAACCGGTGCAGATGGCACCGGACTGGTGTCACGCTCTTCAGCACGCCTGTACGGCAGCATTCTCATCGCTACCATCGCTCATCGCTCTCTCCGGAATCTTTCATCAAATTCCTCCTCCGACTCCCAAACAGGCTCTGGCACTCTCCGCTACTCGACCGCCAGCTCCATGTGCACCCCCCCCCCCAAAAAAATCTTGGGGTTTCTGTGGCCGTGCTCCCCGGTGTCGTCGCTGTCCTTCCATGCTCCTTGGCGAGTCCCGCCAAGGAAGGGTCTCGTGTCCTCTCATGTCCTCCCAATTCCAAAACTTCCTTACCTCATTTTCACGCTGCTTGGTCCTTTGTTGGTGGGATGTTCTGTCACGGTTGTCGTAAGAACGGGACCAAGGCGCAGCGGATTTTGAGTTCCACATATTTATTGCAAAGTGAAACTTAAAGAAAAAAACAATAAATCAATAAACGAACAACTAAACGTGACTACGTGGTGCACAAACACAAAACAATATCCCACAAACACAGTTGGGAAAATAGCTACTTAAATATGATCCCCAATTAGAGACGATTACCAGCTGCCTCTAATTGGGAATCATACAAAAACACCAACATAGAAAATATAAACTAGAACACAACATAGAAATTATAAACTAGAATACCCCCTAGTCACGCCCTGACCTACTACACCATAGAGAAACAAGGGCTCTCTATGGTCAGGGCGTGTTTGAATTATGTAGTTTTAAAAAACTGAATTCGATTGGAGGAACACAACTATTCATGCCTAATGGAACTCTAACATTATAAATAAAATAAAATGTTTTTACCAGTACTTAACTTTAACATGTATGGACCTCAGTCAGAGAGGGGAGTTGGTGTTGGTCCTTGTAGGTTAGAGGACTCGAGGTATTTCTTCACATGTTATAAATATAACAGTTGCAAATGAGAACTTGTTCTCAACTAGCCTACCTGGTTAAATAAAGTTGATTTAAAAAAAAAAATAATAATAATAATAATTATTCCATTAATCTGGCTGGCTCACCATTACTGTGGTAATTTTAGACTTTATAAAATTTCTCCCCTCCTTCTACTAAGCCATGGAGTTGCGTTCTAGTGCATGGGCAAAAGGGTCTGATTTCATTAAAAATATATATTTTTTACATAAATGATAGATTACAAACCTATAATGATTTAAGCCCCTTTCTCACAAAAGTGGCCATGGGCAATCTGATGGGAACCCACTCACCTGTTTGTCCAAACATATCATCCATTTGCAGGATTTTCTAACTTTACTTTGTATGGAAATAGTGCACACGTTTATTATCCAAGTCCATATCTCTGTTTAATGCCAGCGTCAAACATAGAACAATATGATCTACGAGGCTACCACTTAGACAACATAATAAAATAAAATAAAACATCAATGTCATTCACTAAAAACGGCTTATACAAAAAAAGCTTGAAGCTTGAGGGTTTTGTTTAACAGTGGGATATCTAAAGCCCTTGCAACAGGGAGGTGATGAAATATTATATTGTTGTGCCTGCTGCAAAATTCTTGACACATTCGGTCAGTCAACAGCGCTTTCGTCAAAGAGATACTCTAGAACAGGGGTGTCAAAGTCAAATGGACGGAGGGCCAAATAAAAAATTTAGCTACAAGCCGAGGGCCGGACTGTTCGAATGTTCATTGAAAAATTTTTAAATGACGCATATAGTCTAGTGAACCTAATTGAACCTACTGAAAACCTAACAAATATATTCCAATATGATCAGATAAATAAAGCAATATTTTCTTATGGCTCTGTCAGTAATCTTTAATTTTCAACAGACACAAAAGACAAATTTCCTTTATATAAAAATCCCCATAACATGAACATTAAATGAAAGAAACCGGTATTCAAGGCACCATCAGTAGCCTATATTTTCTATTTTAGCAAAAGTGGGCTAAATTTACTTCAAAGAAAAAAACAATAATAGCAATTTTCTATCATCCACTCAACTGAAATATTTTTAAAATATAATTGGATTGAAATACAATAAAATAAAGTGCAAAAATCTATTAATCAAAAACAACACTTTGTTTAAGGAGAAGTAACATGCAGTGAAAACAAATATTAAACTTTAACTTTTAAACTTGAACTGAGTAAAAACTCTAAATATGTGATTGCACAGTAATGTTCACTTGTTTGAGGTTGAGGGTGATACTTGGTGGTGTCCCATCTTTTCCACAAGTTCATCAATGTTCGGGGTAAGGCTCTGAGCTGAGGAAATCCTCAGAATTGAGTGGAGGTGTTCAGCAGTAAGTCGACTTCTGTGTGATGTTTTGTTCAGGTTCATCAAAGAAAACAGTTGTTCACACAGGTATGTGCTGCCAAACATAGACAACGTTTGAGCAGCCTGGATGCGCAGCTGGGGCATTGTGTCGGGGAGGAAACGGGCGAACTCCGCAGCACCCACTGCCGCATATTTTGCCCTCAGTGCATCATTGCATTGGAGGTCAATCAACTCCATTTGGAGGTTTGGTGGTGAGCTTTCCACGTCAACAGCAAATGGGTTACCGAGCAGTTCCAACCTGCTTTTTTGTGCTTCAAAGTCAGCAAATCGGCGTCGAAAGTCAGCGGCAAGCATACCTATTTCATCAGCCAACTGTGCGCTCGGGAACGCACTGGTAGAGAGCTTCTCTTTCATGGTCTGGCAGCTGGGAAAGTGGCTCAAATTTTCTTTCCGCATCTGCGTCTCCCACAGAGTCAGTTTGGTTTTAAATGCCTTCACTGTACTGTACATATCAGAGATGACATGATCCCGACCCTGCAGCTGCAAGTTCATTGCATTCAGATGACTCGTAATGTCACACAGAAAAGCCATTTCACACAGAAACATTTCGTCTCGGAGTTGTGTTGTGTCTTTCCCTCTGTCCAAGAACAGACAAATCTCCTCACGAAGCTCGAAACATCTTTGAAGCACCTTTCCCTGGCTTAGCCATCGCACCTCTGTGTGATAAGGCAAATCACCATGCTCCGTTTCTAACTCCGTCAGAAATGCCTAGAACTGGCGGTGATTCAAACCTTTGGCTCTGATAAAGTTAACTGTGCGCGTGATGATGCTCATTACATGCTCCATTTTCAAGGCTTTACCGCACAACGCTTCCTGGTGTATGATACAATGATAAGCTGTCAGCTCACCTGTCGCGTTTTCCTCTTGCATCTTTTCCCGTATCTTCGCCACCAGTCCGCTCCTGTGTCCACACATCGCAGGTGCTCCGTCGGTTGTCAAACCCACGAGTTTTTCCCAAGGCAGCTCCATCTCATTTACACATCTTGACACCTCTTCATACAAATCATGCCCCGTAGTTGTGCCATGCATAGGACGTAAAGCCAAAAACTCCTCTGTCACGCTTAGGCTGGAGTCCACTCCGCGGATGAAAATTGACAACTGGGCAATGTCAGAAATGTCGGTGCTCTCATCCACAGCCAAGGAATATGCAATGAAATCTTTTCCCTTTTTCACAAGCTGCTCTTTTAGATTGATGGACAACTGGTCTACTCTCTCGGCAATGGTGTTTCTGCTCAGACTCACATTTAAAAAGAGTTGCCTTTTTTCTGGGCAAACTTCGTCACAAACTTTAATCATGCAGTTTTTGATGAAATCCCCCTCCGTAAATGGCCGGGCTGATTTAGCGATCTCTTCTGCCAAAATAAAACTGGCCTTGACAGCAGCCTGGCCTTGTGATTTGGCTTTTTTGAACAGAGCCTGTCGAGATTTGAGGCCTCGTTTTAATTCCTCTGCCTTTTGTAGCCTTTGTTCCATGTCCATATTCTTGTTTTTGTCCGCGTGTTTCGTTTCATAATGTCGTCAGCCTACTGCTCGGTGCGTCACCGTTGCATTGTGGGAAATGTAGTATTGGTGCGTGTAAAAGATCTGCGGGCTGCCGGCTTGCTGCGGTCTGCGGGCCGGTTCTAATAATAAATCAAGATCATCCCAGGGGCCGTAAAAAACCTTCTCGCGGGCCGGATGTGGCCCGCGGGCCTTGACTCTGACATATGTGCTCTAGAAAATGCCACGACACTGCTCATTTATGCCTTGTGCACACCGGTTGTGCCAAACTGAATGCGTTCTGGCAGAAGTCCATTCATTTCATTGGTTGCAATCCGCACCGCTGCGATTTATCAGATGGACTAAGTTGGGTGTGTGCACTGTGTTTAACTACGGACAGTGTGTCACATGTTTGTATTTTTTTCAGTTTGTGTGTTGCTTTGCCGTACGGTACCAGTAGTAGACCACCGGAAAAGTTGCTAATGTGTAGCGTGATTATTTTTTATTGGGATGTGTAGCGCATGCATTGTGAAGACTAAGTAAAATGTACTTTATGGCAATAACCTGTTTGCGTGCAGAGTTAGTGCAGGACACTTTTGATATTTTTTGGGGACTATCTGTTGTTCCTTGTAGTGAATATGTTAGTCAATGTGTTTTTATTGGCTAACAGCAGTAAGGCCAAACAGTTTTTTCATTAAATGTAAAATATATATATATATTCCAGTGGTCTTAAAATTCAAAATCAAATACATTTACATTTACATTTAAGTCATTTAGCAGACGCCCTTATCCAGAGCGACTTACAAATTGGTGCATTCACCTAATGACATCCAGTGGAACAGCCACTTTACAATAGTGCATCTACATCTTTTAAGGGGGGGGGGGGGGGCAGAAGGATTGCTTTATCCTATCCTAGGTATTCCTTGAAGATGTGGGGTTTCAGGTGTCTCCGGAAGGTGGTGATTGACTCCGCTGTCCTGGCGTCGTGAGGGAGTTTGTTCCACCATTGGGGTGCCAGAGCAGCGAACAGTTTTGACTGGGCTGAGCGGGAACTGTACTTCCTCAGTGGTAGGGAGGCGAGCAGGCCAGAAGTGGATGAACGCAGTGCCCTTGTTTGGGTGTAGGGCCTGATCAGAGCCTGAAGGTACTGAGGTGCCGTTCCCCTCACAGCTCCGTAGGCAAGCACCATGGTCTTGTAGCGGATGCGAGCTTCAACTGGAAGCCAGTGGAGAGAGCGGAGGAGCGGGGTGACGTGAGAGAACTTGGGAAGGTTGAACACCAGACGGGCTGCGGCGTTCTGGATGAGTTGTAGGGGTTTGATGGCACAGGCAGGGAGCCCAGCCAACAGCGAGTTGCAGTAATCCAGACGGGAGATGACAAGTGCCTGGATTAGGACCTGTGCCGCTTCCTGTGTGAGGCAGGGTCGTACTCTGCGGATGTTGTAGAGCATGAACCTACAGGAACGGGCCACCGCCTTGATGTTAGTTGAGAACGACAGGGTGTTGTCCAGGATCACGCCAAGGTTCTTAGCGCTCTGGGAGGAGGACACAATGGAGTTGTCAACCGTGATGGCGAGATCATGGAACGGGCAGTCCTTCCCCGGGAGGAAGAGCAGCTCCGTCTTGCCGAGGTTCAGCTTGAGGTGGTGATCCGTCATCCACACTGATATGTCTGCCAGACATGCAGAGATGCGATTCGCCACCTGGTCATCAGAAGGGGGAAAGGAGAAGATTAGTTGTGTGTCGTCTGCATAGCAATGATAGGAGAGACCATGTGAGGTTATGACAGAGCCAAGTGACTTGGTGTATAGCGAGAATAGGAGAGGGCCTAGAACAGAGCCCTGGGGGACACCAGTGGTGAGAGCGCGTGGTGAGGAGACAGATTCTCGCCACGCCACCTGGTAGGAGCGACCTGTCAGGTAGGACGCAATCCAAGCGTGGGCCGCGCCGGAGATGCCCAGCTCGGAGAGGGTGGAGAGGAGGATCTGATGGTTCACAGTATCGAAGGCAGCCGATAGGTCTAGAAGGATGAGAGCAGAGGAAAGAGAGTTAGCTTTGGCAGTGCGGAGCGCCTCCGTGATACAGAGAAGAGCAGTCTCAGTTGAGTGACTAGTCTTGAAACCTGACTGATTTGGATCAAGAAGGTCATTCTGAGAGAGATAGCAGGAGAGCTGGCCAAGGACGGCACGTTCAAGAGTTTTGGAGAGAAAAGAAAGAAGGGATACTGGTCTGTAGTTGTTGACATCGGAGGGATCGAGTGTAGGTTTTTTCAGAAGGGGTGCAACTCTCGCTCTCTTGAAGACGGAAGGGACGTAGCCAGCGGTCAGGGATGAGTTGATGAGCGAGGTGAGGTAAGGGAGAAGGTCTCCGGAAATGGTCTGGAGAAGAGAGGAGGGGATAGGGTCAAGCGGGCAGGTTGTTGGGCGGCCGGCCGTCACAAGACGCGAGATTTCATCTGGAGAGAGGGGAGAGAAAGAGGTCAAAGCACAGGGTAGGGCAGTGTGAGCAGAACCAGCGGTGTCGTTTGACTTAGCAAACGAGGATCGGATGTCGTCGACCTTCTTTTCAAAATGGTTGACGAAGTCGTCTGCAGAGAGGGAGGAGGGGGGGGGGGAGGGGGAGGAGGATTCAGGAGGGAGGAGAAGGTGGCAAAGAGCTTCCTAGGGTTAGAGGCAGATGCTTGGAATTTAGAGTGGTAGAAAGTGGCTTTAGCAGCAGAGACAGAAGAGGAAAATGTAGAGAGGAGGGAGTGAAAGGATGCCAGGTCCGCAGGGAGGCGAGTTTTCCTCCATTTCCGCTCGGCTGCCCGGAGCCCTGTTCTGTGAGCTCGCAATGAGTCGTCGAGCCACGGAGCGGGAGGGGAGGACCGAGCCGGCCTGGAGGATAGGGGACATAGAGAGTCAAAGGATGCAGAAAGGGAGGAGAGGAGGGTTGAGGAGGCAGAATCAGGAGATAGGTTGGAGAAGGTTTGGGCAGAGGGAAGAGATGATAGGATGGAAGAGGAGAGAGTAGCGGGGGAGAGAGAGCGAAGGTTGGGACGGCGCGATACCATCCGAGTAGGGGCAGTGTGGGAAGTGTTGGACGAGAGCGAGAGGGAAAAGGATACAAGGTAGTGGTCGGAGACTTGGAGGGGAGTTGCAATGAGGTTAGTGGAAGAACAGCATCTAGTAAAGATGAGGTCAAGCGTATTGCCTGCCTTGTGAGTAGGGGGGGAAGGTGAGAGGGTGAGGTCAAAAGAGGAGAGGAGTGGAAAGAAGGAGGCAGAAAGGAATGAGTCAAAGGTAGACATGGGGAGGTTAAAGTCACCCAGAACTGTGAGAGGTGAGCCGTCCTCAGGAAAGGAGCTTATCAAGGCATCAAGCTCATTGATGAACTCTCCAAGGGAACCTGGAGGGCGATAAATGATAAGGATGTTAAGCTTGAAAGGGCTGGTAACTGTGACAGCATGGAATTCAAAGGAGGCGATAGACAGATGGGTAAGGGGAGAAAGAGAGAATGACCACTTGGGAGAGATGAGGATCCCGGTGCCACCACCCCGCTGACCAGAAGCTCTCGGGGTGTGCGAGAACACGTGGGCAGACGAAGAGAGAGCAGTAGGAGTAGCAGTGTTATCTGTGGTGAGCCATGTTTCCGTCAGTGCCAAGAAGTCGAGGGACTGGAGGGACGCATAGGCTGAGATGAGCTCTGCCTTGTTGGCCGCGGATCGGCAGTTCCAGAGGCTACCGGAGACCTGGAACTCCACGTGGGTCGTGCGGGCTGGGACCACCAGGTTAGGGTGGGCGCGGCCACGCGGTGTGAGGCGTTTGTATGGTCTGTGCAGAGAGGAGAGAACAGGGATAGACAGACACATATTTGACAGGCTACAGAAGAGGCTACGCTAAAGCAAAGGAGATTAGAATGACAAGTGGGCTACACGTCTCGAATGTTCAGAAAGTTAAGCTTACGTAGCAAAAAATCAATAAAATTACAAATCTTATTGACTAAAATGATATAGTACTGCTGGCTGGTGAAGTAGCCTGGCTAGCAGTAGCTGCGTTGTTGAAAGTGAAGCTGGCTAGGTGACCTCGACAGTTTCTCTAAATTTCTCTAAACTACACAATTATCATGGATACAAGGACAGCAAAGACAACTAGCTAACACTACGCTAATCAAGTCGTTCCGTTGTAATGTAAGTTTCTACAGTGCTGCTATTCGGTAGAAGTTGGCTAGCTAGCAGTGTTAGCTAGCAGTGTTGGCTAGGTAGGAGGACAGCAGCGCGGCAGGCGAAACTAGCTGGCTAGCTAACCGATAATTACTCAAAGTTACACAATTATCTTAGATACAAAGCTAGCAAAGAAAACTATGTAGCTAGCTAACACTACACAAAACAAGTCGTTCCGTTGTATTGTAATCGTTTCTACAATGCTCTTCGGTGGCAAGCTGGCTAGCTAGCAGTGTTGGCTACGTTGCGTTAATTTCGAACGAAAATAGCTCGCTAGCGAACCTCAATAACGACGCAATTATGTTTGATAAAAGACGGCTATGTAGCTAGCTAAGATCAAACAAATCAAACCGTTGTACTGTAATGAAAATGAAAATCAGACCGTTGTACTATAATGAAATGTAATGAAAAGTTATACTACTATTCGGTAGACGGTGGACGTTTGCTAGCTGCTGGGCAGATAGCAGATAGCAGTGGACAACGAGACGACGAAATACGATAATTACGCAGTTATCTTTGATACACAGACGGCTATGTAGCTAGTTAAGAAGAAATTGCTAAGGTTGGACAAATTAAATCGTTGTACTATAATGAAATGTAATGAAAAGTTATAAAAGTTATACTACCTGCAGAGCGAATGCAGAGCGAATGCAGAGCGAATGCAAATGCGACCGCTCGCCCCAAACCGGATGTTGACTTACTTAAATAGCTAAATAATCCTTGGCATGACCTTCTTAAAACAATTCCATATAGCTTAACTAATATATCCTTGAACTATTGGAAATAACCTGGTCTCCTGCATACCTATCACTGCCCTTGGCTGTGAGACCCTGTAGGCCTACCCTCAGACAACCTCATTGTCTGTCTTTCTCTCTCCCCTCTCTTTCTCTCTCTCTTTTCTGTCACACAATTTTATATCCAACACATTATACTACTATGCATAAGAAATCTAAACAATCCACTTGATTCACATGTAGAACATGTGTTATCTGCAATAGACTATGTCACATCCTCAACATTATCTACCCTTCTCCCTCTGCATGCTTCTTTACATTCACACCCAGTCTCAGTCAGATATTAGCAAAAGCCATGAAGGAAGTCGCTTATTTGCACGATCCGTCCAGGCAGGAGTAAGAGGCAAGCCGGCGTCACCGATGACATGTGATAAATATGTTTCAGCACGGCGGATGCTCACAACTCACTAGAGCTCAGCTCACTGTGCTCTTGGGTTAATGAAGTGTATAAATGAGGTCAGAGAGTTTTAGTCCGAATCCTAAGCACCCTGATCTCCATGGCCAGTCAGAATAGCCTTAAGCATCTCTTCTTCAACCAGCCTTTCTCTAAAACAGACAGGTGAGATCTCTTTCACTTTGACACACTTTGAGGATCCATAACAGGTTATTATTAAAGGGCTATCTGCAATTGATTCAGCAATTGAACTTTTCAATTAATGGCATACCTATTGATTCTTGAAGAATATAACTTATAAATGTCTTATGAGCTTAGATCAACATTGTACCCCATCAGAACCCAAAATATAAGCATGTTTTACTCCATTGTTTGTAAACAATGCAATTCTTAACCAAGACTGTATAACCCTCAAAACATAGTTTAACCTAGAACAATATACTGTATATCAGTGGTCACCAAGTTGTCGATCACGATCTTCAAGACATTCCTAGTCGATCCCCAAACATTTCTGTGGAAAAGCCAACAATAAAGGCTTGCGCTCCTCTTTTAAAATTCTTGTTGCGCTGTTTGCGGTTGGTGCACTTCATTCTGAAGCCCTGCGCACCACCGGGTAGGCAAAGTGTTCCCATTTTGAACCATTTCATGACTGAAAAGAAAAACTCCACCTACCAGGCAGGCTTTGCAATCTGTGGCCTACTGCACTGAGAGTGTGCCTTCTGCACTGATGCTTCTCAGGCTAGCCACGGCTAGCCCCCTACTCATGCCTGGACGGATCGTGCAAATAAGCGACTTCCTTCATGGCTTTTGCTAATATCTGACTGAGACTGGGTGTGAATGTAAAGAAGCATGCAGAGGGAGAAGGGTAGATAATGTTGAGGATGTGACATAGTCTGTTGCAGATAACACATGTTCTACATGTGAATCAAGTGGATTGTTTAGATTTCTTATGCATAGTAGTATAATGTATTGGATATAAAATTGTGTGACAGAAAAGAGAGAGAGAAAGAGAGGGGAGAGAGAAAGACAGACAATGAGGTTGTCTGAGGGTAGGCCTACAGGGTCTCACGGCCAAGGGCAGTGATAGGTATGCAGGAGACCAAGTGATTTCCAATAGGTCAAGGATATATTAGAAAAGCTATATATCACGTTTCAGGTAAGACCCAGATGCAGACAACATCGAAGTAACAACAGTTTATTAATCGAACAGGGGCAGGCAAAAGGCAGGTCAAGGGCAGGCAGAGGTCAGTAATCCAGATAGGTGGGGCAAAGGTAGAGGACAGCAGGCAGGGTCAGGGCAGGCAAAGGTCAGTAATTCAAAAAGGTTGGGCAAAGGTACAGGACGGCAGGCAGGCTCAGGGTCAGGGCAGACAGAATGGTCAACACCAGGAAAACTAAGAAACAGGAACAATCGAGAGACAGGATCAGAGGGAAAACTGCTGGTAGGCTTGACAAAACAAAACGACCTGGCAACAGACAAACAGAGAACACAGGTATAAATACACAGGGGATAATGGGGAAGATAGGCGACACCTGGAGGAGGGTGGAGACAATCACAACGACAGGTGAAACAGGGTGTGACACTATATGGAATTGTTTTTAAGGTCATACAAAGGATTATTTAGCTATTTGATTTTGAATTTCAAGGCCCCTTGAATATATATAAAAAAAATATTGGATGACATATTAGCCCATAAAAACATATTGGATAATTAACTGCATGGAACAACAGATAGTTCCCAAAAAATGTCAAAAGTGCCCTGCACTAACGCTGCACGCACACAGGTTATTGCCATAGAGTACTTCTTATGTAGTCTCCAGAATACATGCGCGCCATCCCAATAAAAAAGAATCACGCTACACATTAGAAACTTTACCGGAAACCACCTGGTACACGGCAAAGCAATGTACAAATTGAAAAAATCCACCGCATGTGTCACACTGTGCGTAGTGTCACTAGTGTCACGCAGTGTACACACCCAACTTAGTCCATCTGATAAATCGCAGCGGTGCGGATTTCCTACCAATGAAATGAATGGACTTCTGCCAGAACACATTCAGTTTGGCACAACCGGTGTGCACAAGGCGTAAGTGAGCAGTGTTGTGGCATTTTCTAGAGTATCTCTTTGACGAATGCGCTCTTGACTGACCGAATGTGTCAATGATTTGTTATACTCAGCTGTGCCTCACAAGTGTTGAGTATAACTGATCTATTATCAAAGCTTGAGTTATGAAATATAATATTTTCTAAGAAGAACAATATAGCTAATATGCTGTGAAAATATATTAGGTCTGCTGCACAAACCTCATTCCTACAGAACTGTTTTTATTAGATGAATGTACATTATTTTAAGTCATGTTTTTTTTTTTTGATTCTGAGTGGTAGATCTCTGCTTTCTTTTTGACTGCAAAAATGATCTTGACTCAGAAAAGGTTTGTGACCACTGCTATATACATTGCATTCGGAAAGTATTCAAACCCCTTCCCTTTTTACACATTTTGTTACATTACAGCCTTATTCTAAAATGGATTAAATTATATTTTTTCCTCATCAATCTACAAACAAAACCCCACAATGACAAAGGGACAAAGGTTTTTGGAAATGTTTGCAAATGCATTAAACCTCAAAACAGAAATACCTTATTTACACACTGTAAGTATTCAGACCATTTGCTATGAGACTCGAGATCCTGTTTCCATTGATCATTCTTGAGATGTTTCTACAACCTGATTGGAGTCCACTAGTGGTAAATTAAATTGATTGGACATGATTTGGAAAGGCACACACCTGTCTATATAAAGTCCCACAGTTGACAGTGCATGTCAGAGCAAAAACCAAGCCATGAGGTCAAAGGAATTGTCCGTAGAGCTGCGAGACAGGATTGTGTCGAGGCACAGATCTGAGGAAGGATACCAGAAAATGTCTGCAGCACTGAAGGTCCCCAAGAATACAGTGGCCTCCATCATTCCTAAATGGAAGCAGTTTGGAACCACCAAGACTCTTTCTAGAGCTGGCCCCCCGGCCAAACTGAGCAATCAGGGGAGAAGGGCCTTGGTCAGAGAGGTGGCCAAGAATCCAATGGCCACTCTGACAGAGCTCCAGAGTTCCTCTGTGGAGATGGGAGAACCTTCCAGAAGGACAACCATCTCTGCTGCACTCCACCAAGCAGGCCTTTATGGTAGAGTGGCCAGACGGAAGCCACTCCTCAATAAAAGGCACATGACAGCCCGCTTGGAGTTGCCAAAAGGCATCTAAAGGACTGTCAGACCATGAGAAACAAGAGGCTCTGGTCTGATGAAAACGAGATTGAACTCTTGGGCCTGAATGCCAAGCGTCACGTCTGGAGGAAACCCAATACCAACCCTACAGTGATGCATGGTGGTGGCAGCATCATGCTGTGGGGATGTTTTTCAGCGTCAGGGACTGGGAAACTAGTCAGGATTGAGGGAAAGATGAACGGAGCAAAGTACAGTGAGATTCTTGATGAAAATCTGCTCCAGAGTGCTCATAGCCTCAGACTGGGTCCAAGACAACGCAGGAGTGGCTTCGGGAAAAGTCTCTGAAGGTCCTTGAGAGGCCCATCCAGCACCCGGACTTGAACCCAGTCTAACATCTCTGGAGAGACCTGAAAATAGCTGTGCAGTGATGCTCCCCATCCAACCTGATAGAGCTTGAGAGGATCTGCAAAGAAGAATGGGAGAAAATCCAAAAAATACAGGTGTGCCAAGCTTGTAGCTTCAAACCCAAGAAGAATCAAGGCTGTAATCCCTGCCAAAGGTGCTTCAACAAAGTACTGAATAAAGGGTCTGAATACTTATGTAAATGTGATATTTTGTCAACTAAAAAAATGTATTAAAAAAAAATGTTTTTGCTTTGTTATTATGGGGTATTGTGTGTAGATTGATGAGGGGGAAAAAATATTTAATCAATTTTAGAATAAGGCTGTAATGTAACAAAATGTGGAAAAGGCCAAGGGGTCTGAATACTTACCGAATGCACTGTATATGCCAACCACTGGATGTACAGGATCCAGTTTTCAGGGATAAGCCTACAGCTAATTAAAACTATCTTATTTTGCCGTTGTTAACCGGGTGTGGTAACTCCGCTCAGGTGTTTTATTTTATGCCTGCTACTTTAGGTTAGAACTATAGAGATGTACGATCTCAATTTGATCACTCTTATTTGCTGGGAATTTTCCTGCACAGCAGGAAATGTAAACTTGTAGCATATTGAAGGGTAAAAAAGGCTTTTCCACTTTAAAATGTGACTTGATTTGCTCTAACAAAAATTGTATCAACCCCACAAAAAAATGTCCATTACTTAGAATACACTTAATAATTCACACTTCCTGTTGCTGCAGGATTCTTTTTCTGCTGTATCAAACTGGCTCAAATTAAGATGCTATATCTGTACTTTGGATCTCCTGCATGGTCAGTACTTGCATCAATAGCTCTGTCTATGAATTTAAGAGTGGTGCATTTTTTTTAACCCCATTTCTCAGCTGTTTAGCATGACAACTGGCAGGGTGTCCACTTTGTTGTTGTTTCAACTGCAACATGTTATTAACAACTCGATGCTTATGAACCTATTTACGATGATGCTGGGGATTTATTTGAAGTTACAATACTTGGTGAATGAGGAGTCCTGTGACATCATTGTTGTCGCTGAATCAGATGTTCCATGTCAGCTTTGAATTGTCCTACTGCCACGATCGTCAAAGGGACTGAGAGAGGACCAAGGCGCAGCGCGTGGAAAGTACATCTTCTCTTTATTAGAAGAAGGACAAAACGAAACAAAAACAACAAACAGACGAACGTGAAGCTATAAATGACTAAGTGCAAAAACATGCAACATAGACACAGACATAGACAATTCCCCACAAACAGCTAAAGCCTATGGTTGCCTTAAATATGGCTCCCAATCAGAGACAACAATAACCAGCTGTCTCTAATTGAGACCCAATTCAGGCAACCATAGACTTTCCTAGATACCTACACTCAACCAGAGACACAACTAGACACATTCACTCAACACAAACCCATACACTACACCCAACACCCCCTTTACCATATAACCACCCAAAACCGACAAAACACAAACATTCCCCATGTCACACCCTGACCTAACTAAAATAATAAAGAAAACAAAGAATACTAAGGCCAGGGCGTGACACCTACCCACCATTGACATATGGGCCAACAATATGGTGTCTTTTCTTGAAACACAAAAGCTACAAGGCCACACTTTCTGACTGAGGGGAGCCTTTATCATGAATGTGTCCCTCCTGTTATCTCCCTTACTCAGAAAACAACAGGGAAGAGCTTCTGAATGGTCAATTCAGTAATAGTCTCAGATTGCTATTTATTTTTTCTACAAACAGTGCAGGTAGGAACCATACATCTATGGTTGGAAATAAAGTATAGTCCTTTGAGATTCAGTAGGGACGTGGAGGGGTACGGAGGTCGCAGCTATCTACTGTACCCAACCCTCAGTGAGGAGATGAATGTGAGTTTGATGAGGTGTAGTCGTAATTCATCCTCGGCTGATTTCCCCCCTGCGCTCAGCTCAACACTGGCTCTGTTCTGCTCGGTGACGGAGCCGAGTCGCCATGCTGAAAGATCATATGATCATGGCTGGATTTGATTTGTTGCCCTTTTCATTGTTCGAAGGGGCGTGGGACCACAGCATTAATCTGTGGATAGGGGCTGATGAGGAATTTGAATCTGTTGGTTTTAACTTGGAGGGAGGGGGAGCGGGAGGGAGAGAGAGAGAAAGGGAAGCGACGAGGGAAGAGAGTTTTCCAGCAGCAAGTATAGACCTATTCCAAAGAGCATGTATTGTAGCGTGTGAACTAAACCCTTGCCCAGAGGCGACACAAACTAACTATCTCTGTCACAACAGTGAAAAGTCCAAAGGAAAGAAATGGTTTTGGGGATTCAGGTGGTTGGAAATATATGGAATTTATGGTTTGGAGAATGAAACCAAATTATTTAAATTACCTTTAATTGTGTTTAATTAGGCTATGCAATCATCAAAGGTCAAATGTCCAACTTTTTAAATCATTGTCTTCAAATGTGCACAGAAGCACAGGCACATAAAGAAGCACCAACCACATGTAATTATCTTGACCCGAACAGATTTGTTGCAAATGAAAACAAAAACGGGACAGAATGTAGGACAGAGTGAAGAGTGATGGGACTGTGCGGTGGGAGAGTGCGTGTGACGACGTGCACACGACGTCAGTTTGATCAATGCGAATCTATTACGAATCGAATCCATCGCGTGCAGATGAATCTAGTCGCTTGTATCAGCCGTCTTGGAAATGTTCATTATGACATTTTGTTGGCAAGCATTATATTAGACTGAACATGCAGCTCAGTGCAAGCAGCCCACGTCTGTGCGAAGAGGCAACCCGTGTCTGCAGAAACAGGCTGCTGGGGCGCTCCTAAATGTGGGCTATGTGGCTTTGGGTTCATTAAAATGCAAGTGCGAAGTCAAAGTCGATCTTCGAGACGGGAAGACGTTTTGTGCTAGGAGTGGACGATTTCCCTCTCTCCTCTTGAAACAAAATGCTCGAAATGCCAATTTATTGTAGTTTCCTTGTCGGGAATCGTCAAATATTTTGCATTGGGTGCATCTCTCCCTATCATCTCATGCAGAACATGAACAAGCACACCGACATTGATTTGGATAATGCAATATGCAGCCTGGGCGCATCGGACATACTTCAGCACCTTGGAGAGTTCCAACACACTCGCGCTTTCACGAGCCTTTCCTAATTATGCAGTATGATTTTTTTTAAAACACACACATAGCCTATGGTGCGCAGTGCTGGCAAAATATACTACCGAATTAACAACAAAAAATGTGTTTTTGTTTTAAGTCATGTGTAAAATTGAGGGGAAAAAACAGGGACGACAGTAGATGGTAAAGTGAATGTGAGATCACAAAGTAGCCTAGGCTAAATAGGACAAATATTAAAATGGTCGAATTTGCCAAATATGTAGGCCGTGTGTGTGGGGTGTGGGAGAGAGGGGTGGGGTTGGAGCAAGAAAGAGTCAGTCTGGTCATTGAGGAGATAATTTGACGGAGCTCATAGCCTGTAGATGGCAGGGTGGGAGGGAGAGTGAAAGAGAGAGAGAGAGAGAGAAATTCAGTCTGGTCAATGGGGAGAGAATTTGACGGAGCTCATAGCCTGTAGATGGCAGGAGCGTCCTTCTACACTGCTCCTTAATCCTGGAAATGACTAAACTTGAAAATTGAAAGAGGAAGTTAAATCCGGGCAGATGCAATGTATCTTCTGATTCAAATGCGGTAGAATATGCAGAGGGTTTAATTCGGAAGCAAGGTGTCACCAGTGTTTTAGAGGATGACGTATGTCAGTGTAATTACACGAAATTACGATTAAATAACTGCAATTGGTTAGATTAAACATAGTCTGCACCAATTCATCCACTGCAATTTAACTTTCATGCCACTATTCTATTTCAATGGAAAGGATGGCGTTGTTTCTTGAATCGTCATCTCCAACAAACGGAACACACTAAGGCCTACTATTAATTTTCTGAATTATACTGTTGTCAGTCAGGAAGTGTAGATAGCAAAAACAAAAACTCTACATGCAATTTATGATTTTCTTTAAGAAAATACTTGTTTTCTTTTTATTGGCCCAAGATTAGCCTACCATATCTTCGGCACTGAGAATATTTTCTATATTTATTTATTTCCGTGGGAATGCACTTGACTCGTGTGGTTCAGTTTTGTTCTTATTTGATGGCTATGTTACCTACCATCTCTGCTCATGTGGTGAGATATTTCCACAGAAAATACTGACTATAGAAAATAAAAAATAAAATACACTTCGTTTTAAACAACGTACCAACTCGCGAGGAATCGAGCTGAGAGTTTTGCCCCTATTGGTGAGATGGTTGAGTCCTCGTCAAGGTTGCTGTGGGATCCCAGCATCGCCGTTCACTTCGAGCTGTGACCGCGCGCCAGCCACAACCGAAGACACACCGCTACCGGCTGAGGAACGGAGGAGATTGAGAAGAGAATAACTAGCTTCATGATTGGGAACATGAAAACAGATGACAGAGAGGGGTATCGAATCAGGTCGACGGACTTCCTAAAGCTTTTCAAGAGAGGATGTATTAGATGCGGTCCAGTGGACTTTTTACAAGCTAAAAAAATGAGGATTAAAACTGGAGTTATATTTTGGAATCTCGTATTTTTTATGATGGTCACGTGTGTGCGAGGTAAGGAAAATCCTTTGATGTCCTATGTAGTAATGCATGTCTTACTACTTGTGTTTTTGGAGGAGGATAGTGTATTTTTATATGGGAAGATCCGGCTGTGCAGTAAAAAGGCATTAAAAAAGGCTAGAGCTAAGGGGACGCATTTACTTGCCAGGCTGCCGGTTCAATGCAGGCATTGAGCGAGAGCTCAATAAATATTCTTGCAGTATGCTCAAGCGGATACGTGAGTTGCTTATGCCTAATAACCGGTGGGTTGTTTAGGGGAGATTACGCACCCCTATCTGCATTTTTTATTTTTATTTTACCAGACCTATTTTTATACTCGTCATTATCCACCTATTTTATTTGAAATATGATTTCTGTAAATTATTAGAAATGAACCACATTTGTTTCAGAAAATGTAAATGGCAAATGAGAGGTGCAAGCTCCTCGGTTTATAAATTAGTGCAAGGCACGTTACAATGTAGGCTATATAATGAGACTACAGAGACAACTACAGACATGGTCCTCATTTTTCTGATTACCTTGTGTTTGAAGGAGAGAATATATGGGGGACATATAGGGATGGATATGGGCACCTATTCATCTAAAATACTATTCCTCTTCCAATAACTCCAAGCTAAACGATGTCTTTACCCCATACCGTCCTTTTGTATATACTGGTACCGTTGCCTTAACTGGTATATAAGCCTTCCCTAAAGCCAATGGACTATAGGCTTTGGTGGGCTGTGATTTAACTGTTGCGCGTATGGCACCAAACACAAGCACATCGATGCAGATGCATCATTAATTTGCAACATATTGGATTGATTATCTAAGACCTATTGATATATTCAAGGTTTCTTATAATACTAGTAGAATATAGCAAAGATGAGAGGGTTTAGGTCTGTTTAATTCCAAGCGTGTATTATGGCTGGAATCATGCTGCGAAGAAGGCATTTTATTTGGCTTATGCTTCTGAGACAATATGTGTTGATGATTCAAGTGCAAAGAAGTTGACGTAATTGAATAGATAGATTTGGACAATAGTGTTTGCTGCATACATTGGTACAATCAGTGGTGGTGACACTGATTTAGGGTAGACGCTGAACATGGCATTTAGGGGAGTAGCCTATATCGGGTGTCAGCCTTCGCGCGTCAACATCACCTGCCCGCAATTAAATTTGTATAGCCTATACCACTTTCTTTAGCTAATGCTGATGCCCGATGCCCATCTTTCGTAGGCACAAGAACGACAACAATCATATAGGCAACTGTATGCGTGTCGTCTTGTCGTCATCTCTTTCCTGCTAGCCTCTTTTCAGATCAGTCAGACCTTTTCACTGTCGATACCCACTCAGCGTTCTTTGCTAGAAGTCTGATTAATATTCTACTGCGCGCGCTCTGCATCCTGGTCACCCATCGATTCACATCTGAGTCGTCAAGCCCAAGGCCTCAGTAAACTGCCTTTATTACGATAGTTAAAAAGACACAAAAATGCCGGTCCGTAACACGTCTCCAGAGGACAACATCATTTATTTAGCTTAGGCCTATACAGTGACGATATTTGGTGAAAAAGTAAGTAGTCTGTCTACTCTGTCTGTCCTTGGTGCTCTGGCCGGATGATAAACCGACGCGCGGTGGCCGTGTGATGAGATCCAGACGACAAATACTCTTTATCCAGGACTAGCAACACATACCCCCCCCCCCCCCCCCTTCCCTCTCTATACATTCTGGATGATGTTCATACTTAGCCTACATTGAATAATTGTCATGGCAAAATGTATTGTTTTGGTTCCGATCCAGTGAAGACAGAAGGAGGTTATTTGTGTGTAAATGTATACAAACCAAATACGTGCGTCTCAATTTCTATGCCATGATTAAACTCGGAGGAAAAGTGTTACCTTTGAATATAGGTATATCACTACTGCGTACTAATAGCACATCAGATTAGTATGTGTACCCACAGTTAGTTTACTTGTCCCTAGCAATTCATCAAGTACAGAAGTTCCATTATACATTGGATTAAATCACCTTGCTCTCCATGAAGTCTGAGCCATATAATTAGAAATTAGAACACTGAGGAACATTCTCCCAGCCAGAGACCATTCTCCCACAGTGTCATTATCTTTGTCGATAGTGTGGGTGAATTCACACAGGCTGGCTAATAGACAAGACCTGGCCATGTTCAATATAATGATATAGATGTAGGATATTAATTTGAGCCAGTTTTCTACAGCAGGAAAATAATGCTGCAGCAACAGGAAATGTGAATTACTATGTCGATTATAATTAATGTACATTTTTTGTAGGGGTTGATACATGTTTTGTAAGGTACAATCAAGTCTGAAATTTCAAAGTATAAATGATAAACTTCAGCAACCTTTTTAAACCTCAAAGACACTATGCGTTTTACATTTCCTGCATTGCTGCAACAGGGTGATCAAATTAAGATCCTACTGTACATCTGAACAGTACAGTATGAGGTCAGCAGGTAGGGGTGGATTATTAACAACTAGCAGGATTATGCCTGTGATCAGTACACACACACACGCACGCACGCACGCACGCACGCACGCACACACATCCCAGTGTGTGTGAGGCTGACTGCTCTCTCCCTGCAAATGAAAGAGCTGTTTGAATCACCATGAGCCCAGTTTGCCGTCGTGGCACAGGCAGGTGCAGAGTGCAGTAGTTACAGTCCACAGATGTCTGCAGTAACCTAGATTTCTTACATGTCTGTGTGTGTGTGTGTTTTTGCACCAGAGTGGGTAGGTGACAGTGGTTGTTTGCACCAAGAGCGTATACAAACATTTTAGCATGTCTGCAGAATAGCGTATGTGTAAACACAGGGTATCAACTGACTAATGGATGGTACATTGCACTTCCATTAAAGTGAGCCTCAAGAGATATTGCACAATCTTCACAGCAGTGGATACAAGGACCATTTTCTTTTTAGCTGTATCTTCTTTCTCTTGATATTATGGACATAAAGAAATCCCTAATGCTGTATCATATTGCAAGGGACCAGAGATATTGATTACAATTCTTGTAGCAGACACAAAACACCACTTCAATATGAACTCACCTATTATTTTTTTGTTGGAAGTAATACTTTTTACTGCAGGTTTACTTCAATGGTATCTGTCTGCAAATGACTTTGTACTTAGTCAACATGAATCATCGTTGGTCACTCTCAGTCAAGGTCTCTTCTGGGAAATCATTCTTAACCTTTGGACATTGTCCCCTTGTGGCAGTGATGGAGAGGCACATGAGGTTGGCTAGGGGATGGATCCATATTAGTTCAAATGTAATACACCACCTGAGCAAGTTATTATCTGAAAACACAAGGTTATTGCTGATTTTTGATTAAGTCTGTGTACAGTTGTGTAATTTGATCCAGTCTATGTACTGTAGCTGGTATATGTCAGAAGACCTGTAATTCTCTAGGATTCTCTTGAATTCTCACGGATTCTCTAGTCTAGAATTCTCAAAAATTCTCTAGAATTTTCATAGATTCTCTAGAATTCTATAAGATTCTAGAGAATCAGAGCTTTTCATAATGAGTCATCTGATGACTAACCAAACAGTACAACCAGGATGTTATGTAATGTGAGTGGACATCCAGAGTGGAGTTATACCAGCAAAGCTGATCTGAAGGGAATGCATGTGGTCAGTTTTGTAGACTGAGACCCAGTGAACTCTGTGTTTGTCTGATGATAACCTCACACAATGGGAGGTGTTGTGTGGGGATTTTGACAATTGGTGCTGGAGACTGTTAAATCAACGTTTCATATCTGTCTTCACAACTCAGGTACAAACCCACAACACTGTCTCTGGTCTACACATCTGACTGACATCATGAGATGCTTACCCATACTCAGGTTGTTGGAGGTCGTTATCCAGCCTTTTCATCAACCCTATTGTTGTTCAGTGCACAAAATAAGGTCACATTTCAAAATGTTTTGTCCAATGACGTCTGCTGTAGTTTTAGCTTCAAATGACATCTGCGCTTTCCATTCTCCCTGTTGGTCATGTAGGTCATTGAAGGTACAATCTCCTTCTCCGTGGGCACTGTGACCATGTTCATTATACTGTCAATGTTCATTATCGGTAAAGAACAAGAAGGTCCGCTCACTGTTAAAGCTCACAATTCACTGATTTATTGACAATGTTTCGATCCGAAGCGGATCTTCGTCAGGTCATTATGTTAATTATCGGACCATAAATAAATCAGGAACATTCCTATTGTATTTACTCCTACAGTAAATGGCTTGTTTTTTTTTCTGTTGCTATGCAGATTACAGTCAATCGGTTTTCTAATAAGGGACCCATTAACTAACTATGGTATCATCAATGCAATTTATGTTGTTGATAAATTAGTTCCAGTATAATGGATAGAGGATTGCTGTGGGTCTGTGTGCTTTCGAAATTGCTGGTCCTAGTCTATTTACAGGCAAGTGTCCTTTCCTTGGCTCTGATCCTGGATTGGCTGGACTTTCCAGTACTTACAGTAGACCGCTGCCCTTGGTGCCTCCCTATGACTTTCTTGCATAAGGGGGTCATTTTATTTTATAGGTCTAGTAGCATCTGACACCAGGTATTTCAGCGAGAGACCAATGGTCTGTGTGAGAGAGATGTTTTGTCATCACTCACCTCCATCATCAGATCCAGAGCTTGCCAAAGAACGTAAAGACGCCGCCACCGGAAAGGGAGTGTAGGGTACACCGTTGACCTGCTGCCTTTCCATCATGGTGGGTCACGTTTTTACATGGGGTGTTGGTCTTGACTTTGCCTCTGTCATTATTGGGACATAAAAACCTTTGAGCGCAGTTGTTGGGTGATGTATTTCTTTGTTTCACATGGGAGCCTTGTTCTCTACCGCTGGGAGCAGAAGTTTGTGTCAAGGGAATAGATAGGTGCTCTTTTAAATCACACCTGTCTCACACATTGGGGTTTGGAGGACCTATCTGTTGGCAGAGCAGGTCTACTTTACTTTCCCTATATTCCCCTTTTCTTTGAGATTTGAAGGGCCACACATTCTTTGGATAGTTAGGGTAAGGTTTAGAACAGTGGACACCAAATGGTCGCCATCGAGGCATTCTACAGAAATGCTAGATCACCACACATTTCTGTAGAAAACCAACGATAGTGCCCCTACCACTGTTTGCACTTGATTCAGAAGCCCTGCGCACCGGTTAGGCAAAGTGTTCCCATTTTGAACCATTTCATGTCTGAAAAGACAAACTCTGCCTATCTGGCGGACTGGGAGATCTGTGTCTAAATCAAGTGTGCCTACTACGCTGACCTATCGGATAGCTCATATCACGACCCTGGACACAGTAAAGTTTGATACTAGCCTATTTGAGATCTTTTTACTTTTAAAACCAATACCAGAGAGCGACTGTCAAAGAAAACAGCAATGAGCTTCTGTTTTTATGAATGAGTTCATGTATTCGTTTTTATTCAGCACTGTCAACACTGTTTTTATTCAACACTATTACAAAACTTACATCCACTCCCGCTGCAGTTGGATTGATATCCCCTAATTTTTATTATTATTAGCAGCTCGTCGTATCTATTTTAATATCGAAGTATATTTCACTTTCTCTGGTCACAGGAACAACATAAATTTGTGCATGTGGCAGATGCAGTGCGACTCAAGTTTCACCACCAGGTGGAAGAAGGTGTCCCCTCTCTCTGGTCAGTCTCACAGGAGGAAAAGAAGGAGAGAACAGGGACCGTAAGAGGTGGACCCTTTGCTGCTTTCTCCCTCCCCCCGCTGAGACGAATGTTGTGTACAAAACGACTAATAACTCGTAACTAAGAAATCTACGACTTCTGTGCGTTCAAGACAACTGGGAACTCTGAACAAACGAACAGTTAAAAATATGAATAAGAAATATGAATCTCCAGACGGGCCAGTTGCCGCTGCCAAATATGCAGTGCCATTCAACGGACCAGTAGCAGTGGTGTCGAACGGACCGGTTGTGGTGGCGTTGGACGGACCAGTTGTGGCTGCTGAAGTGGCATCATCGGACGGACCCGTTGTAGCGACGTCGGATGGCCCAGTTGCAGCTGCCAAAGTTGCGGTGGCGGCGCCGGACGGACATAATGCGTAATGAAAGTTCCGGAGGGATCCGTGACAGAGCAGTAGTAAAATAACAATAGCGAGACAATATACGGGGGGTACCGGTACGTAGTCAAAGTGCGGAGACACCGGTTAGTCGAGGTAATAAACTCAGCAAAAAAAGAAACGTCCCTTTTTCAGGGCCCTGTCTTTCGAAGATAATTCTTAAAAATCCAAATAACTTCACAGATCTTCATTGTAAAGAGTTTAAACACTGTTTCCCAAGCTTGTTCAATGAACACTAACAGGTTACAGACGGTAGGCAATTAAGGTCACAGTTATGAAAACTTAGGACACAAAAGAGGCCTTTCTACTGACTCTGAAAAACACAAAGAGAAAGAGGCCCATGGTCCCTGCTCACCTGCGTGAACGTGCCTTAGGCATGCTGCAAGGATGCATGAGGACTGCAGATGTGGCCAGGGCAATAAATTGCAATATCCGTACTGTGAGATGCCTAAGAGAGCACTACAGGGAGAGAGGACGGACAGCTGATCGTCCTTGCAGTTGCAGACCACATGTAACAAGACATGCACAGGATCAGTACATCCAAACATCACACCTGCGGGACAGGTACCGAATGGCAACAACAACTGCCCGAGTTACACCAGGAACGCACAATCCCTTCATCAGTGCTCAGACAGTCCGCAATAGGCTGAGAGAGGCTGGACTGATGGTTTGTAGGCCTGTTGTAGGGCAGGTCCTCACCAGACATCACCGGCAACAACGTCGCCTATGGGCACAAACCCATCGTCGCTGGACCAGACAGGACTGGCAAAAAGTGCTCTTCACTGACGAGTCGCGGTTTTGTCTCACCAGGGGTGATGGTCGGATTCGCGTTTATCGTCGAAGGAATGAGCGTTACACGAGGCCTGTACTCTGGAGCGGGATTGATTTGGAGGTGGAGAGTCCGTCATGGTCTGGGGCGGTGTGTCACAGCATCATCGGACTGAGCTTGTTGTCATTGCAGGCAATCTCAACGCTGTGCATTACAAGTAAGACATCCTCCTCCCTCATGTGGTACCATTCCTGCAGGCTCATCCTGCCATGACCCTCCAGCATGACAATGCCACCAGCCATACTGCTCATTCTGTGCGTGATATCCTGCAAGACAGGAATGTCAGTGTTCTGCCATGGCCAGCGAAGACCCCTGATCTCAATCCCATTGAGCATATCTGGGACCTGTTGGGTTGGAGGGTGAGGGCTAGGGCCATTCCCCCAGAAATGTCCGGGAACTTGCAGGTGCCTTGGTGGAAGAGTGTGGTAACATCTCACAGCAAGATCTGACAAATCTGGTGCAGTCCATGAGGAGGAGATACACTGCAATACTTAATGCAGCTGTTGACCCCTCCTTTGTTCAGGGACACATTATTCAATTTCTGTTCATCACATGTCTGTTAAACTTGTTCAGTTTATGTCTCAGTTGTTGAATCTTGTTATGTTCATACAAAAATTGACACGTTAAGTTTGCTGAAAATAAACGCAGTTGACAGTGAGAGGACGTGTCCTTATTTGCTGAGTTTATGTACATGTAGGTAGAGTTATTAAAGTGACTATGCACAGATGATAACAACAGAGAGTGGCAGTAGTGTAAAAGAGGGAGAGGTTGTTGTCCTGGCACCACACGGCCAGGTCTCTGACCTCCTCCCTATAGGCTGGCTCGTTGTTGTCAGTTATCAGGCCTACCACTGTCGTGTCATCGGCAAACTTAATGATGGTGTAGGAGTCGTGCCTGGCCGTGCAGTCATGAGTGAACAGGGAGTAGAGGAGGGGACTGAGCACGCACCCCTGAGGGGCCCCTGTGTAGAGGATCAGCGGATGTCATGATTTGACTGATTTCATGCTTTGACCTCGCTATTTTTCCTACTTCACAGTTGTCTTGAAAGCACCATGACCATCAGATGCAGGGACCATCAGTCCAGTAAAATAAAAAAGCTTATTTTGCAAACTATTTCAGTTTATGCTTAGCTGTGCCTCGCAAGTACTAAATCAACTGATCTATTTTGTTATCAAAGCTCAAGTTGTGAAATATGGTATGGTCTGAGAAGAACGCTATTGCCAGGCCAGGCGTATAGCCAATATGCTTTGATAATGTATTAGGCCTACTTCATTAACCTCATTCATACAGAACGGGTTTTATTAGGTTAAAACTTATTATGGCTAGGCATCCCTCTAGCTGGACAACTTCCGGTGAAACTGGAGGGTGCGCAATTCAAATAAATGATCATAAAATTATGGATATTAAACATTTACGTACATACATGTGTCTTAATTCAGTTGAAAGCTTAAATTCTTGTTAACCTTTCTAGGGTCGGGTGCAGTCTCCTGAATTTCCGCCTGTCTGACGTGCCCAAAGTAAACTGCCTGTTACTCAGGCCCAGAAGCTAGGATATGCATATAATTGGTAGAATTTGATAAATAAATCACTCTGTAGTTGCTAAAACTGTTAAAATAATGTCTGTGAGTTTAACAGAACTTGTATGGCAGGCAAAAATCAGAGGAAAATCCATCCGTAATTTTTTTTTTTGAGCTTCAAATGTGAAGCTGTTGAAAACTATGACTTCCGCCTCCGTGATTGCAGTTCCTACGGTTTCCACTAGATGTCAAGAGTCTTTATGCATGGTTTCAGGCTTGTTTTTTGAAAAACCAACGAGTATCAGTTGTTTATCCATGGGGAGAGGTAAGGCAAAAGTAGTCTCTTTGCGCGCGTGAACGAGGGCGCGCTCTTCGCTATTTTCCTTCCCTATTGAACATACTATTCTCCGTATGAAATATGATAATTTATTTAGATATTAGACTACCTGAGGATTAATTAGAAACATCGTTTGATTTGTTTGGATGAACTTTACCAGTAACTTTTGGGACTTCTTTGTCTGCATGTTGAACGGGTGGATTACTGAACTCAATGATGCCTACTAAACATACTTTTTGGGAAATAAAAAAGAAGGACTTTATCGAACAAAACGACCATTCATTGTGTAGCTGGGATCCTTGGGATTGCAAACAGAGGAAGATCTTCAAAGGTAAGTGATTTATTTTATTGCTATTTATGATTTTGTGATGCCTGTGCTGGTTCGAAAACATATGTTGTTGTGAGGCGCTGTCCTCAGATAATCGAACGCTATGCTTTCGCCATAAAGCTTATTGTAAATCGGAAAATGTGGTTCGATTACCTACATTCTGAGCTAAATAATCATGTATGACACTTGTATTTTCATGAATGTTTAATATTACGATTTTGTATTTTGAATTTGGCGCGCTCCGATTTCACCGGATGTTGTCGAATTTGATCCCGTAAGAGGTTTATTCTAACTGCACTGTCGGATTTACAGAAGGTTTACAGTGAAAGCATGCCATGCGATTTTTTGAGGACGGCGACCTACATCAACATGTTTTTCCACAGGTTTCATAAAATCACAAATAGCGATTAAATATTCACTTACTTTTTGAAAATCTTCCTCTTATTTGTCATCCAAAGGGTCCCAGCTATAACATGTAGTGTCATTTTGTTAGATAAAATCCTTCTTTATATCTGAAAATCTACACCTAAACTTTGTTTCAACAAGTCAAAATACGTTTCTCTTTACACCTCAGGTACCCTAAAATGTAATTAAACTATAATATTTAATGCGGAAAGAAGTATGTTCAACAGGAAAGCAATATTAGCAGGTGCGTGTCCTCTTCATCGGTCGCGCAAACACGGATTTCCTAGCTGGTGTTGTTGAACTAAAACTCATATTTCTTACCCGTTATTCAAGTTACAAGCCTGAAACCTTGAACAAAGACTGGTGACATCTAGTGGAATCCATAGGAATTGCAATCTGGGAGCTGGATTTGGATATGTAAGAGCATGGGCTCTCAAAATAAAACAACCTACCATATCTATTGCGTTATCGTCTTATACCCTTAAAAAAAAAAATCTACAACCTTCAAAGTGTTCTATCCAATGGTACCAATTATATACATATGCTTGCTTCTGGGCCTAAGTAACAGACAGTTTACTTTGGGCACGTCAGTCAGGCGGAAATTCAGAAAAAAGGACTCTAGCCCTAACAAGTTTAAAGTAAAAAAAAAAAAAAGTAAGTTTTTTATTTTTTTTATTTATTTTACCGTTATTTTACCAGGTAAGTTGACTGAGAACACGTTCTCATTTGCAGCAACGACCTGGGGAATAGTTACAGAGGAGAGGAGGGGGAAGAATGATCCAATTGTAAACTGTCATGTTAAAAAAAAACAAGGCAGTAGATCTCAGCTTGCGTTTTGACTGCAAAAGTGATCTTGACTCAGAAAAGGTTGATGACCACTGTTTTAGGATAAGGGTTAGGGTAAGGGTTAAGTTTCAAGTCCTAATGTCATGTAAAGTGAAATGTCAAGTAAAGTGAAATGCCTTTGTTGCAATCTCGAAACCCAACAATGCATTAATCAACATCAATGAAGTACTAAAAATCACATAAGGTAGAACAAAAACATACAAGAAATAAAAATAAGAAGAACACGACAAAGTAAGCAAGCTGTATATAAGGTCAGACCCAGGGTCAGTTCCAAAACCATATAGAAGCTGTTTAGGGGCCTGTTGGTATCAGACTTGATGCACCGGTACCACTTGCCATGCGGAAGCAGAGAGAACACTCTATGGCTTGTGTGGCTGGAGTCTTTAATGATATTCCAGGCCTTCCTTTCGCCTGATATAGAGGTCCTGGATGGCAGGAAGCTCGTCCCCAGTTATTGTGTAGGCTGTCCACACCACCCTCTGTAGTGCCATGCGATTGAGGGCAGTGCTGTTGCCATATCAAGCAGTGATGCAGCCAGTCAAGATGCTCTCAATGGAGCAGCTGTAGAACGTTTTGAGGATTTGGAAGGGACAATGGTGTTTAACACTGAGCTGTAGTCGATGAACAGCTTTCTCACAGGTATTCCTCTTATCTAGGTGGGTGAGGGCAGAGTGGAGTGCAATTGAGATTGCATCATCTGTGGATTTGTTGGGGCGGTTTGCAAAGTGGAGTGGGTCTAGTGTCTCGGATGATGGGATGGAATTGATGTGCGCCATAACCAGACTTTCAAAGCACTTCATAATTACAGTGAGTGCTACAGGGCGGTAGTCATTGTGGCATGAAGCCTTAGAGTTCTTGGGAACAGGAATGATGGTGGTCAGCTAAAAACATGTGAGGATAACAGATTGGAACAATGAGAGGTTGAAAATGACTGTGAATATGCCTGCCAGCTGTTCTGTGAATGCTCTGAGAACACACCCTGTACTACCGTCCGGCTGGCGCCTTGCAAGTGTTGACCTGATTAACCTGTTTGGCGTGCAAGCCCGACGTCGGTACACTTATGACAACAGCCAGCTCAAAGTGCAGGGCGCGAAATTCAAAATATATATTTTTTAAATATTTAACTTTCACACATTAACAAGTCCAATACAGCATATGAAAGGTACACATCTTGTGAATCCAGCCAACATGTCCGATTTTTAAAATGTTTTACAGGGAAGACAAAATATGTAAATCTATTAGCTAACCACGTTAGCAAAAGACACCACTTTCTTTACTATAACAGTTTATTACTCCATCAGTAGCTATCACAAATTCGACCAAATAAAGATATAAATAGCCACTAACCAAGAAACAACTTCATCAGATGACAGTCTGATAACATATTTATTGTATAGCATATGTTTTGTTCGGAAAATTTGCATATTTCAGGTATAAATCATAGTTTACATTTTAGCTACAATCAGAAATTGCACCGAAAGCAGCCATAATATTTACAGACACCAACGTCAAATACCTAATTACTCATCATAAAACATTTCTGAAAAATACATAGTGTACAGCAATTGAAAGACAGGCATCTTGTGATTCCAGACAATATTTCCAATTTATTAAATGTTTTACAGCGAAAACAAAATGTAGCGTTATATTAGCGTAGCCACAATAGCCAGAAACACTTGGGCGCTGACGACCATTTCACATGCGAGACAGATATTAGAAATAGCATCATAAAATGTTTCTTACTTTTGGTGATCTTCCGTCAGAATGTTGGACAAGGTGTCTTTTGTCTAGAACAGTCGTTGTTTGGATCTGGAACGGCAAATTTCCCTCTTCATTTAGCATGGGCACTTGCCAAGTGGCACGGATCTCTCCAACGTCAACAAAGTCAGAGAACGGAACACGGCAAAACTCCAGAAATATTTTCAATAATCTGATGAAACTATATTGAAAAAACATACTTTACGATGATATGGTCACATGTATCAAATAAAATCAAAGCCGGAGATATTAGTCGCCTATAACGGCAGCTAAACAGAAGGCAAATCCAAGTCCCCTTTCGCGCTCTCCAGAAAACAGGAAATGGGCGGACACGTCATACAAAGAGCTTGTATTCCACTTCAGACCAAGATAAACACAAAATTTCTCCTCTCACCACCTCTTGACATCCAGGGGAAGGTGTATGAAGTGCACGTATACTACTACGTATCATGCCCATGTATAGGCAGGAAGTAGAACAGAGCATCGATTTCAGACTTTCCACTTCCTGGTCAGGAAGTTTGTGCCAAATGAGTTCTGTTTGACTCACAGATATAATTCAAACGGTTTTAGAAACTAGAGAGTGTTTTCTATCCAATAGTAATAATAATATGCATATTGTACGAGTAAGAATCGAGTACGAGGCCGTTTGAAATGGGCACCTTTAATCAGAGCTACTCAATACTGCCCCTGCAGCCATAAAAAGTTAAGGCACGTGAAAGTTCATGTGTTCCATAAGGAATTTCTGCAATGACAAAACCATTTTTTAAATAAAAAATACATGTTTACATTCATATGCCCCTCCTGTGAAATAGTGACATGTGACATATTTCCTTAAATGAGTCACAAATAACAAGCCTTAGGATCCCATTCAAGAGCGAATGTTTCTAAATGAGCCTCAGCTGGACTGTACTCGGTACAAGATTCACCTGTGACCTTGTGTGCCGACCCCATGGTCACAATGAACCTGGCTGTAATTTAGTCAGCCTCTGTGTCATTCATTTGAATGCTAAAATTATTTCTCTACAGGGTGGTTGTTGCTTTATACCTGTATGGAGGAGAGAGAGGGATGGGGTCGGATCAGCCTGGTAGGGTTGGGAATTCTTGTAATCCTGGGATATTTTTTTTTTGAATTGTGCAACCCTATACACTGGGCAAACAAGAAGCATTTACCCATAACACATACTGTACATCACAACAGAAGAGGTTACATCATTGAGGTCAGAAGCAGGTGGATGTTTTCAGGTGACATGCTTCGAATGGTATTTGTAGTTTTTACTTTCCCACGGCGATTGGTTGAAACTCAGATCTGCAAACTAAGTACAAAAAATAAAATCCATAGTAACCTACACTGTATGTCAGGTCTTCACAGTAGTTTAATAGACTTGCAGATTTCACTGTGACTGTGTCAATAGATCAAATCAAATCAAATGGTATTAGTCACATGCGCCAAAAACAACAGGTGTAGACCTTACAGTGAAATGCTTACTTATGAGCCCCTAACCAAAAATGCAGTTTAAAAAAATACTGATAAGAATAAGAAATACAAGTAACAAGTAATTAAAGAGCAGCAGTAAAATAACAATAGCGAGACTATATATGGGGGATACCGGTACAGAGTCAATGTCCGGGGGCATCAGTTAGTTGAGGTAATATGTACATGTAAGTAGAGTTATTAAAGTGACTATGCACAGATGATAACAACAGAGAGTAGCAGCTGTGTAAAAGAGGGGGGCAATGTAAATAGTCTGGGTAGCCATTTGGTTAGATGTTCAGGAGCCTTATGGCTTGGGGGTAGACACTGTTTATAAGCCTCTTGGACCTAGACTTGGTGCTCCGGTACCGCTTGCCGTGCGGTAGCAGAGAGAACAGTCTATGACTAGGGTGGCTGGAGTCTTTGACAATTTTTAGGGCTTTCCTCTGACACCGCCTGGTACAAAGGTCCTGGATGGCAGGAAGCTTAGCCCCAGTGATGTACTGGGCCGTTCGCACTACCCTCTGTTGTGCCTTGCGGTTGGAGGCCGAGCAGTTGCCATACCAGGCAGTGATGCAACCAGGATGCTCTCAATGGTGCAACTGTAGAACCTTTTGAGGATCTGAGGACCCCTGAAAAAATCTTTTCACTCTCCTGAGGGGGAATAGGTTTTGTCATGCCCTCTTCACGACTGTCTTGGTGTGCTTGGACCATGTTAGTTTGTTGGTGATGTGGACACCAAGGAACTTGAGCTCTCAATCTGCTCCACTGCAGCCCGTCGATGAGAATGTAGTCCACAATCATCTCCTTTGTCTTGATCACGTTGAGGGAGAGGTTGTTGTCCTGGAACCACACGGCCAGGTCTCTGACCGCCTCCCTATAGGCTGTCTCGTCGTTGTCGGCTATCAGGCCTACCACTGTTGTGTCATCAGCAAACTTAATGATGGTGTTGGAGTCGTGTCTGGCCGTGCAGTCATGAGAGAATAGGGATTACAGGAGGGGACTGAGCACGTACCCCTGAGGGGTCCCTGTGTTGAGGATCAGCGTGGCGGATGTGTTGTTACCTACTCTTACCACCTGGAGGCGGCCCATCGGGAAGTCCAGCATCCAGTTGCAAAGGGAGGTGTTTAGTCCCAGGATCCTTAGCTCATTGATGAGCTTTGAGGGCACTATGGTGTTGAACGCTGAGTTGTAGTCAATGAATAGCATTCTCACATAGGTGTTCCTTTTGTTCAGGTGGGAAAGGGCAGTGTGGAGTGCAATAGAGATTGCATCATCTGTGGATCTGTTGGGGCGGTATGCAAATTGGAGTGAATCTAGGGTTTTTGGGATAATGGTGTTGATATGAGCCATGACCAGCCTTTCAAAGCACTTCATGGCTACAGACGTGAGTGCTACGGGTCGATAGTTGTTTAGGCAGGTTACCTTAGTGTTCTTGGGCACAGGCACTATGGTGGTCTGCTTAAAACATGTTGGTATTACAGACTCGGACAGGGAGAGGTTGAAAATGTCAGTGAAGACACTTGCCAGTTGGTCAGCGCATGCTCGTAGTACACGTCCTGGTAATACGTCTGGTGCGGAGAGCGTGATCACACAGTCTTCCAGAACAGCTGCTGCTCTTATGCATGTTTCAGTGTTATTTGCCTCGAAGCGAGCATAGAAATAGTTTAGCTCGGCTGGTAGGTTTGTGTCACTGGGCAGCTGTGCTTCCCTTTGTAGTCAGTTATGGTTTGCAAGCCCTGCCACATCCAACGAGCGTCAGAGCCAGTGTAGTACGATTCTATCTTAGTCATGTATTGATGCTTTGCCTGTTTGATGGTTCGTCGGAGGGCATAGCGGGATTTCTTATAAGCTTCCGGGTTAGAGTCCCGCTCCTTGAAAGCGGCAGCTCTAGCCTTTAGCTCATTGCGAATGTTGCCTGTAATCCATGGCTTCTGGTTGGGGTATGTACGTACGGTCAATGTGGGGATGACGTCATCGATGCACTTGATGAAGCCAATGACTGATGTGGTGTACTCCTCAATGCCATCGAAGGAATCCCAGAACCAATTCCAGTCTGTGCTAGAAAAACAGTCCTGTATCTTAGCATCTGCTTCATCTAACTACGTTTTTATTGATTTAGCCACGGGTGCTTCCTGCTTTCATTTTTGCTTGTAAGCAGGAATCAGGAGGATATAATTATGGTCAGATTTTCCAAATGGAGGGCGAGGGAGATCTTTGTATGTGTCTCTGTGTGTGGAGTAAAGGTGGTCCAGAGTTTTTTTACTCTGGTTGCACATTTAACATGCTGATAGAAATTTTGATAAAACCCCGGCTACTAGGAGCGCCGCTTCTGGGTGAGCGTTTTCTTGTTTGCTTATTGCGGAATACACCTCATTCAATGCTGTCTTAGTGCCAGCCTCTGACTGTGGTGGTATGTAAACAGCTACAAAAAATACAGATTAAAACTTTCTAGGTAGGTAGTATGGTCTACAGTTTATCATGAGATACTCTACCTCAGGCGAGTAATAGCTCGAGACTTCCTTAGATATCGTGCACCAGCTGTTATTTACAAAAATACATAGTCCGCCGTCCCTTGTCTTACCAGACGCCACTGTTCTATCCAGCCGGTGCAGCGTATAACCAGCCAGCTGTATGTTGATAGTGTTGTCGTTCAGCCACGACTCCGTGAAGCATAAGATATTACAGTTTTGAATGTCCCGTTGGAAGTTTAATCTTCCGCGTAGGTCATCTATTTTATTGACCAAAGATTTCACGTTTGCTAGCAGAATGGAAGGAAGTGGGGGTTTATTCGATCACCTTCGAATTCTCAGAAGGCAGCCCGCCCTCGGGCCACTTTTTCTCCGCCTCCTCCGCAAATCACAGGGATCTGATCTCATTAAAGGAAAAAAAGGATTCTGCCAGTCGGTGGTGAGTAATTGCAGTCCTGATGTCCAGCAGTTCTTTTCGGTCATAAGAGACTGTGGCGGCAACATGTACAAAATAAGTTTAAAAATAAGTTACAAACAACGCAAATAAACGAACAAAAACACAATTGGTTGGGGGCACGTAAAATGTCTGCCTTCTTCTCGGGCGCCATCTTACTGTCGAATCAGCAGGGGATTGGAGGGAGATGGCTGTGTTAGGCAATGTGATCTTCTCAGCAGGGGGCCGTAGAGGGTAAACACTCTAATGGACTATGTTAATGCCCCTTCGTGAATGTCAGTGATGCGCTGCTGGGGGAATCTGCGACAATGAAATGTTGTCTTATGTGGTCTCAATAAACCATTGGGCAACATTGCACCTTTTGTGAATGTGTGTCAGAGAGGGTACAGAGGAAAACTGTTTTGGATATTGCTTTTGTTTGGATGAGACGGTAGTTGGTTACAAATCCCCTGTAATTACAGAGAGAGGCTCTGACATTTTGGGAGAGTCCCGCAGGTTGCCTGAGTGTAATTATCTTGTTGGCTGAGTTGACTTAGGGACTGAGCTGCTATTGGTTTTTCGTGAAAGGGACAAACTTAATTTCCGTTTAAGAGCTCACAAGCCGACATTGAAAACAGTTTGCCGAATTGACCTTCGAGGACATTTGGTATTTGCATGAATTACCCTGCTTATAAATCTGTAATTAGGAATCAGAAGTGCAATTATTTCAGTTTCTAAATACTGTCTCCCCTAATCGTCTTTTTATGGCTCCAACATTTTGTCCAGTGTCCAACAGTGAGGCTTCGTCCATCAAAAGGCCCTGGATGTGAACAATGAGGCTAGCATCTCTCAGAAAGCCCTGAATGTGAATGGCTATCCAGTCCTAGGGGATGAATGGCTATTTGTGTAGATACGGTCCTATTTATTTGTTTGTTCATCTGTCCATCTATCTATCCATCCATCCATCCATTCATTAATTGATTAATTACAGACTGAATACAGTAAATCCACTCACATCTGTCGAGTATGGTTACAGTGTCAGACATTGTTAGGAGGGGGGGTCCTTTTGAATCCTAAATGTCATTACTACAGCGTCAGGACACTTAAGACTGATTCATGGTGTGTTTTCATCTGAGCCCTAATACAAATGTAATGTTGCGTTCAGCATTGATGGGGTGATTTTCAAACTCTGTTTAAAATGTCAAGTGTTCCAGCTGGTGAAGCCGTGCTTTTACCCTTCTAGAGCACAACCAGCCATTCCCACTACTACCCCTTTCTGTCTCTGCCTTTCTCCCCTTCCCTCCCCCCAAATTGTATGTCAATTCCATTGCCTTACCTCTCTCTCTACTGAAGCAGCTTGTTCTGCATGCCTGGGGAGCTCCAGTCTGGTCTGCCTGGTATTGATCCGTGTTTCTGGTGTAATGACTGTGTCATGCTGCATTGCTTTCATGTCAGACAACCCATGCTTTTTGCACTTCATTACCTTTCATTGGGCCCCGTCGAAATTTCTGGTCCCTTTTTTCCCCTCTCCCAAAGCACAAATGAATGAATGAATTAACGAATGGTGTAGTTTCCTAGTACAGTCTCAATGCGGCGTAACAGCAGGACATCCAGACATATAATTCAGCCCCTGACGATCTTAACTGGGTAGCACCCTAACAGGTATTCTTATGTTCTTCCTGAATGCCCTTTCACAGCTTAAGTTGTGCATTGCTCCATAATGCATTCGCTTTGTGTGAGCTCAGAGGCCAAAAAGAAGGTTCCTCCTGTTGAGTTAGCTCTCATGTTTCATTCATGAGCAACAATGAATGTGTAATGGGCAGATTGGGAGGGGATGACAAGCAACAAATGATTTCAGTTCTATAAGATTGCCAAATGCCCCTAGTTTAGGACCAACTCGCTGCTCCGTCCAAAAGGTACTACAAAAACGTGTCTGCTGGGGTTGAAGATGTTTAGTGTGTGTGTGTCCGTGTGTTTGCACACATGTGTGTGGAGACTGTGTGTGTACAGAAAATCATTTGGCCTAAGAGGTCATAAGAGGAGTGATCCAAAGGGCAAAAAGTGGTTTAATCAACCTTTTTTCCATGTTATTTCAACCAAAAACATCAATGTGATGACATTGAATCATCATGGGAAAATAATTGGATTTGCAAAAAGTAATCAATGTAAAGGAATTTCATCTATTTTCATCCAACTTTTAACCTAAACCCGATGACATGTTGACATTTTTTGTTGGTTTCACGTTGAATTCACATGAGTTGACAACTAAACCAAATGTAAATCAAACTAGATGCAGGCATAGTAGTCCTTCTCTCAGTTGTTCAATTATGTTTAGCCACAATTTAATGGCCCTCCAATTCAGTGCCTGGTGATCGATATGCTTCCAGCTGTATCCCTGATACCCACAGTCAATTATCAGTTCAAGTCCAGATGCTCCACTGGGTACATCAGGGGAATCAAAGTCTGTAGACAAATTTCATCACTGGGCTCCCAGAAACAGCTTTTTAAGTATTTAAATGCATAGTCTTCGTAATAGTATATTTAGCCACATTGGATAAATGATTTACAGAATAGATAGGACCAGATCGTCAAATGAGTCAATTGGTTGGATCTAACAGACACTATAACCTCCAGTCTGGCTACGAGGTGACTCCCTCCCTCTTAACCTTCTACTGCAGTGGGCTAAATCAGGGTCACAGAGAGTGTTTCTTGGTAGTATTGAAAAAAATTATACTTTAAAACAAAAGTATACACCTCACACACGTGGTTATGTATTTCATTTGGAGTTTGCAACCCAATATTACACTTTATATACATCACAGCAGACTGAAATATAACAAAACCGTTTGACATAGAAACACCGGATTTTTCAGCAGGGTTTCGTAAATAATGTTTATTAATTATGAAATTATGAAAACTACTCATAACATGAGGTCACTAGGTAATTTGACTGCAGGAAAGGGCTACAGTCCTCTCCTCATGAACACAATCTTGACTTAAGCCCTTTATCAAGCCAATTAGTGGTCTGTCAATGAAGCTGTAGTATGGATGGCTGTAGTACCACCAGGCCTGGGTTGTATACATTTGTGTACTGTAGATTATGGTTATTTTAATAGAGGGACTGTTGAAAGTGGGAATGCATCATTTACATGGCTTATTTGGTGCACAGACTAATGGAATGATAAATTAATCTTCCATTTTTTCTCATACACAGTTAGTTTGCTCTTAATGTTATACAGTAAAATCTAAATATTGATTGAATGTTATCATCAGTAGCTATTTACTAGAACAAACTATGAGTTAGGGAATGCAGCAGTCCATTGTCTTATGGTCATCGTATGGTCTTTTATTTTTCATATAAGATTTTATAGGCCAAAGTACATCCCAGGGCAACAGCTGAATGATAAACAGCAGCATTCTATCTCCAATCCTTCTGGGCTTAGTTTTCTTTGTCATCTTTGGAGAATCCATTGGCTCACCGCTCAAATAAAAACTGTGTTTGTTTACCACTCGACATCTGCTTTTTGTACTCTCTGACAACTGATGCTTAAAACTTTGCTGTTCCATCATCCCCCTCAAGTACTCTGCACAATTTATGACAACAATATGAAGGAATAGACCCTATGTATCTGCAGACAGCATGGCATTTAAAAGATATCTGGCGAACATGTTGTTTTATCTCCTCCCTTTATAACGGACAATGTGTTTCCAGACGAACATAGAAAAAACATGATTTTGAAAGAGGGAACGACTTCTGAGTTGTAGCCTCAAGTGGAAGTGAAGATGGAACATGTGAGATTCTATTTGGAGAATTTTAAGTTCAATAAATGCATGACTGCGGCAAATACTAAGCGTACTTCAGAGGTTATATTTTCCTGAGTTAATATTTTCATGAGTATTTCTCATTGGATATTTACTGTAAAAGAAAGTAAACCCTTCAAGTTGTCATGTCAAGTCCATCCCATTGTTTTAAATGTAGATTATAGCCCTCTGAATGAGACACATAATGGATGCTGTTATATAAAACAACACTTGCACTAACAATGCACAACATCCACCATACAACTCTCTATCACTTTGCCTTTTATGATGAAATACATTACATTCTGTCTTTGAAGCCATTGCTGCTGGCTGAGAGACTAGGTAGCAGTGAGAGGTGTGATGTCACAGTTTCAGTCTTCATTTACATCTGCTAAATGTTACTAAATCCCTTTGCCTCAATAACACTACTCTCTCCTGTCCCCTCTCCCCAGTTACTGACGTATCTGAAGCGTCCTGCAGTTTAGTGATAAGCTTTTATTCTTTTTTTTCCTCTCTCTCCTTTCTTTTCCTTTATTTTCCCTTCTTCTCATCTAATGCTATTAATGCTGTGGACATTTTGTAAGACTTTGGACTTTGGTGTTTCATTGAAGAGTTTTTCATTAGTTATTTGCTTTCATCTTTACACTTAAGCAGGCTTTTTTCTTTACTGTGTTTTACCATACTGACCTTTACCTATATTCAATGTAATGAATGTTTGGACTGTCTTTAGTTCTTTATATTTTGACCTCGGGCATTTTTACCGCTGACTGTTGATATGCATATAGAATTGAATAGACTGATAACTGTTAAGGAGTACAAGGGCCTCCTTTGTTACATCTAACTACTATGGATGTTGTGTTCTTGTTTTCCCTGTTGGCTGTGCCCATCGTCTTTGAAATATTTATTTCATAAGTAGTACATTGTTTTCATTCGAGATAGTTACCAGTATCACAAAAAGTAGTAGTTTCTCAAAAAATCTTGCATGAAAATGCAGATTAGTGGCAGTGCAAAGGGAATCCTCATTATCTAGTCACAGTACCTCCCTTAAAGCTACAATCTGCAGTTGAAATAATAACAAAGCTGGGTTACCCTGCCTCTGTTTTGGTAAAAAGCTGTGGAATGGGCATGGAAAAATGTAACCACTCTCAAATGAATGAGGGACTAAATGATAGTTTAACCATGCTTTGAGGTTATATAGTGTTTGTTAAGAATTGTTTTGTTTACACATTTTGGGTTCTGATGGGGTACGACAGTTGAGCTAAGCTCATGAGGCATTTATCAGTTATATTCTTCAATAATCAATTGGTATACAGTGCCTTCGGAAAGTATTGAGACCCCATGACTTTATCCACATTTTGTTGCGTTACAACAACAGTCCTCAACAATCTACACACAATACCCCATAATCACAAAGCGAAAACAGGTTTCTATACATATCTGCACATTTATTAAAAATAATAAACAGAAATACCTTATTTACATAAGTATTCAAACCCTTTGCAATGAGACTCGAAATTGAGCTCAGGTGCATCCTGTTTCCATTGATCATCCTTGAGATGTTTCTACGACTTGATAGGACTCCACCTGTGGTAAATTCAATTGATTGGACATGGTTTGGAAAGGCACACACCTGTCTATATAAGGTCCCACAATTGACAATGCATCTCAGAGCTTAAACCAAGACATGAGGTCAAAGGAATTGTCCGTAGAGCTCCAAGACAGGATTGTATCGAGGCACAGATCTGGGGAAGGTACCAAAACATTTCTGCAGCATTGAAGGTCCCCAAGAACACAGTGGCCTCCATCATTCTTAAATGGAGGTAGTTTGGAACCACCAAGACTCTTCCTAGAGTTGGTTGCCCGGCCAAACTGAGCAATCGGGGGAGAAGGGCCTTGGTCAGGGAGTTGACCAAGAACCCGATGGTCAGTCTGACAGAGCTCTAGAGTTCCTCTGTGGAGATGGGAGAACCTTCCAGAAGGACAACCATCTCTGCAGCACTCCACCAGTCAGGCCTTTATGGTAGAGGGGCCAGACGGAAGCCACTCCTCAGTAAAAGGCACATGACAGCCAACTTGAAGTTTGCCAAAAGCCACCTAACGACTCTCAGACAATGAGAAACAAGATTCTCTGGTCTGATGAAACCAAGATTGAACTCTTTGGCCTGAATGTCAAACGTCACCTCTGGAAGAAACTTGGCACCATCCCTACGGTGATGCGTGGTGGTGGCACCATCATGCTGTGGGGATGTTTTTCAGCTGCAGGGACTGGGAGACTAGTCAGGATCGAGGAAAAGATGAACGGAGCAAATTACAGAAAGATCCTTGATGATAACCTGCTCCAGAGCGCTCAGGACCTCAGACTGGTTTGATGGTTCACCTTCCAACAGGACAACGACCCTAAGCATACAACCAAGACAACGCAGGAGTCGCTGAATGTCCTTGAGTGGCGCAGCCAGAGCGCGGGCCTGAAAATAGCTGTGCAGCAACGCTCCCCATCCAACCTGACAGAGCTTGAGAGGATCTGCAGAGAAGAATGGAGGAAACTTCCCAAATACAGGTGTGCCAAGCTTGTAGCACCATACCCAAGAAGACTCGATGCTGTAATCACGGCCAAAGGTGCTTCACCAAAGTACTGAGTAAAGGGTCTGAATACTTATGTAAATGTCATATTTCAGTTGTTGATATTTTTATAAAAACTTGTTTTTGCTTTGTCATTATGGGGTAGAATAAGGCTATAACGTAACATCATTTGGAAAAAGTCAAGTGGTCTGAATACTTCCCTTGATAATGTATGTCATTAATTTATAAGTCCAAAAATGTATGTAGCAACTAAGGATTTGAGCTTTAATTGTCATGTAACATGGTAATTCCTGTGATATTGTCACTGTATATGTATTAACTTCCCAGTATTTATTTAACAAGGTAAGTTGACTGACAGCCCATTCTCATTTACAGTACCAACACATTCAGGTTTACAGAAGCTAAATACTTCTATTTGTTATCTGTTACAATTCCTTCATCCCATTACAGTACCCATTATTTATAAGAACCTTTGTTTAAGCAGCTACAGATGCATATACCTTTCTGTAGTGGGCCAGGTGGTGCTTATGATTTAGAGAGCATTTGAAAAGAAGCACAAGGAATTGTAATAGATAACAAATAGAAGTATTTAGCTCAAGAGACAAGACATTTATTTACCATACTTACATGTAAGGTTAACCTGTTAGCCAGCAGCATACCACCCTGCATCCCACTGCTGGCTTGTCTCTGAAGCTAACCATAGTTGTCTCTGGATGGGAAACCAGATGCTGCTGGATGTGGTGTTGGAGGGCCAGTAGGTGGCACTCTTTCCTCTGGTCTTAAGAAATATCCCAATGTTCCAGGGCAGTTATAGGGGACATTGCCCTGTGTAGGGTGCCGTCTTCCGGATGGGACGTTAGACGGGTGACCTGACTCTCTGTGGTCACATTTCCAGCCATGTGGGGCTCTGCAGTAAAAGCCTTGTGTAAAGTCTACATAGACAGTTAATTTAGTTTCCACATCTGGATGCACAGGGTTTTTCTGAGATGAGGTTGTGAACGCAAAGACGTGTCAACACAACAGAATAGATCTGCGGTTAAGCGCCAAGGTCACTATGTTATGTTAGTAGTACACACATTTCTCTCTCAGACAGTTTGAACTAACCTGAATGAATAACCAATGCCTCTGCTGTTGTAGATCCACGCTTGCGAAATTAATAGGGCTGTGACGTCATGGAATTTTGGATGACAGTAATCGGCCAACCAAATGACCGTAATAACTGTTCTAATAGCAAAATAATTGTATCTATTTAGTTGTTTTTGGAAAAGTTCTCCTCTCCTCTGCTCCTGACTGTATGTGCTTCCGTAGACGTAGGGTGCGTTCGTAAATTCACTCTGGAGTGCCAGAGAGCGCTCAGAGTGCGCTCTGGGTTTGTCCGTTCGTAAATTCAGAGCGTTTTGCTCTCGGAGCATTCAGAGAGCACACTGGAAGCTCTGGCCGTGGAGTAAGGTTGAGTTGAGCGTTCTGATCTCACAACGGCAGTCAAACACCCAAGGTAACTGGCTAAAAGTTAATTAGCTTGCTAGCTACTTCCAGACATAAATGGGAGAACACCTCACTCTGACCATTTTACTCGCCCTAGCAGAGCTGGTTAGGCTGTTTTCATGTTATCCAGAGCGTTGGTGACTGTAACTGTGCTGCTGGCAACAATTTAATTAAGCATTTTTGTCGATGTTTACTGACACCGGCCATATTCAATGGGTGTTGAGCGTTCGTAAAGTCATCCATTATTCTGCTCTCTGGCACACTCCGACGAGAGTGCTCTGAAATCGGAGTAGAAAGCCAGAGAGAATTTATGAACGCGCCCGTAAAATGGGGCATTCCCATTCAAGTCAATGATGGCATAATGGGTGGACTTGCGGCCATTGCGAGTGTACCCATAGGAGCAAAGCAGGAAGTAAAGTATGTGCTGTGATTTGTTGATTCAACTCAACTGACATTAAAATAAATTCCATTGCATGAGCCACATCAGTTATCACCATTTGAATGAACATTCTACATTACCATGGAAATGATTGAATCACAATACCATTGCGAGTGTACCCATGAGGTTACCAGTCAAATTGTGTGCTGCCGTTGCACTGTGGTCATTCAGTCAGCTGTTCATTCGACAAAAAGGAAGAAAAAGAACGGTTATGACAGTTATTTTATTTAATCATCCATAACCGTCGGTTACACAGTAAAGATCCTAACGATAAGGTGGCTATTAGAGCTTGTGCCTTGACAATGTTTTTCCTGTTTTGTAGTACATTGTTTCTCCTTCTGTGGGTTTTTTCGGGAGTGCAGATCATGGCTTCTCCACCAGAGCCCTGTACGCCCTACAGGACAGCCATTGGCTCCCACTCAATGTGAACACTCAAAAGAGTAAGGCACTTCACTTGCCTTGTATCAGCTTGTTCCAGCTTGGCCCAGTTATATCGGCCATCAGCATAAAATACCCATTTAGCATTATTGCAGACAACAGGGAGCGCAAAAACTGTGTGGGATGATGGGCGTTTAAGCCTTAATGTTGGCGCAGTGCACTGCAGGACGAGACACAGTCACTTACCCTCCAACAGTTAGAGTAGGAAACCTGCTACTGTGAAACATTAGGCTTCTCTCACATATGTTGATTAGGTCTCTTCAGTGAGATGCTAAAGATGCTGGTCGACAAACTAGCTACTGTCTAAACACAGTTCTCAATGCTCTATTCTTCAGTGGCACAGGATCGCAGAATTGTATTACACTATTATACGGATTACCTTGATGGTGGTGCTGATGATGATAATGATGATGCTGATGGTAATGATAATGAGTGATGATGATGATGATGATGATGATGATGATGATGATGATGATGATGATGATGATGATGATGATGGTGTTGAGGGCCACTTTGAATTTGGCATTAAATACCTCAACTCCTTTATCAAAAGTGCTGCCCAGTTTGTATTGATCGACCATTACGTGATCCGTTCGTAACCGTCTAAACAGCTTCTCCCTGTGTCGCTGTCCTTGGTGCTGAACAGGGCTATAGCAGACTTCAGTACAGCTGGCCTAGTTTAGGAGCCTGGGATTGTGAGAGGCTCAACCTGGTCTCCCGGCCTGCCTCTCTCTGTGTTCTCTGAGACAGTGTTAATGAAGAGATGCAGGTCTTTGTGTTTGGAGCACCAGCCAGGCATAGCCTGCTGATTCTGCCCTGTCAGCAGACAGGTACTGTATGGCCATTTGCTAAGATGAGGGAGGAGAGGAATGCACAGATTCAGACTATTCTGAGAGTATGGTTGGAACGAAGATAGTTGGATAACAGACCTAGCAGCCTAGATAGTTGGTTGGATAACAGACTCGACAGCCTAGTTAGTTGGTTGGATAACAGACCAGGCAGCCTAGTTAGTTGGTTGGATAACAGTTAGTTGGTTGGATAACACAGTTGGACAGCAGATGGAGCAGTGTGATCATAAATGATGGTTTTATTTTAAGTTGTAGGTCACTGTCCTCAATTCCAAGGCAAAAATAGATGTTGTTCAAAAAGGTTTAAATTGCCAAAACACAAGACAAACAGGATGCAAAGCACTTATAGCCTGAAACCGGAAATGGTCCCATGGGACAAATACTATACCAAGGACAGGTGGATTGACAAATGAAACAAGACACCTCAAACTGAGTTATAATACATCTATTTTACATCACAAATAAAATGTATAGTATAATGATATTTCAGAATGGATTAACTCAAACAATGCGATCTCAGTATACAGGGTGTATGTGTGCGATGTGGGCGTATGTCTACACTTTGTGTAGCCGTTAGCGACGATGCTAATGATAAGGCTTTCCCAAAAACCTTGTCAGTTATCTACAAAGTGGCCTACCTGGCAGAAAGACACCATGATCATGTGCGTTTTGATCCAGTGGCCATTTGTTTTGCAAACTCTGCAATCACATGACTGCTACAGCAACAGCGCTTAACCAAACAATGGTCTCTTCCTGGTGCGCAGTAACTACACCCCAAAATGGAAATGTCCCAGACCTAAACAATGGTCGCCTGTTGTGGTTTAAGTATTGTTGTGGACTTATAACATCCAATTGCGTTGTTTTTCTATTACAAAAGTGGGATGTTGAGAGCGATAATCTTTTTATTTTTAAATGGAAAAATGAAATGTGGATAAACAAAACAGAGAACTGAATTTTGTAAAAAACTAAACGGAATCAGGCAAAAAATAAAACAGATTTTATAGGACCCTACAGTAGCACAAGATGTATTTTCATCGGGGCATGATGCGTAACGCTTCACCAGTTTGTGTTGCTCAGCTGCACACCTCCATTATGTCCACTCATGTCCGAGTAATGCTTCTCCCAGGGGGGTGACTTGCCTAGCTGGGGCCAGCTGCCCCTGCTTTAAGGTCAGTGTGTCCAAAATCTGGCGGCTGGCTGGCTCTGTCTGACATTCACAGCTTAACAGCTCTCCCACACACTACAAGGGCACCTCCTCACATCTCTCGTCACTCCCGTTGTCCTAGTGTCTTTTGTCTTGTCCGCTAAGGTGGGGATAATGGTTTTAAGCCCAGAAAGTATATTTTTTAGATAGACAAACATACTGTTGCATAGCAACTGGGTCCAATTTTTGAACCGTCAGTCACTCCTCCCACACATGCACGCACACACACACACACACACACACACACACACACACACACACACACACACACACACACACACACACACACACACACACACACACACACACACACACACACACACACACACACACACACACACACACACACACACACACACACACACACACACACACACACACACAAAACTCCAGTCATCTTGGCATATTCCACTAGCATGTGTAATCCTGCCATAATGAGTTAGTGTTAAAGGATAAGAACAATTGATTAAAATGCATGAAGAGGTGCCGCTATCCCATAGACTTTAATTTACACAAAGTGATATAAAAAGCAGGCAATCTTTGCTCTGCTTCATAGTGGAATGGTTGTGTTTGGTTTGGGCTCAATTGCGTTTCAAATGGATTTTTTCCTTTGGATATGGCTTTCTTTGAGATGAGAGGAAAAAGAGATTGGACAGTACTTTTCATCTCTCTGTCTCTCTCTCTCTCTCTTCCTCCTCTTATTGTTTCTGGTCTCCCTCCATTGTAAATATACAGTATAATACTTTGTTCCTGAGCCTCAGCAGTTTTCTCCAATAATGTGTATCAAACTATATAGTCAATAGAGAACCCTGTGTGCCATTTTAAGATGGGTATTCATTCGTATTTTTTTATATTGTGGGATTCAATTCCGGCGCCGTTCAGAACACACATATGACCCTAGTGTGTTCAGGTCTAGGATCTTCATTAGGATCTTCATCTAGGATCTTCATTTGACCAGTTTCATCACAGGAGTAAAATAATCCTACAGTAAATAGTTCTAATTTCTAACGGGAAATTGTTTTTGATAGTCTACAGTAGGCTATAGGTGTAGCCTGTCTGGTGCTTTAGCATTTGAGAGAGAGAAAGAAAACGGCACATTTTCAGTGAATGTATGTAAAACACCAGGTGCAGGAAAATTGTCCGCAAGTGATCACATGAAGATACTACATATGTTTTATATAAAGAGAAAATACAACAGGGCTGGAGATGCAGGTTAAAACACATACTCGCTGTTTGGTCAGGTAAAGTGACGTACAGTAGAAGTGGTCAGTGGGCTGTTCCGTAACAGTAGAGTGTGTAAGCAACAGCATCTATAATGGGCTTTGAGCGGCAATGCATCATCTGTTGGTTGACCTTTATGACCCTTACTTCCAATTTGGCTTTAATAAAGTTACCTGTCCAGCAGGTATTGTTGCTAAATGATTGGATTGAATGATCAGCCCCTCACAAAAGCTTTAAGACACAGAACCATTTTCACAGCCAACAGAGCAGACCTGTCTGCCAACATGATGTACAATGTGTTATGTTCTCTATCATTGATCTCCATTTGTAGCAGATAGTCAGTGTGTGTGTGTGTGCGTGTGCGTGTGCGTGTGTGTGTGTGTGTGTGTGTGTGTGTGTGTGTGTGTGTGTGTGTGTGTGTGTGTGTGTGTGTGTGTGTGTGTGTGTGTGTGTGTGTGTGTGTGTGTGTAAATGCATTTGCTTACGTGAGTCTGTGCATGCCTGTGTTTTTATGGCTACTCCCATGCCACTGCCACCAAGCTCCTGGATGGCTGTGTGAGATTAACGATGCATCATATACCCATTCCAGGAGATAACCTGGACCAGAAATCAGTATCTCATCTCGTGGTGGGAGAATAGGGTTTTATCATCCCTGTGTTGCTACAGTATTGTGTACCCCCTCCCTTCCCCTTCTCCCTCAGGCCCCACAGCTGGGATGTTGTTGTCGTTATAGTTTTATTACATCAGGTTCTGTCAGATTGCATAAGGATCTATCGAAGTGTTCCATGTAGATACAAGATCTCCGGGCAGGTCCTTATTTCAGGACTCAGGAACCAAAGTGTATGTTCCAAATGGCAACCTTTTTCCTATGTAGTGAACTACTTTTGACTGGGGCTTATATGTCTCTGGTCAACAGCACTGCACTACATAGAAAATATGGTGCCATTTGGGATTGATCTACCTGGGCACAGCCTTAGTGTTTAATGTGGAAAATAAAGAATATAGTATTTTGTTTCACAACGATTAGCATGATCATAACTATAGGAAGTGAGAAAAATCTGAAGTAATGTATTACATATTTTGGTATAGTTGGGATTATCAAGTTACTCATGCTGGAACGCTATTGAATTTTGAGGTTTATTGCAAGGCCTCACCAGGTGCTTACTCTGGGCCTCACCAGGTGTTTACTGTGGGGCTCACCAGGTGTTTACTGTAGGTCTAACCAGGTGTTTACTGCGGGCCTCACCAGGTGCTTACTGTGGGCCTCACCAGGTGTTTACTGCAGGTCTCACCAGGTGTTTACTGTGGGCCTCACCAGGTGTTTACTGTAGGTCTAACCAGGTGTTTACTGTGGGCCTCACCAGGTGTTTACTGTGGGCCTCACCAGGTGTTTACTGTAGGTCTAACTAGGTGTTTACTGCAGGTCTAACCAGGTGTTTACTGTGGGCCTCACCAGGTGTTTACTGTGGGCCTCACCAGGTGTTTACTGTGGGCCTCACCAGGTGTTTACTGCAGGTCTCACCAGGTGTTTACTGTGGGCCTCACCAGCTGTTTACTGTAGGTCTAACCAGGTGTTTACTGTGGGCCTCACCAGGTGTTTACTGTAGGTCTAACTAGGTGTTTACTGTAGGTCTAACCAGGTGTTTACTGTGGGCCTCACCAGGTGTTTACTGTGGGCCTCACCAGGTGTTTACTGTAGGTCTAACCAGGTGTTTACTTTAGGTCTAACCAGGTGTTTACTGTTGGCCTCACCAGGTGTTTACTGTGGGTCTAACTAGGTGTTTTCTGTGGGCCTCACCAGGTGTTTACTGTGGGCCTCACCAGGTGTTTACTGTTGGTCTAACCAGGTGTTTACTGTAGGTCTAACCAGGTGTTTACTGTAGGTCTAACCAGGTGTTTACTTTAGGTCTAACCAGGTGTTTACTGTGGGTCTAACTAGGTCTTTACTGTGGGTCTCACCAGGTGTTTACTGTAGGTCTCACCAGGTGTTTACTGTAGGTCTAACTAGGTGTTTACTGTAGGTCTAACCAGGTGTTTACTGTGGGCCTCACCAGGTGTTTACTGTGGGCCTCACCAGGTGTTTACTGTAGGTCTAACCAGTTGTTTACTGCGGGCCTCACCAGGTGCTTACTGTGGGCCTCACCAGGTGTTTACTGTGTGCCTCACCAGGTGTTTACTGTGGGCCTCACCAGGTGTTTACTGTAGGTCTAACCAGGTGTTTACTACGGGCCTCGCCAGGTGTTTACTGTGGGCCTCACCAGGTGGTTACGGTGGGTTTAACCAGGTGTTTACTGCGGGCCTCACCAGGTGGTTACGGTGGGTTTAACTAGGTGTTTACTGCGGGCCTCACCAGGTGGTTACGGTGGGTTTAACCAGGTGTTTACTGTAGGTCTAACCAGGTGTTTACTGTGGGTCTTACCAGGTGTTTACTGTGGGCCTCACCAGATGGTTACTGTGGGGCTCACCAGGTGTTTACTGTGGGCCTCACCAGGTGTTTACTGTGGGACTCACCAGATGGTTACTGTGGGCCTCACCAGGTGTTTACTGTGGGCCTCACCAGGTGTTTACCATGGGCCTCACCATGTGTTTACTGTGGGCATCACCAGGTGTTTACTACGGGTCTCACCAGGTGTTTACTGCAGGTCTCACCAGGTATTTACTCTGGGCCTCACCAGGTGTTTACTATGGGTCTCACCAGGTGTTTACTGTGGGTCTCACCAGGTGTTTACTGCGGGCCTCACCAGGTGTTTACTGTAGGTCCAACCAGGTGTTTACTGCGGGCCTCACCAGGTGTTTACTGTAGGTCCAACCAGGTGTTTACTGCGGGCCTCACCAGGTGTTTACTGTAGGTCTAACCAGGTGTTTACTGTGGGCCTCACCAGGTGTTTACTGTAGGTCTAACCAGGTGTTTACTGTGGGCCTCACCAGGTGTTTACTGTAAGTCTAACCAGGTGTTTACTGTTGGTTTCACCAGGTGTTTACTGTGGACTTCACCAGGTGTTTACTGTGGGCCTCACCAGGTGTTTACTGTGGGTCTCACCAGGTGTTTACTGTGGGCCTCACCAGGTGTTTATTGTGGGTCTCACCAGGTGTTTACTGTGGGTCTCACCAGGTGTTTACTGTGGGTCTCACCAGGTGTTTACTGTGGGCCTCACCAGGTGTTTACTTTAGGTCTCACCAGGTGTTTACTATGGGTTTCACCAGGTGTTTACTGTGTGCCTCACCAGGTGTTTACTGTGGGCCTCACCAGGTGGTTATGAAGGGTCTAACCAGGTGTTTACTTTAGGTCTATCCAGGTGTTTACTGTGGGTCTCACCAGGTATTTACTACGGGCCTCACCAGGTGTTTACTGTGGGCCTCACCAGGTGGTTACTGTGGACTTCACCAGGTGTTTACTGTGGACTTCACCAGGTGTTTACTGTGGGCCTCCCAGATGTTTACCTTGGGCCTCAGCAGGTATTTACTGCGGGTCTCACCAGTTGTTTACTGCAGGTCTCACTAGGTGTTTACTCTGGGCCTCACCAGGTGTTTACTGTGGGCATCACCATGTGTTTACTACATGCTTCACCAGGTGTTTACTGTAGGTCTCATCAGGTGTTTACTGTGGGTCTCACCAGGTGTTTATTGTGGGCCTCACCTGGTGTTTACTGTGGGCCTCACCAGGTGTTTACTATGTGTCTCACCAGGTGTTTACTGTGGGCCTCACCAGGTGTTTACTGACTTCTCCAGGTGTTTACTGTGAGCTTCTCCAGTTTACTGTCGGTTTAAAGTAGCCCTGCAGTAACAGTAAAAACATAGAAAGGAAGAGATTAAATGCCATCAAGGCAATCATGATACAAGTCAGTCTCTCCAAGAAAGCCCTCTGGCCTGAGAAAGGAGATGAAGAGAGAAAAAGATGTGTGTGTGTTGCTCGTGCTCACTTCAACACTCTCCTCTCCTCTCTCTCTCTCTCTCTCTCTCTCTCTCTCTCTCTCTCTCTCTCTCTCTCTCTCTCTCTCTCTCGCTCTATCTCTCTCTATCTCTCCGCTCGCCTCTCACCTCTACTCTATCTCTCCTCTCCGCTCAAATCTCCTCTCTCCTCTCTGCTCCCCTCCCCTTTCTCCTCACCAGGTGTTTACTGTGGGCTTCCCCAGGTGTTTACTGTGGGCATCACCAGGTGTTTGGTGCTGTGAATACAGTGAGACGGGTCTGTGTGGGGGTGGAGTCAGTAGTCCTGCGATAACAGTAAAAACATAGAGAGGAAGAGATTAAATGCCATCAAGGCAATCATGATACAAGTCAGTCTCTCCAAGAAAGCCCTCTGGCCTGAGAAAGGAGATGAAGAGAGAAAAAGATGTGTGTGTGCATTCCTCTGTACGTGTGTTTTTTGTGTGTGTATGTATGTGTGTGCCTTGCACCACGTGTGTGTTTCTGTGCGTGTGGGACCCCCCTCTCTCTCTCTCTCTCTCTCTCTCTCTCTCTCTCACTCTCTCTCTCCTCTCCTCTCCCCTTTTCTATTTATATCCTATCCTATTCTATTATATTCTTATCTATTCTAGTTATGTGGTCACATCACGCTGACTTATACCAGCTCTGTTTATTCACCATACAGCTGTTTTTCCAGGTTGTGTAACTGAGTGGCAAAACTTGTGCATTTATTTTTTGCTTGTGCTCACTTCAACACCCCCCTCTCCTCTGCTCTCATCTCCTCCTCTTGCCTCTCCCCTCTCCTCTGCTCTCATCTCCTCCTCTTGCCTCTCCCCTCTCCTTTTCTCTCTATCTCTCTCACCTATCTCCTCACTCCTCTCCTCTTTCCTCACCAGGTGTTTATTGCAAGGCCTCACCTGGTGTTTACTACGTGCCTCACCAGGTGTTTACTGTGTGCATCACCAGTTGTTTACTATGTGCCTCACCAGGGGTTTACTGTGTGCCTCACCAGGTGTTTACTGTGTGTCTCACCAGGTGTTTACTGTGGGCATCACCAGGTGTTTACTGTGTGCATCACCAGGTGTTTACTGTGTGCCTCACCAGGTGTTTACTGTGTGTCTCACCAGGTGTTTACTGTGGGCATCACCAGGTGTTTACTGTGTGCATCACCAGGTGTTTACTGTGTGCCTCACCAGGTGTTTACTGTGGGTCTCACCAGGTGTTTACTGTGTGTCTCACTAGGTGTTTACTGTGGGCATCACCAGGTGTTTACTACGTGCCTCACCAGGTGTTTACTCTGGGTCTCACCAGGTGTTTACTGTGGGCATCACCGGGTGTTTACGCTGGGCTTCTCCAGGTGTTTACCATGGGCATCTCCAGGTGTTTACTGTGGGTCTCACCAGGTGTTTACTGTGGGCATCACCAGGTGTTTACTATGTGCATCATCAGGTGTTTACTGTGGGCTTCTCCAGAGGTTTACTGTGGGTCTCACCAGGTGTTTACTACATGCCTCACCAGGTGTTTACTGTGGGCCTCACCAGGTGTTTACTGTAGGTCTAACTAGGTGTTTACTGTGGGCCTCACCAGGTGTTTACTGTGGGCCTCACCAGGTGTTTACTGTAGGTCTAACCAGGTGTTTACTGTGGGCCTCACCAGGTGTTTACTGTGGGCCTCACCAGGTGTTTACTGTGGTCCTCACCAGGTGTTTACTGTGGGCCTCACCAGGTGTTTACTGTAGGTCTAACCAGGTGTTTACTGTGGGCCTCACCAGGTGTTTACTGTGGGCCTCACCAGGTGTTTACTGTAGGTCTAACCAGGTGTTTACTGTAGGTCTAACCAGGTGTTTACTGTGGGTCTAACTAGGTGTTTACTGTAGGTCTAACTAGGTGTTTACTGTGGGCCTCACCAGGTGTTTACTGTGGGCCTCACCAGGTGTTTACTCTGGGCCTCACCATGTGTTTACTGTGGGCTTCTCCAGATGTTTACTGTGGGTCTCACCAGGTGTTTACTGTGGGCTTCTCCGGGTGTTTACTGTGGGCTTCCCCAGGTGTTTACTGTGGGCATCACCAGGTGTTTACTGTGGGCATCACCAGGTGTTTGGTGCTGTGAATACAGTGAGACGGGTCTGTGTGGGGGTGGAGTCAGTAGCCCTGCAGTAACAGTAAAAACATAGAGAGGAAGAGATTAAATGCCATCAAGGCAATCATGATACAAGTCAGTCTCTCCAAGAAAGCCCTCTGGCCTGAGAAAGGAGATGAAGAGAGAAAAAGGAATGTGTGCTTTCCTCTGTGTTGTGTATGTTTTATTTGTGTGTGTATGCACATGTTTATATGTGTGTGTATGTGTGTGTGTGTGTTCCACCGCATGTATGTTTCTGTGTGTGTGTGCATGTGGGAATGCTTGTTTGTGTGTGTGTGTGTACGCGTTCCTCCATCCGTGTACGTGCGTGTAAGAGTTCCTCCTTGCATGTGTGTATGCTTGTTGATGGTACTGCATCGGGGCCGATGTTACAATGGAATAGATCTGCACCAACCGTAACCGCCGAGTCTTTAATGATTCAGGGCTCCGCAGCAGGTGGAATAACGATGTGTATACCGCATCAGCTGCCACGCCCCACATCTGTCACACCTATGATAGGAGCTCTGCCAGTCAATTAGGAAACCATTAACATTTGTCCAACCAACCAGATGGACGGACTGTCTTCACTGTTATATGTGTGTGTGGGTGTAGGAGAGAGAGAGAAATAGAATTGATTACCACTCAGTCAGTGTCACCACTGACCACTGTTAGAGGACACACATACACGCACGCACGCACGCGCGCGAGTGCACACACACACACACACACACACACACACACACACACACACACACACACACACACACACACACACACACACACACACACACACACACACACACACACACACACACACACACACACACACACACACACACACACACACACTAGACTGCTCCCTATGTGCCCTCTCTGCTCTCTACTTAAACTGAGATGTGTGATAGATAACTTTAATAATGTAAAGAGACATGGCCACTATATTGAAACAAATGTGCTATTTATAATGTTTGGTTCCAATTGATCTGCAATGTGAGTGGTTAAAAGTAGTGCCCTTCATAGGGAATAGTATGCCTAATCTTTGTCATTTGCTCACAGTAGCTGTCACCACAACTGCTGTTTTCTCCGGGGCCTAGTTAAGAAATACAGGTCGTTCTTCTCTTTCCATTTCAACCAATGGGAGATTTCCAATTCATTAACTACATTAAATTGACTTTGAAAACTGATTTGACCCCAAACCATATCTTCAGCACATGCATGTTGTCCTGGCAAATGGCACCCTATTCCCTTTTTAGTGCACTACTTTTGACCAGAACCCTGTGGGCCCTGGTCAAAAGTAGTGCACTATATAGGTAATAGGGTGCCATAATGGGGTGCCATTCAGACTACATTTCGGTTACTAGTCCAACGCTCTAACCACTAGGCTACCCTGCCGCCCGATATAATCACATACAGTATGCTTTTATCCAAAAAGACTTACTGTACAGTGAGTTAATACATTTTAGTATAAGTGATCCCAGCAGGACTCAAACCCTCGACCTTGGCGTTGCTTGCACAATGCTCTTACCAATTGAGCCGCCCAGGACCAGGCCTGGCTAGTAAATCTCTGCTGTTTATGGGTTAACATGGCAGCAGTGACGGTTAATCCACTTCTGCTCCCATTAAGATTCACGCAAGAAATTTTGATGCCATTAATTCTGCTGGTTAATTAAGTCTAGAGCATATTTCATGTGTAGGAGACACTTTGGCTTTGAGAAGCTGACACAAAAATACACATTTTTATGGTCGGATCGTATTGTTCCCATGATTTGTTGACTAAAAGGGGATTGTTTCAAATTCTTACAGTATCACCAGTATTGTCTCCTCTAGCCTTTACAGGAGGTTTACATTTCTGTAAAACCTTTGGTACATTATAAAGGTCTAATATGATAACATTAACATTTCAGAGAAAGATGATGCTTTAGATTTACAGCAATCTCCCTTTATGAAATACTGTATTTTTCTCAATTTCGGCCCAGACCAGGTGGCAGCTTGTGCTGCAGTGGACATTGGGGAGCTGTGCTCCTCTGCTCCCCCCTAGGATCTGATAGCGTGTTCAAGTCACAAATCGATAAGTCTCCAAAGAGTCCAGCGTGGCCTTTTAAGGATTATCGCAGGGATCTGTAGTTGTTGTATCACTTTTTGAGACTAAAGCTCTTAATGCCTTGCTAAGGCTATGGGACAGAGCATGGTTATTCATGAAGGACTCTGAGAGAGAGCCGGACAAGATGTGGAGAACCTTTTACCTAAACACTCTGAGAATGATTTCCCTCCTATCCACAGGGCCTGGAAAAGTAAAGTGGTACCTCTGGACTCTTGTGGGAGGGTGTGAGAGGGTTTTGCTAGAGGGACGTTTGAGAGCTAGGGAGCAGGACAGATACTGGATAGTGTTGATTGGGGAATTCTTAGTGGATGTCAGTCATGAATGGAACAGTGCCCCTGGATCCAAAGCAAACATATATATTTTTAAACAAAGGCCTTCTCCTCTCCCATCCCACCCCATCCATCTGGGTCTCTCTCCATCTTGCTGTAGCTAAAGTGATATTTTGTGTCCCACAGAAGTTCTGTGTATACTGTAGTACTGCAGCTCTCTCCTTTTAAAAAGCACGGTTGGGGGAATGGGATTCAGGTCTTTGATGTCGTCACTGTGATGTTGAGGTCGTCACTGTGACTTCTTGAACAAAGAGGTATCAGTTCTCTTAACTTCCAAAACACCTTGAGGCTTTGATCACTAGTCTCATATTCGAGAAACAGAGCTAGGAACTCTACTACTTTGTCTCTCTGTGTTGCTCTCTCTCTCTCTCTACGTCTGTCTGTCTGTCTGTCTGTCTGTCTGTCTGTCTGTCTGTCTGTCTGTCTGTCTGTCTGTCTGTCTGTCTCTAGCTGTTTCTCTCTGTCTCTGTGTCTGAGGGATTCTTGGAAAGACAAGAGCATGTTTTACTCCTTGAGCACATCAAAGATTGGCGCGAGCATAAGTGTGTGCAGTGGTTAAATTGGGATTTGGCAGGTGGGGGTCCCTAGTTCAGAGGCGTGCCCGGGGGAGCTGTGGTGATATAATATATTAGCCTAAACCATATATACTGTATACTGACAAAATCACATAACACGGCATACTACAGGTCGTGGGGGGACCAACCCTTTTCTGGGGGGAAGAGTGACTATGAGAAGGTCAATTCTGGTAACTAAAAGGACATGCTGACATCTAAAATATAATTTCCCCCTCCAGAAATGAGCCCAATAAGTATTTGTCCATATTATCAAGCAGGTGTGCTATTTAGCAATAAGCATTCATGTAACCCAACTGATGCAGCATAGTTGCTATAAATAAGTAGGCTGGGGGTTGCCCTTCTGCATTTACCCTGTTGGGCTAATCATTAGCTAGATCAAAAACTCTAAACATTATCTTGTTGCTAGTTAGCAACAAGGGGTACTCAGACTAGGATCATGTACTGTGAATATAATGTAGGCCTATCTGTTTCACCTGACCGTGTTAAATTTAGCCCCAGTCCACTGTTTCACCTGACCCGTGTTACATTTAGCCCAGTCCCATGTTTCACCTGACTGTGTTACATTTAGCCCAGTCCCATGTTTCACCTGACTGTGTTACATTTAGCCCAGTCCCATGTTTCACCTGACTGTGTTACATTTAGCCCAGTCCCATGTTTCAGCTGACTGTGTTACATTTAGCCCAGTCCACTGTTTCACCTGACCAGTGTTACATTTAGCCCAGTCCACTGTTTCACCTGACTGTGTTACATTTAGCCCAGTCCACTGTTTCACCTTACTGTGTTACATTTAGCCCAGTCCACTGTTTCACCTGACCTGTGTTACATTTAGCCCAGTCCCATGTTTCACCTGACCAGTGTTACATTTAGCCCAGTCCACTGTTTCACCTGACCAGTGTTACATTTAGCCCAGTCCACTGTTTCACCTGACTGTGTTACATTTAGCCCAGTCCCATCTTTCACCTGACCAGTGTTACATTTAGCCCAGTCCACTGTTTCACCTGACTGTGTTACATTTAGCCCAGTCCACTGTTTCACCTGACTGTGTTACATTTAGCCCAGTCCACTGTTTCACCTGACCTGTGTTACATTTAGCCCAGTCCCATGTTTCACCTGACCAGTGTTACATTTAGCCCAGTCCACTGTTTCACCTGACTGTGTTACATTTAGCCCAGTCCCATGTTTCACCTGACTGTGTTACATTTAGCCCAGTCCCTTGTTTCACCTGACTGTGTTACATTTAGCCCAGTCCACTGTTTCACCTGACTGTGTTACATTTAGCCCAGTCCCATGTTTCACCTGACTGTGTTACATTTAGCCCAGTCCACTGTTTCACCTGACTGTGTTAAAATTAGCCCAGTCCCTTGTTTCACCTGACTGTGTTACATTTAGCCCAGTCCCTTGTTTCACCTGACTGTGTTACATTTAGCCCAGTCCCTTGTTTCACCTGACTGTGTTACATTTAGCCCAGTCCACTGTTTCACCTGACTGTGTTACATTTAGCCCAGTCCCATGTTTCACCTGATTGTGTTACATTTAGCCCAGTCCCATGTTTCACCTGACTGTGTTACATTTAGCCCAGTCCCATGTTTCACCTGACTGTGTTACATTTAGCCCAGTCCCATGTTTCACCTGACCAGTGTTACATTTAGCCCAGTCCCATGTTTCACCTGACTCTGTTACATTTAGCCCAGTCCCATGTTTCACCTGACTGTGTTACATTTAGCCCAGTCCCATGTTTCACCTGACTGTGTTACATTTAGCCCAGTCCCATGTTTCACCTGACCAGTGTTACATTTAACCCAGTCCCATGTTTCACCTGACTGTGTTACATTTAGCCCAGTCCCATGTTTCACCTGACCAGTGTTACATTTAGCCCAGTCCACTGTTTCACCTGACCTGTGTTACATTTAGCCCAGTCCCATGTTTCACCTGACTGTGTTACATTTAGCCCAGTCCCATGTTTCACCTGACCAGTGTTACATTTAGCCCAGTCCACTGTTTCACCTGACCTGTGTTACATTTAGCCCAGTCCCATGTTTCACCTGACTGTGTTACATTTAGCCCAGTCCACTGTTTCACCTGACCTGTGTTACATTTAGCCCAGTCCCATGTTTCACCTGACTGTGTTACATTTAGCCAAGTCCCATGTTTCACCTGACCAGTGTTACATTTAGCCCAGTCCACTGTTTCACCTGACCAGTGTTACATTTAGCCCAGTCCACTGTTTCACCTGACTGTGTTACATTTAGCCCAGTCCACTGTTTCACCTGACCTGTGTTACATTTAGCCCAGTCCACTGTTTCACCTGACTGTGTTACATTTAGCCCAGTCCCATTTTTCACCTGACTGTGTTACATTTAGCCCAGTCCACTGTTTCACCTGACTGTGTTACATTTAGCCCAGTCCACTGTTTCACCTGACTGTGTTACATTTAGCCCAGTCCACTGTTTCACCTGACCTGTGTTACATTTAGCCCAGTCCCATGTTTCACCTGACCAGTGTTACATTTAGCCCAGTCCACTGTTTCACCTGACCAGTGTTACATTTAGCCCAGTCCACTGTTTCACCTGACCTGTATTACATTTAGCCCAGTCCCATGTTTCACCTGACCAGTGTTACATTTAGCCCAGTCCACTGTTTCACCTGACCAGTGTTACATTTAGCCCAGTCCACTGTTTCACCTGACTGTGTTACATTTAGCCCAGTCCCATGTTTCACCTGACTGTGTTACATTTAGCCCAGTCCCGTTTCACCTGACCAGTGTTACATTTAGCCCAGTCCACTGTTTCACCTGACCTGTGTTACATTTAGCCCAGTCCCATGTTTCACCTGACTGTGTTACATTTAGCCCAGTCCCATGTTTCACCTGACCAGTGTTACATTTAGCCCAGTCCACTGTTTCACCTGACCAGTGTTACATTTAGCCCAGTCCACTGTTTCACCTGACCAGTGTTACATTTAGCCCAGTCCACTGTTTCACCTGACTGTGTTACATTTAGCCCAGTCCCATGTTTCACCTGACTGTGTTACATTTAGCCCAGTCCCGTTTCACCTGACTGTGTTACATTTAGCCCAGTCCCATGTTTCACCTGACTGTGTTACATTTAGCCCAGTCCCGTTTCACCTGACTGTGTTACATTTAGCCCAGTCCACTGTTTCACCTGACCTGTGTTACATTTAGCCCAGTCCCATGTTTCACCTGACTGTGTTACATTTAGCCCAGTCCCATGTTTCACCTGACCAGTGTTACATTTAGCCCAGTCCACTGTTTCACCTGACCAGTGTTACATTTAGCCCAGTCCACTGTTTCACCTGACCAGTGTTACATTTAGCCCAGTCCACTGTTTCACCTGACTGTGTTACATTTAGCCCAGTCCCATGTTTCACCTGACTGTGTTACATTTAGCCCAGTCCCATGTTTCACCTGACCAGTGTTACATTTAGCCCAGTCCACTGTTTCACCTGACCAGTGTTACATTTAGCCCAGTCCACTGTTTCACCTGACTGTGTTACATTTAGCCCAGTCCCATGTTTCACCTGATTGTGTTACATTTAGCCCAGTCCCATGTTTCACCTGACTGTGTTACATTTAGCCCAGTCCCATGTTTCACCTGACTGTGTTACATTTAGCCCAGTCCCATGTTTCACCTGACCAGTGTTACATTTAGCCCAGTCCCATGTTTCACCTGACTGTGTTACATTTAGCCCAGTCCCATGTTTCACCTGACTGTGTTACATTTAGCCCAGTCCCATGTTTCACCTGACTGTGTTACATTTAGCCCAGTCCCATGTTTCACCTGACCAGTGTTACATTTAGCCCAGTCCCATGTTTCACCTGACTGTGTTACATTTAGCCCAGTCCCATGTTTCACCTGACCAGTGTTACATTTAGCCCAGTCCACTGTTTCACCTGACCTGTGTTACATTTAGCCCAGTCCCATGTTTCACCTGACTGTGTTACATTTAGCCCAGTCCCATGTTTCACCTGACCAGTGTTACATTTAGCCCAGTCCACTGTTTCACCTGACCTGTGTTACATTTAGCCCAGTCCCATGTTTCACCTGACTGTGTTACATTTAGCCCAGTCCACTGTTTCACCTGACCTGTGTTACATTTAGCCCAGTCCCATGTTTCACCTGACTGTGTTACATTTAGCCAAGTCCCATGTTTCACCTGACCAGTGTTACATTTAGCCCAGTCCACTGTTTCACCTGACCAGTGTTACATTTAGCCCAGTCCACTGTTTCACCTGACTGTGTTACATTTAGCCCAGTCTACTGTTTCACCTGACCTGTGTTACATTTAGCCCAGTCCACTGTTTCACCTGACTGTGTTACATTTAGCCCAGTCCCATTTTTCACCTGACTGTGTTACATTTAGCCCAGTCCACTGTTTCACCTGACTGTGTTACATTTAGCCCAGTCCACTGTTTCACCTGACTGTGTTACATTTAGCCCAGTCCACTGTTTCACCTGACCTGTGTTACATTTAGCCCAGTCCCATGTTTCACCTGACCAGTGTTACATTTAGCCCAGTCCACTGTTTCACCTGACCAGTGTTACATTTAGCCCAGTCCACTGTTTCACCTGACCTGTATTACATTTAGCCCAGTCCCATGTTTCACCTGACCAGTGTTACATTTAGCCCAGTCCACTGTTTCACCTGACCAGTGTTACATTTAGCCCAGTCCACTGTTTCACCTGACTGTGTTACATTTAGCCCAGTCCCATGTTTCACCTGACTGTGTTACATTTAGCCCAGTCCCGTTTCACCTGACCTGTGTTACATTTAGCCCAGTCCACTGTTTCACCTGACCTGTGTTACATTTAGCCCAGTCCCATGTTTCACCTGACTGTGTTACATTTAGCCCAGTCCCATGTTTCACCTGACCAGTGTTACATTTAGCCCAGTCCACTGTTTCACCTGACCAGTGTTACATTTAGCCCAGTCCACTGTTTCACCTGACCAGTGTTACATTTAGCCCAGTCCACTGTTTCACCTGACTGTGTTACATTTAGCCCAGTCCCATGTTTCACCTGACTGTGTTACATTTAGCCCAGTCCCGTTTCACCTGACTGTGTTACATTTAGCCCAGTCCCATGTTTCACCTGACTGTGTTACATTTAGCCCAGTCCCGTTTCACCTGACTGTGTTACATTTAGCCCAGTCCACTGTTTCACCTGACCTGTGTTACATTTAGCCCAGTCCCATGTTTCACCTGACTGTGTTACATTTAGCCCAGTCCCATGTTTCACCTGACCAGTGTTACATTTAGCCCAGTCCACTGTTTCACCTGACCAGTGTTACATTTAGCCCAGTCCACTGTTTCACCTGACCAGTGTTACATTTAGCCCAGTCCACTGTTTCACCTGACTGTGTTACATTTAGCCCAGTCCCATGTTTCACCTGACTGTGTTACATTTAGCCCAGTCCCATGTTTCACCTGACCAGTGTTACATTTAGCCCAGTCCACTGTTTCACCTGACTGTGTTACATTTAGCCCAGTCCCATGTTTCACCTGACTGTGTTACATTTAGCCCAGTCCCGTTTCACCTGACCAGTGTTACATTTAGCCCAGTCCACTGTTTCACCTGACTGTGTTACATTTAGCCCAGTTCCGTTTCACCTGACCAGTGTTACATTTAGCCCAGTCCCTTGTTTCACCTGACCCGTGTTACATTTAGCCCGAGTCCCCCTATGCATTTAACAACATTAGCGCCATTGGCGAGCGCTAACGGTTATAAACCATGCCTCTGCTAAAAACTTGTGTTCTAAAATGGTGCAGTTCACTACTTTTGGGGATTTGAGAAATAAGTGCAGTAACACTAGACAGCTCTGCGATCCTCCTCTTTTAACCATGGCTGTGCATGTGTCTGTGTACGTAAACAGTAAGAGTAATATTATTCGATATGATGTTTTGTACATTATGCTTTGAATGAATACATTGGTTGTATTTTTCTAACACACGTGATTTTTCTCTAAAAAAGAAATAGCATTTGCAAGGGTAGCTGGCTAACTGAGGTTGTCATCCCCAGTTAAAATTGCCTCACAGTGGCAAACGTTCCAGATCATATCGGAGCCCTGACTTCAGTATGACCTGTGACATTTCTCAGTCTCAACATGACTAACACTGTATAGCCATCACTACATGGGGGTTGCAGCGACAACAAACGCCCTTTACATCCCTGAACATATAATCTAACATGTAATCATTTATTCTCTATATCTCTGTCGCTCTCTCTCTCTCTCTCTCTCTCTCTCGCTCTCTCTCTCTGTCTCTGTGTCTCTCTCTCTCTCTCACTCTCTCTCATTATGTCACATACATATCATCTTTGTTATTCTGTATAGGGATAGGCAAATGCTTCCATTCTGTTAAAGGCAAATAAAGCAATCAAAAAGAAGGCCGATAGCAAAGGGAAATGAGATCAAAATCCTGAAGAAGACATAGACGGTATCTACGTCTACCCGCCCACTGATGACATACATAGCAGCTCCTCCAGGCGAAATAAGAGCTTCTTTCAGATCTGTATAGCTACACACACACACACACACACACACACACACACACACACACACACACACACACACACACACACACACACACACACACACACACACTCACACACACACACACACACACTGATCAAGGCAGGAGGAACTGTGTGAATAAGAGAAAAGAGAGCTCATCAGCTCAAAAGGAATACAAAGCAGATCAGCAACAGCATATTTGTGAGATCAAACAGTCGGCGGCTAATTACCAACACAGTTCTGTCATTCTTTCTCTCTCTCCAAGAAAATACCTCAATACAAAAACAAACCCATTAGATCCCAAACAACTTGAGGCATCCCCTCTCTCTTTATCAGACTCCAACATCTGTCCTGACTCATACACGTACATTTAGAGTACCCTCTCATCACTGGAGTGCTACAGAAGGCCGTGCCCGCTGCGTCCCTTTTTAGTAACAGGGTACATTTTCAATTAAAAACAACCTCTTTGAGCCTCGGTTGTTAAAAACAACATTACCTCCATCTCCTTTAAACCTCTCCAGTGTTCAGACCAGGCCAAATGCTCTACTCCACATTTACATTTTAATAAACCTCTTTATTATTGCTGAACGTTCATTATTATTGTTATTGCTGTATCATCTCAATAAGTGAACTTAAAGATAAGCCCATGTGCAAATGGAATGCGTCCCAAATGGCAAACTATTCTTCAAATGTCAAACTATGAACTACTTTTGGCCAGACCTTATCAAAAGTAGTGCACTATATATAGAATAGTGTTCCATTTGGGACACACACGATGTCCTGTCGGTAATGAAAAATCCCTCTGCTTCGTTGTAGTCGTTACCGTGGCGTTAGCTCTTGATTGGTGCTCTCTGGCGGATAATCATGGCTTCGGTATTCACCGGAACAAATTATGAATTATGCTGTTAAACCACTTCAGGATTGGACTTGGGATGGAGACTAGGGTGGATGGGAGGACATGGAGCCGTGGGCTATTTACTGACTACTGACCTCTATCTACTGCCAAAGTGACCCTTCCCGTATGAGTGTGATTTTTATTACACATATCCTTACTTGAGGGATGTCCATTGCTAATGTGGTTATTGAAAAGTCTGTTGGTTCGTTGTTTTAACAATGTTAGATGTTGAGAGTGTATTTTTCTTAAAATTGCTATTTTTGTGAGTATTTTCATTAAAACATTCCCATGGTAGGCTACTGACTATTAACTATTGCTTCCCAGAGTTGAAAGCAAGTCTCTCTCTTTCTCTCTTCCTTGTCCTTTTGTAAAGCGCTGAAACAAACATGTGGACTGAATGCTATCAACCTCAGTGAGACATGAAACACAATGTCATGCTACGTCGCTATCTGGTCACGCTGATTTCCCTGGCCTTGGGTGTCTTTTTATCTAGACTGCACTAGTAGAAAGGCATGACCATAGCGTGATAGATTCTCTGTCTATGTGGAGGAGTGTTGTGTTGTTGTGCTGCTATTTGTGCTTGTGGGCTTGCTAGCTCGCTAGTTTTCTGTGCCAATATGAATGGCTGAACAGGACCAGGTACATACAGTAGCCCAGTGTGTGGGCAGTAGGTTTGGTGTATTGTCCTGACTGTTCTCCATGCTTTGAGGAGGGCTACAAGTACACAAATCTGTCTAGATTAACCTCTTTCAACCTACCAGTATGTTCATCTGTTGGGCTCCTCACCTCCACGTATTGAAACTCATATTTACTTTTTCAAACACATACAATGGGATTTTTCCATGTTGCGAAAGTCCTTACTTCCAGTTAATCTAAGGTGAATTGTCACGTTTAGACTAGACATTGCTGTGTTGTGCCATTAATGGCTTTAGGCGATCTGAGACATCTGGAGAGATCAGCATCAATGGAGATCTTGTGCCTACAATGAATGGTTGACAACCAAGTCTTCATTCACTGGAAACCATTGGATCATCTGTCTGCTAAAATGATACATGGGTACATACCTTTAGCTTACCCTTGTCCAGTGCTGTAGCCATCTCCAGACAGTATATAACTCTTTCTCCACAGAATGTCCCAAACCGGAGATTTAAAACATATATTAAAAAAAAAAGGATTTTATTGCTATTGCTTCACATCATCTGACATACCTGTCATGTGATGAGGATGCCTGACAGGAAATCCTCACCCCTACTGTGTTGTATTTAATGGACAGAGTGAACTGAACAACAGACTTGCTGTTATGTGGAATGTTGTTGTTCATTCCCTCCTCCCCACCCTCTGCTGTGTCTGCAGCTTTAAGTGTTCCGTTTTTGCATCCCAAATCCCTATGGGCCATGGTCAAAAGTAGTGTACTACATAGGGAATAGGGTGCCATTTGGGACGCAGCCTGCGTGTTCTGAGAGGCCTCTTTCGGGTCATCCCCTGGTCTGCTGTTTAAGGACTTTCAAGGATCTCTCCTCTACTCCAGCTGTCACGCCCTGACCTTAGAGAGCCTTTTTTATGTCTCTTTTTGGTTTGGTCAGGGTGTGATTTGGGTGGGCATTCTATGTTCTCTTTATTTCTATGATTTATATTTCTATGTTTGGCCTGGTATGGTTCTCAATCCGGGACAGCTGTCTATCGTTGTCTCTGTTTGGGAATCATACTTAGGCAGCCTTTTTTTCCTTTTGGGATTGTGGGTAGTTGACTTTTGTTAGTGGCACTATAGCCCTGTAAGCTTCACGGTTGTTTCTTCGTTTGTTGTTTTGTTGGCAACATTTTAAATAAAAGGAAAATATACGCTCACCATGCTGCACTTTGTTCCACTTCTTTCAACGGCCGTGACACCAGCTTTGATCACACACTTTGTCAGAGTCAAGCCATCAGAGAAATATATATAAATATATATATATATTTTTTTTTTATTCTCACATTGTTTTTTCCCTTTTTTTTGACTTTGTGCACCGGCATTAAACAGGACTCATATGAACTAGCTGTTTTAGATTTCCAGCGACGAGGGGAAGGTTAAAACTGATATTCAGTGGTGGGCATCTAGCCAATCTAATTAGTTTACCATCCAGTGTGGCACACTGCCCAGACTACAAAATAAAATCCTGTCTCTGTGGCAAGGCACCATAAATGCCACCACTACAGCTGATAGCAACAATAATTGTATTATAGAAGAATTCATCCATCAGACGCATGCCGTGTGTTTGCATAATGAAAACATACCCCACAAAATATGTTTATAAAGGAACAAAACCAAGAACGTCTAAGGCTCTAAGCTGTCCTTTTGAAGACATTGGCCCTGGTGTGTCAGATGCCAAAGTAGAGGTCCTGGATGGAGGTAGTTTATGCATGAAATTAGCTGCTAGTGGTTTGACTGAGCAAACAAAGAGAGCCAACATGCATGTGTGTGTCTGTGTCCCAAATAGCACCCTGTTCCCTATATAGTGCACTACTATTGATCTGGGCCTATTACTCCAGTATTTTTCCTTCATAGCTTGTTCTCCATCTTCTTTTTAAATAGGGAGCCAATTTGTTTTCAGCACTTTTATATCCATGACTGATCAAACTCGTTTTATCACGGCTCTCTCTTGTCCCTCTGCAGTAGACATATGGTGAGACATATGTTTGGAACATCGAATCGCAAAAGAATTACAGTATCAAATCGCAATACATATAGAATCATGAGAAACGTAAGAATCACAATACATATCGTATCGGAATGTAAGTATCGTGATAATATTGTTTTGTGAGGTCCCTGGCAATTCCCAGCCCAATAGCAGATGGGCATGCGTCTAGACAGGGTTTCTTTGTTTAGGTTCATATGGATGTTTTGTGTACTACAAAGCAGTATGACTTAGCCAGCTAACTTAGATAAACAACCGTAAATAACTATAGACTTTTTTGTTTGTTAAGTAATTGAGACATCCCGAAAATCGGTCTTCTCTGTAGTGTCCGAACAGTTTGACCTAAAAGAAATTAAGATGAGACTCTCACGATGGTGTTCTCTGTTTTGCTCTACGATGCCCACAAGCGTCTTTGGACTCGTATGTAGCGTCCGAACAGTTTGGGCAACACACTAATATGACCACTCTGTGGAAAAGTGAGACTCTCACGAACACGTACATGTCAGGCGTCACAAGACTCGTCTGAAGGTCCCCGGTAACAGTTGAAAAAAAATTATGGAAGTATATGTGGAGTTTAAATACAAGTAAAAGTTTTAAAAAAATGCTTCCTAATCGTTCTTATATCTCTCAGATATAGGACAGACACTTCAGAACAAACTTCCTTTAGATTTCTTTGGAGGGACTACCTGTTGTTCCATGTAGTGAATCTGTTATTCAATGCGTTTGGAATCTCTACAAGTGCCTACAGTATGGGTTAGGGTTAGTTAGACAGGACCATAGACTTCATTTCCCAATTCCCCCTGTGGTTCCCAGTCCCTCATGACCAGGGCCTTGAGATGGGATCAGTCCTGCTGCTCATCCCCTAAGCGACCATTTAAACTAGCTATGTGGGTGCTAACAAGCCAGCCATTGTCAGCCAATCCAGTAGGGGTTGGAAGCTATGGGGAGCTTCGATTGGTCACTTGCCTATCAATATAGCAGAGGATTTCAATAAAGTTCCGCTTTCCCCAACTTTAGTCCCACCATGTTCAGCTCCCTTGCCCATGCTCGCATCCCTTAACGGTCCATTGAAAGTTTATATCTTCCGAAGTTTCACCACGCGATGCCACGTCCTAGTGTTAACACACTGTAAGACCGCACTGTAAGATCTGAAATGGCCCCCTAAAAAAAATGCAATAACACAAACTAAATAAAATGTGAAATCTATGCAAAATGTCCAAATTAAATCAATTTCACCAGTTGTAAGGAAATAGAAGGCTGTGAAAATGACCCAACATGTTTCAGTTCGACTTCAAAGCATATTTTATGTGGTTGAAATACTATCAGCTTTTGTGATGCTGACAGCATCTCAAGATACAGAAAGAAAGAAATCATATTTCTCCACTCCTGTTCCCAAGTCCAAATTTAGCTTACATTTGGTGTATAATTTTACTGCAAGAAATGCTCAATTCTGCAGGAATTATAATTACGGCTATGTGAGAGGTTATAGACCTAGTCAGTGTCCAGATTTCAGTTTCCATTTAACCCATCTCAACATTAGGCTACTGGTCCCTTGACGTGCCATAAGCCTATTTCTCTTTTTCAACTCTCCAATCGCAGCATTTGTCTTATTGTACAGAACTTCAACAATTTCCATTTTGCTTCCGTGGATTGACGTTAACTTTTTCTGCCTGCTCCCAAAATTATTATTTGGTGATTGGCTGTGTAGGCTGTTTGGCTCATGTACAGACACTAATACCAGATAACCTCAAATAAATTGCACAAGAATTATACATTTATGTATATTTTAAGGTATTGTTTTCTCTTTATACAAACCGCCCACACAATATTTAATGACCCTAATCCCGTCCACCCCACGAATATAAGCGCTGCCGGTTATGAGTCAACCCGCACATTGCTATTCCTTATATACACTGAGTGGACAAAGCATTATGCTCTTTCAATGAAAAAGACTGACCGGGTGAATCCAGGTGAAACTATGATCTGTTATTGATGTCACTTGTTAAATCCACTTCAATCAGTGTAGATGAAGGGGGGGAGTCAGGTTTAAGAAGGATTTTTAAGCCTTGAGACAATAGAGAAATGGATTGTGTATGTGTGCCATTCAGAAGATGAATGGGCAAGACAACATATTTAAGTCCCTTTGAATGAGGTATGGTAGTAGGTGCCAGGCACACCGGTTTATGTCAAGAACTGCAATGCTGCTGGGTTTTTCACGCTCAATAGTTTTCCATGTGTATCAAGAATTGTCCACCACCCGAAGGACATCCAGCCAACTTGACACAACTGTGGGAAGCATTGGAGTCAACACGGGCCAGCATCCCTGTGGAACGCTTTCGACACCTTGCAGAGTCCATTTCCCAACGAATTGAGGCTGTCCTGAGGGCGAAAGGTGGAAGTTCAGCTCAATATTCGAAAAGTTTCCTTAATATTTTATGCACTCAGTGCTATTAGTGCACTCTGTAGGAGATAGGGTGCCATTTTGGATGCGTGCACTCTGTAGGAGATAGGGTGCCATTTTGGATGCGTGCACTATGTAGGAGATAGGGTGCCATTTTGGATGCAACCTGAGAGAGTGGAGAAGTTGGAGTCAGAGTTGGACAGACAGACAGACAGTGTACTGCCTACTGCAATAACACCAGTATTTGTATTTTTTAAGGATCCCCATTAGTTCCTGCCAAGGCAGCAGCTACTCTCCCTGGGGTCCAGCAACATTAAGGCAGTTATATACAATAACAAATATTACATGACATAACATTTCATTACACTTTTCACATTAAGTGTGTGCCCTCAGGCCACTGCTTTACTAACGTATATCTACAATACTAAATCCATGTGTGCGTGTGTGTAAAACGCGTGGCTTAGCATGTGTATGTGTATGTGTATGTGAGTGTGGGTGTCTGTGCCAGTCATCCAGGGTGGAGTGGGAAAGTGTTGTGCAACTTTCTCATGTCATATAAACTGTGAGAAATGGTGTCGCTGCTTTTTCCTTCACAGTTTCTGTGCAAATGGATGGTAATTGGGTACATTTTCCACACTGAGAAGGATAATGTTGTCCTCACCTCTCCCTCTGTCACTCTCTCTCTCTCCTTCTGACTTCATCTCTCTCTCTCTCCATCTCTCTCCCATTCCATCTCTCACCCTCCTTTCTCTGTCTCCTTCATTTCCCTCACGGAGTCATTAGGCGGTGTGTACACACAATCTTTGAAGCAGGCAGGGAGGCAGGCATGCAGGCACATTCAGAACCCAGCCCTCCACTTGTTACCTTGGTTACTGGCAGAGTCTGTCTTTCCCGGCGGCATTCCTCCCTGTGTTGTCACAGTGGGGACCGATCCAACTTAGGAAAATAAAACAACAATGCCACTTCATGCAATAAAAAGAAACAAGATGCTTTTAAATGGGATACACTACTACAGTACTGTATAGTCCAGCTGGTTTTATGTCAATTCATGTCACTCTCCCCTCATACTAGGCATTATGTATGAAATGTCTCCATGCTCAGGGCCAGAAGAAAGCTTCCGGTTTTGCCTCAGAAAGCCTGTGCATTCTGAAGGAGGTAGTAGCATTGTAACATGTGTGATTATGGATGATTACTACCTAGCTGCTAGGTCCCATTGGGAAATCATGGTAGATCTGTGTTCTCACACTCATAATGCTAAGTGAATAGTATATTCATACGGTAGGTGGTAACCAAGGTGGGTGGCATTAAGCTGTAATAGTCAATTATACTCCAGTGTTCTACACCTGAGGTGGGAGGTATCACAGGCTCAGATTCTCCAATATCCCAGATGGATTCAAGTAAGGCTTCAAGACATGCATTTAATGAGATATACATGCACAGAAGAGAGTTAGGATGAATGTGTAGCAGACTGTACATACAAAATACAGCACTGTATATAGTTATTGAGGAGACAAATCCCTCTTTTCTTTTCTGAAAAGACAGTGTATTTTATCAGAGAGCTCAGATATGGGAGAGTATTGTTGCCAGGTTTGGCTGGCCTGTCCATGGATACTCATGGTTGCAGACATAGAGACAGATGGAGGAGGCCCTGTGGAAGAGGCTCTGGCCAGACCCTGCCACACAGAGCTCCTGCTGGCCGCAACACACACACACACACACACACACACACACACACACACACACACACACACACACACACACACACACACACACACACACACACACACACACACACACACACACACACACACACACACACACACACACACACACACACACACACACACACACACACACACACACACACACACCACAAATTCCAGATGAGGTTAAGAGGATGACAGGACCAAGTGGAGGGCAGTGTGTGTGTGTTTGTGTGTGTGTGTTGCAGCCAACAGAATCTCTGTGTTGTCAGGGTCTGGCCTGAGTCTCTTTCAGCTTCTTCCAGCTCTCCACCTCTCTACATGCACTGGATGTGAGAGGAATGAGGGTGGCTGGGACATTAGAATGAAGGCATACTTTGGGATTTTGGTAATGAAGCCCTTTATCCCAGGGTCAGATTAACTTGTGGATACCATTGATGTCGCTGTGTCCACTATGAAGGAAGTTCGAGACAGTTACGTGAGCTAATACTAACTAGTGTTAGCGCAATGACTGGATGTCTATGGGTATCTGCTAGCATGCTGATTGAGAGCAGTAGTATTTGGCTGGCTCTGTGTCTCTCCGTGTCTTCCAGTGTCTGATCACACCATGAGGTAGTGCTCATTAGTTAGAGGGCTCACATGTGCTCATAGCCACCCTGCTGCTGCCAGGCTATCCTCAAAGCCTTTCGCCTCTTGCCGCTTTTAATTGTAAAACACCTCTGCCTCCTACCCTCACCTTGTCACATATATGTGGTAATGTGGGGACTTTCATTGCTCTTTTAACGACAGGGTTGGAACCTTGGAAGAGCAGCAGAATCAAATCAAATCACATGTATTTATATAGCCCTTCTTACATCAGCTGATATATCAAAGTGCTGTACAGAAACCCAGCCTAAAACCCCAAACAGCAAGCAATGCAGGTGTAGAAGCACGGTGGCTAGGAAAAACTCCCTAGAAAGGCCAAAACCTAGGAAGAAACCTAGAAAGGAACCAGGCTATGAGGGGTGGCCAGTCCTCTTCTGGCTGTGTCGGGTGGAGATTATAACAGAACATGGCCAAGATGTTCAAATGTTCATAAATGACCAGCATGGTCAAATAATAATAATCACAGTAGTTGTCGAGGGTGCAACAAGTTAGCACCTCAGGAGTAAATGTCAGTAGGCTTTTCATAGCCAATCATTCAGAGTATCTCTACCGCTCCTGCTCTCTCCAGAGAGTTGAAAACAGCATGTCTGGGGCAGGTAGCACGTCCGGTGAACAGGTCAGGGTTCCATAGCCGCAGGCAGAACAGTTGAAACTGGAGCAGCAGCACGGCCAGGTGGACTGGGGACAGCAAGGAGTCATCATGCCAGGTAGTCCTGAGGCACAGTCCTAGGGCTCAGGTCCTCCGAGAGAGAGAAAGAAAGAAAGAAAGAAAGAAAGAAAGAAAGAGAGAAAGAAAGAGAGAGAGAAAGAGAGAATTAGTGAGAGCATACTTAAATTCACACAGTACACCGGATAAGACAGGAGAAGTACTCCAGATATAACAGACTGGCCCTAGCCCCCCGACACATAAACTACTGCAGCATAAATACCGGAGGCTGAGACAGGAGGGGTCAGGAGACACTGTGGCCCCATCTGATGATACCCCCGGACAGGGCCAGACAGGCAGGGTATAACCCCACCCACTTTGCCAAAGTACAGCCCCCACACCACTAGAGGGATATCTTCAACCACCAACTTACCATCCTGAGACAAGGCCGAGTATAGCCCACAAAGATCTCCGCCACGGCACAACCCAAGGGGGGGTGCCAACCCAGACAGGCAGACCACGTCAGCGACTCAACCCACTCAAGTGACGCACCCCTACTTGGGACGGCATGGAAGAGCACCAGTAAGCCAGTGACTCAGCCCCTGTAATAGGGTTAGAGGCAGAGAATCCCAGTGGAGAGAGGGGAACCGGCCAGGCAGAGACAGCAAGGGCGGTTCGTTGCTCCAGAGCCTTTCCATTCACCTTCACACTCCTGGGCCAGACTATGCTCAATCATATGACCTACTGAAGAGATGAGTCTTCAGTAAAGACTTAAAGGTTGAGACCGAGTCTGCGTCTCTCAAATGGGTAGGCAGACCATTCCATAAAAATGACGCTCTATAGGAGAAAGCCCTGCCTCCAGCTGTTTGCTTAGAATTTCTAGGGACAATTAGGAGGCCTGCGTCTTGTGACCGTAGCGTACGTGTAGGTATGTACGGCAGGACCAAATTGGAAAGATAGGTAGGAGCAAGCCCATGTAATGCTTTGTAGGTTAGCAGTAAAACCTTGAAATCAGCCCTTGTGGTAATGTGGTATGTGGGGAAGCCAGTGTAGGGAGGCTAGCACTGGAGTAATATGATCATTTTTTTTGGTTGTGGTCAGGATTCTAGCAGCCGTATTTAGCACTAACTGAAGTTTATTTAGTGCATTATCCGGGTAGCCGGAAAGTAGAGCATTGCAGTAGTCTAACCTAGAAGTAACAAAAGCATGGATACATTTTTCTGCATCATTTTTGGACAGTAGGTTCTGATTTTTGCAATGTTACGTAAAAAAGCTGTCTTTGAAACAGTCTTGATATGTTCGTCAAAAGAGAGATCAGGGTCCAGAGTAATGCCGAGGTCCTTCACAGTTTAATTTGAGACGACTGTACAACCATCAATATAAATTTTCAGATTCAACAGAAGATCTCTTTGTTTCTTGGGACCTAGAACAAGCATCTATGTTTTGTCCGAGTTTTAAAGTCGAACGTTTGCAGCCATCCACTTCCTTCTGTCTGAAACACAGGCTTCTAGGGAGGGCAATTATGGGGCTTCACCATGTTTCATTGAAATGTACAGCTGTGTGTGTAACACTCGGGGAGTAGTGGGTGCGAAGTCAGGCGCAGGAAGCAGAGAGTTCAGTGGTAGTGCTAATTTAATGCACAAACACAGCGAATATAAGTCACCCCACAAAACACAAAACACAAAACACAAAACAAATGCCCCAAAACCGGGGACTGCAACAGTCCAGCAAAACCCACAAAATCAGAAACACGTAATACCTCAAACGTGCAGCCTAGTTACACAAACAATCTCGCACAAATAGCAGGCGGGCCTGCTGGGTAATATAGCCCAACTAATTAACCAAACACAAAACAGGTGACACCAATAAACAGAAAAGGGGAAAAAAGGGATCAGTGGCAGCTAGTAGGCCGGTGACGACGACCGCCGAGCTCCACCCGAACAGGATGGGGAGCCACCTTCATTAGGAATCGTAACGGTGTGTCATCCGCATAGCAGTGAAAGTTAACATTATGTTTTCGAACGACATCCTCAAGAGATAAAATATATAGTGAAAAAAAATAGTGGTCCTAAAACGGAACCTTGAGGAACACCAAAATTTATAGTTTATTGGTCAGAGGACAAACCATTCACAGAGACAAATTGATATCTTTCCGGCAAAAGAGGGCATTAGGCTGCAAAGCCTAAACTTAGGCATTGACTAGGTGTGACTACTGTATAGCACCATAAAACAAACTACAGGCTACTCCCTAACTGTATAGTATGTACAGAGGCGGCAGGTAGCCTAGTGGTTAGAGCGTTGGACTATTAACCGAAAGGTTGCAAGATCAAATCCATGAGAGGAGAAAGTAAAAATCTCTCCTGTCACAAAAAATTAAGATTTTTTTCTTATCTGATTTGCCTAGTTAAAATACTATAAATAAACAAAACAGCTTGTAAATAATGTACAGCTTACAATTAAAAGCTAAACATGTGTATGTGACCAATACATTTGATTTGAAAATGTGATTTGAATTTGATGTGACTGTGTCTGGAGTTGCTTGGAGGCAGGTTGGTTTTAAACTCCCTGCCTAGGAAGTCTGTGTGTAAGGGCACAGCGGGGTACTGATATCAGAGAGACTGTACGGAGCGGCAGAGGGATCTGTAAGGCATGCCATGCTTAAGGTCATGTTTGATGAGTCTCGCTCTGCTTTTTCTCCCCGGGACTAAATTGCTCCTCTTTTCCCCTCCGATAGGCTAGTAACTTTTAGGGTTCAAAAGAGCATATCTGGCTGCATTCACATAAACACTGGCCATAATAGCACCAGCTCTGACTGAATGAGGCATTAGCTATCAGCTAGTGCCATCTGGAAATGTAGGCATATGTGGTTTAGGCTCATTGTACTGCATCTGCGCTGTAGGAAGAGAGATGGCGCTTTTTTTCAATCACATCCCTTATCCTACAGAATTGTGACCGCCATAGATAGAAGTTAACTCAATCATCTCCCTCATTCAGAGCTTTATGTGGTGGAGAGAAAGCAAGAGAGAGAGAGAGAGAGAGCGAGTTAGGGGGGTGTCCCATCTTGCCATAGATACTGTAGATAGATAGAGATATAGATGTTCTCCTTCAGAACTGGGCCGGCATCCAGCCCTCCCTCTCTCTCGCACTCAAGCTCTTGCTCACTCTCTTGCTCTCTGACTATCTCACTCTCGCTCTCTCTTTCTCTCTCTGACAAGCTCTCTTTCACTGTGAAGGCCCTTTTAGAGGACACATCCAGTCTGAATCCATGGCAGTATTGATCACTGAAGGACAATCTTCTGACATGTGTCAGGGCCAGAGCTGCTTGCTAGTGGCTAACCTAGCCTAGCAGCAGCTACCACTTGTATCTGGTCTGTAGACAGTGGCAAGAGATTGGCCTGCTAGCCTAGCCTAGTGCTAGTGCTCATATCTGGTTTAGAAACAGTGGCAAGAGATTAGCCTTTTAGCCTAGTGCTAGTGCTCGTATCTGCTTTAGAGACAGTGGCAAGAGATGGGCCTGCTAACCTAGCCTAGTGCTAGTGCTCATATCTGGTTTAGAGAAAGTGGGAAGAGATGGGCCTGCTAGCCTAGCCTATCATTAGTGCTCGTATCTGGTTGGGAAACAGCGTCGAAAGATGGGCCTGCTAGCATAGTGCTAGTGTTCATATCTGCTTTGAAGTGGGGAGAGATGGGCCTGATAGCCTAGCCTAGTGCCAGTGATCGTATCTGGTTTAAAGACAGTGGCAAGAGATGGGCCTGCTAGCCTAGACTAGCGCTAGTGCTCGTATCTGGTTGGGAAACAGCGTTGACAGATGGGCCTGCTTGCCTAGCGCTAGTGTTCATATCTGGTGGGGAGAGATGGGCCTGATAGCCTAGCCTAGCGCTCGTGTCTGGTCTGGAGACAGTGTTGAAGAAATATGGATCAGGAATAAAACATGTTGGAAAATTAGTTTTCGCACTGATTTATTTCATTTTCTCTGGCAGAGGCACGATAATAATTTTAAAGACAAGCCATTTCAGTGAGTCATGCTGTAATATCTGCTCTGAGAGCAGTGAGCTCTAATTCTTTCATGGCTAGTGGACGGCTGCCGTTTGTAGCATGACGGCTACTACAGTATCCATAATGCTCTGGGAAAGATATCTGGTTTTATCTTAGTAAAGATTGAGCTAACATAATGGTGTCCCGTTTCCTTAGCATGAAGCTTTGTTGTAACACTTCAGCAGTATTACATTATTAATCAATCATAATCAATCAATCAATCGGGATGGATATGATAAAAAAACGTATCTGTGGAGATGGCAGTGTTACAGTGATGTGACAGAGGTGTTCCTTGACGTCTGACCATTCAGACAATCTAAAATCCTTAGGCTAGGCATCCCGCCAGCGAGACACCTGGTCACTTCCGGTGAATTTGGAGGGCGTGCAATTCAAATAAATAATCATAAAAATTATGGATATTAAACATCTAGGTACATACAAGTGTCTTATCCCGGTTAACTTCTCTAGGGTAGGTGAGACGCTAACGTCCCACCAGGCCAACATCCGGTGAAACTGCAGAGAGCTAACATTTTAAATACAGCATTCGTTGTATTAAACATTCTTGTAAATACATGTATCTTACATCATTTAAAAGATGAACGTCTTATTAATCCAGCCGCTGTGTCAGATTTCAAAAAGGTTTACTGCAAAAGCAAACATGCAATTTTCTGAGGACGGCGCCCCACACACACACAAGTATTACTAGCATTTTCCAACCAAGCATTAGCGTCACGAAAGTCAGAAATAACAATAAAATAAATCGCTTACCATTGAAGATCTTCCTCTGGTGGCAATGCCAAGTGTCCTATCTACACAGTGAATGTTCGTTTTGTTTGATAAAATCTATTTTTATAGCCTAACACGAAACATTTGTAAACCGGTTGTGTCGTGATTTCCGTCTCATTCAACTTTGGACGAAGCGTTTGTGGTAATTACACACACTAAACAAACGTTTATCCAGTCATGGTTGGTTTCATTGCAATCCTCTGGTTGTTATTAACACAACCATACATGATGGCTCTTTTCCCGGGACATAATTGACCGAAACAAACCGATTTGAAGACACCAATCAATGACCTCATTGCGCACCAATGGTAGGACCGGTCTATCATTGATTGACTGTATTTTGGCCCAGTGACCACTGATCATCTTGAAATCTAGCTTGGAAGATAGCCAATGAGCTGAGGTAAACGGCAATATGTAATGGTTATACGTTTGAAGACCAGCCTTTGTTGTAAACTCTGTCTTAACCTCTCTAGGATAGATGGGACGCTTGCGTCCCAACAGCCATGTCAAAATGTAGAGCGCCAAATTCAAAAAAATTAAATAAAATTAAACTTGATTAAATCACACATATAAGATATCAAATTAAAGCTACACTCGTTGTGAATCCAGCCAACATGTCAGATTTCAAAAAGGCTTTTCGGCGAAAGCATAAGATGCTATTATCTGATGATAGCCCAATGTAAACAAGAGAGTGTAGCCTATTTCAACCATGCTAGCGCTACTCAAAACGCTAATATAAAATATAAAACATGCATTACCTTTGACGAGATTCTTTTGTTGGCACTCCAATATGTCCCATAAACATCACAAATGGTCCTTTTGTTCGATTAATTCCATCCATATATATCCAAATTGTCCATTTATTTGGTGCCGTTGTACCAGGAAAAACAGCGTTCAATTTGAACAAAATCACGACACAATATCTAAAAAAAATTACCTCTAAACTTTGCCAAAACATTTCAAAGTACTTTTGTAATACAGCTTAAGGTATTTGTAAACGTTAATAATCGATCAAATTGAAGACAGGTCAATCTGTTTTCAATACAGGATATCAACAAACTCACGGAACATTTCATGTCTTGCCCAAATCTCAAACATAAACAAACGACGTCCCTCCACTTCCGGGTCAATATCTTTTTCACCTCACTAAGAAAAAACCTTAACCATTTTCCATACAATGGCGACATCCAGTGGAAGCAGTAGAAACTGCGCATTTACTGATTAGAATTCTGGTTTGCCCAAAACAATCCATTGAACATAGAGGAACTTAACAATAAAAAAGTTAGTCCTCAGGGTTTTGACTGCTATATAAGTTCTGTTATACTTACAGATATGATTCAAACAGTTTTAGAAACTTCAGAGTGTTTTCTATCCAAATCTACTAATTATATGCATATCTTATATTCTGGGGATGAGTAGCACGAAGTGGAAATTGCGCACGCTATTTTTCCCTAAGTGAAAACTCTGCACCCTATCATCAAGAAGTTAAAAGAGGTTCATTCGCCATTGTAAATCCTACTTGATGGAGCCACGAGTGTTACGCATAGCAGTACATATTCAATAGCATTTTCAACAAGTTTATATATTTAAATTATGGCGAATAAATCAGGAAAAGCTAAAACAAAGTCTAGGTATACAGATTTAACCCAAATTATAGAGGAAATTGATAGAGACAGCCCCCCATCTCACAGCTAGCCTTCAGGGAGCTGCTCATCCAGAAGTCCACTGCAGCACCTTCTGCTCCGTCAACCAGTGGTGTTCACCTGCCCAGATTCATCTCTGCAGGCATGAATGTGCCTCAGGGCAAAAAGGGCACAGTGGGGAGGCGACGTTGTGCCCTTTGTCACAGGAAATGCCCCATCACCTGTACCACCTGTTCAGTAAGCCTCTGCTTTACAGCAGAAAGAGACTGCTATGGGCCATGGCACCAGGACTGAGGGCTGAGGGTCTTCACAATATTCATCTATTTATTTATTTATAAAATATACAATATTGTAAATAGAAAATGTGTAAATAGTTACCCTTGTTATTTGTTTGTTTATTATTATAATTGTTTTATATATATTTTTTCATATATATTTTTTATATTTTTATTTTTTGAGGGTGTGTTAGAATAGCATTTATGTATTTTGTTTATAGTTATTTCCTTCAAAATGTATCACTGTACCAATTCGGCCACTTGGGTGCATTTGGGTACATTTGTGTGGGACACCTGGGTGACTTCATGCTCAATGTCATGTAGCTCGCTCATTTTTGAAGTTATCTGTCTATTTGCTCAGCTATTGTTGCCATCTTATGTTCTTCATTAAAATCATCCACAGCACCCTATCTGTATGTTTGGCTGTTCTTGGTCATTTGAAAGATGATGCAGCAACAATAAAAAACAGAAAACGTATGTTTATTTCCTTGTATTTTCTTCTACCAGATCTATTGTGTTATATTCTCCTACATTAAATTCACATTTCCACAAAATTCAGAGTGTTTCCTTTCAAATGATACCAATAATATGCATATCCTTGGTTCTGAGCCTGAGCTACAGGCAGTTAGATTAGGGTATGTCTTTAGGCGGAAATTGAGAAGAGGGGGGGTACCACATCTAACTGTATTGTCCGATTTACAATAGGCTTTACAGCTAAAGCATGCCATGTGATTGTTTGAGGACGGCGCCCCACATCAAAATATTTTGCAACCAGCACAGGCTTCGAAAAATCACAAAAAGCAATTACTTTTTGAAAATCTTCCTCTGATTTGCAATCCCAAGGGTCCCAGCTACAACATACACGGTAGTTTTGTTAGATAAAATCCTTCTTTATATCCCAAAAAGTCTGTTTAGTTGCCGCCATCGATTTGAGTAATCCACTCGTTCAACATGCAGAGAAAGGAATATAAAAAGCTACCTCTAAACTTTGTAAAAACAAGTTAAAATACATTTCAAATTAATCTTCAAGTACCCTAAAATGTAACTAAAACTATAATATTTCATACGGAAAGAAGTATGTTCAAAAGTATGTTCAAAACAAAAGTCCTCTTCGTTGCACACGGACAGACTGATTTCCAACTCTGACTCCCAGTACCAGAACTCAAAATTCTTACTCGTTTGGGAAGAAACAAGCCTGAAACCTTGAACAAAGACTGTTGACATCTAGTGGAAGCCTTAGGAATTGCAATATGGGAGCTGGAATTGCATAGGAACCATAGCTTTCCATTGAAAGAGCATTAGCTCTCAAAAGAAAACAATTACGGTTGGTTTGTCTTCGGATCTTCTCCTACCATATCAATTGTGTTATCGTCTCAAACATTATTTTAACATGTCTACAAACTTCAAAGTGTTTTCTATCCAATCGTACCAATTATATGCATATGCTGGATTCTGGGCCTGAGTAACAGGCAGTTTATTTTGGGCACGTCAATCAGACAAGAAGTGGAGAAAAATAGACCCTAGCCTCAAGTACTCCCCAAAGGTCGATGTCCGCGCTCCCATGGAAATCGAATTAGCATAATAAAACAATCCCCATCAGAATCCGTCAGCTTAAGATAGAGATATCTGTTTTTTTGCATTGGATGCGTCTCAATCCAACACATCTGCCTATGTCGAACTTCCACATTTGCCGTGAAAGGTCACAGAGCTAGATCGTGTTTGTCAGACCATGAGACACCATGAGACATCCTGAAAATCAGGTGTCTCACAGAATTGCATGTAGCATCCGAACGGTTTGGGTACACACTATTAGGACACTAATGTGACCCCTCTGTGCAAATGTGACTCTCACGAACACATAGGGTACATGTCGTTTTTGCTCTAGGACGCCCACAGGACTAGAGCGAGACTCATCTGAAGGTCCTCCTGCACCAGTTTAAAAAATGATGGAATTATATAGAGAGACATAGTGCCAAAAATAAGGGGTTAAATACCTGTGTATATATACACTGCTCAAAAAAATAAAGGGAACACTTAAACAACACAATGTAACTCCAAGTCAATCACACTTCTGTGAAATCAAACTGTCCACTTAGGAAGCAACACTGATTGACAATAAATGTCACATGCTGTTGTGCAAATGGAATAGACAAAAGGTGGAAATTATAGGCAATTAGCAAGACACCCCCAATAAAGGAGTGGTTCTGCAGGTGGTGACTACAGACCACTTCTCAGTTCCTATGCTTCCTGGCTGATGTTTTGGTCACTTTTGAATGCTGGCGGTGCTTTCACTCTAGTGGTAGCATGAGACGGAGTCTACAACCCACACAAGTGGCTCAGGTAGTGCAGCTCATCCAGGATGGCACATCAAAAACTGTGACAAGAAGGTTTGCTGTGTCTGTCAGCGTAGTGTCCAGAGCATGGAGGCGCTACCAGGAGACAGGCCAGTACATTAGGAGACGTGGAGGAGGCCGTAGGAGGGCAACAACCCAGCAGCAGGACCGCTACCTCCACCTTTGTGCATGGAGGAGCACTGCCAGAGCCCTTTAAAATGACCTCCAGCAGGCCACAAATGTGCATGTGTCTGCTCAAACGGTCAGAAACAAACTCCATGAAAGTGGTATGAGGGCCCGACGTCCACAGGTGGGGGTTGTACTTACAGCCCAACACCGTGCAGGACGTTTGGCATTTGCCAGAGAACACCAAGATTGGCAAATTTGCCACTGTCGCCCTGTGCTCTTCACAGATGAAAGCAGGTTCACACTGAGCACATGTGACAGACGTGACAGAGGCTGGAGACGCTGTGGAGAACGTTCTGCTGCCTGCAACATCCTCCAGCATGACCGGTTTGGCGGTGGGTCAGTCATGGTGTGGTGTGGTGTGGCATTCTTTTGGGGTCCGCACAGCCCTCCATGTGCTCGCCAGAGGTAGCCTGACTGCCATTAGGTACCGAGATGAGATCCTCAGACCCCTTGTGAGACCATATGCTGGTGCGGTTGGCCCTGGGTTCCTCCTAATGCAAAACAATGCTAGACCTCATGTGGCTGGAGTGTGTCAGCAGTTCCTGCAAGAGGAAGGCATTGATGCTATGGACTGGCCCGCCCGTTCCCCAGACCTGAATCCAATTGAGCACATCTGGGACATCATGTCTCGCTCCATCCACCAACGTCACGTTGCACCACAGACTGTCCAGGTGTTGGCTGATGCTTTAGTCCAGGTCTGGGAGGAGATCCCTCAGGAGACCATCCGCCACCTCATCAGGAGCATGCCCAGGCGTTGTAGGGAGGTCATACAGGCACGTGGAGGCCACACACACTACTGAGCCTCATTTTGACTTGTTTTAAGGACATTACATCGAAGTTGGATCAGCCTGTAGTGTGGTTTTCCACTTTAATTTTGAGTGTGACTCCAAATCCAGACCTCCATGGGTTGATACATTTGATTTCCATTGATAATTTTTGTGTGATTTTTTTGTCAGCACATTCAACTATGTAAAGAAAAAAGTATTTAATAAGAATATTTCAGTCAGATCTAGGATGTGTTATTTTTGTTCCCTTTATTTTTTTGAGCAGTGTATACACACACACACACACACACACACACACACACACACACACACACACACACACACACACACACACACACACACACACACTACCGTTCAAAAGTTTGGGGTCACTTAGAAATGTCCTTGTTTTTGAAAGAAAAGCACAGAAAATAACATCAAATTGATCCGAAATACAGTGTAGACATTGTTAATGTTGTAAATGACTATTGTAGCTGGAAACGGCAGATTTTTTATGGAATATCTACATAGGCGTACAGAGGCCCACTTTCAGCAACCATCACTCCTGTGTTCCAATGGCACGTTGTGTTAGCTAATCCAAGTTTATCATTTCAAAAGGTTAAGTTATCATTAGAAAACCCTTTTGCAATTATGTTAGTACAGCTGAAACGGGTTGTCCTGATTAAAGAAGCAATAAAACTGGCCTTCTTTAGACTAGTTGAGTATCTGGAGCATCAGCATTTGTGGGTTCGATTACAGGCTCAGCATGGCCAGAAACAAAGACCTTTCATCAGTCTATTCTTGTTCTGAGAATGAAGGCTATTCCATGCGAGAAATTGCCAAGAAACTGAAGATCTGGTACATCGCCGTGTACTACTCCCTTCACAGAACAGCGCGAACTGGCCCTAACCAGAATAGAAAGAGGAGTGGGTTAAACAATAGATTATGTAACTCAGCAGCCCTCAGACTGTAATGATTTTTCAACCCAGAATGACATTTTAAGAATGACTTTTTTTCCCTGAAGTGAATTCTAATCAGTATATTCATAACCCAGGTCACTCAGAGTTATTGTTTTTCATTTGGAAATTAACCAGGACTTGAACATGGTATGAATGGTAGGAATACAAAACCATATATATAGATTATTTACTAGTGCTTGAGTCGGCTGGCTCACAGTTTGAAAAGGATTCAGTTATAGGGTGGAATGTACAGACAGACAGATTTCGCCATTCACATGATGGTGCGGAGGAGGTGACTATGCTTGGGCGATATACCGTTTATACCGTATTCCGGGGTATTTCTAAATATCAATGGTATCTTTCTCGGTTGCTCTCTCTGTCTTTCTCTAGCGTGGGCGTACTTGGAAGAAGGAGGCACTGGGCGGGTCAGGAGTTAACAAGAGGCTGGGCTGTGCGGTGTTGTGTCAGCAGGGGTGCTTTCCTCCTTTCCTTTCCCTTCTCCTCCAACCCCAACTTCCTCCCCCCACCACCTCATCCCCGTCCTCCACCTCCTTGCTCCTCCACCCCTCCTCCCACCATCTCCTCGCCTCCTCCTCTTCCTTCTCCCCCACATCCCCTCCTCTCTTGTCAGCGGGCATGGAAGATAGGGTACAGATGGATGTCTTATGGGGTGAAAGGGGCGAGAGCGAGGGAGATGCTTTGTGGTGAAGATAACAGACGAGGAGAGCGGGGGAGGAAAGGGTAACAAAATAGAGGTGAGGAGGGTCAAGAGGTTGACAGACACGTCCAACGGAAAGCAATCTTGTGTTAAAGCGAAGGTGCTCGGCTGGCTGCCTGATGAGTGAGAGAGAGAGAGAGAGAGTGAGAGAGTGAGAGTGAGAGTGAGAGAGTGAGAGTGAGAGAGGTGTCATGGAGAACAGTGCTATCACTGAGTGGGAGAGGGTTTAATCTTGTTCCCTTCCCTTGTTCTCAATGTGGCTTAAAATATGACTTTTAACAGGACTTAAAATACATAAAGGTTACCGCATTGTGCCAGGAGACTCCCTTTTACCTTCACTATGGTAACAATTAGTTGTGAATGTGTTGGAAGGATTGACAAGTGACACATAGGTAATGCATAGGAGGATGAGGAGGAGGAACATGGTGTTGTGAGGATGATTAAGATTATTTTGATGGAGATAACTGTAATAACGATGAGGAGGATGAGGAAGAGGACAGAATGCTCTCCCTTAGCCGTAACCACAAGGATCACAACCATCGACCGTTAATGACCAAGGGTATTAGCTGTAATCCTCCTCATCCGTCCTCAGCTCCATGTAACCCTCCCTCCCACGCTGTGACTGAGTTGAAGACTTCCTTCCCCGGTGTGACAGAGTTGATCAGGGTAGACTGAGAGAGTGTTAGGAAGGATATGAGAGTGCAAGAGAAGCCAGTCAGCCAGAAGCTGGAGGGGCTCAGCAGGGTTATTAGTGGGGCTGAAGAGGGCATGGTATCGATCACCAGCACCAGCACCAGCTGATGTGCAACCAGTTCCCCTTTAATGAATCCCCAACAGAGCATGACACAGGCAGTACTAATGGGGAGGGAAGAAAATGCATTTCCGCTGAGGGGATATGACAAACACACACACACACACACACACACACACACACACACACACACACACACACACACACACACACACACACACACACACACACTGTTATGCATACCCATGTGTGGTGGGTTGGTTGGCTAAATGGTATGTATATCCAGGTGTGGTGGGTTGGTAAGCTAAATGGTATGTATACCCGTGTGTGGTGGGTTGGTTAGCTAAATGGTATGTATACCCATGCGTGGTGGGTTGTTTAGCTACATGGTATGTATACCCGTGTGTGGTGGGTTGGTTAGCTAAATGGTATGTATACCCATGCGTGGTGGGTTGTTTAGCTACATGGTATGTATACCCATGCGTGGTGGGTTGTTTAGCTACATGGTATGTATACCCGTGTGTGGTGGGTTGGTTAGCTAAATGGTATGTATACCCATGCGTGGTGGGTTGTTTAGCTACATGGTATGTATACCCGTGTGTGGTGGGTTGTTTAGCTAAATGGTATGTATACCCATGTGTGGTGGGTTGGTTAGCTAAATGGTATGTATACCCGTGTTGTGGGTTGGTTAGCTAAATGGTATGTATACCCATGTGTGGTGGGTTGTTTAGCTAAATGGTATGTATACCCGTGTGGTGGGTTGGTTAGCTAAATGGTATGTATACCCATGTGTGGTGGGTTGGTTAGCTAAATGGTATGTATACCCGGGTGGTGGGTTGGTTAGCTAAATGGTATGTATACCCGTGTGGTGGGTTGTTTAGCAAAATGGTATGTATACCCGTGTGGTGGGTTGGTTAGCTAAATGGTATGTATACCCATGTGTGGTGGGTTGGTTAGCTAAATGGTATGTATACCCAGGTGTGGTGGGTTGGTTAGCTAAATGGTATGTATACCCGTGTGTGGTGGGTTGTTTAGCTAAATGGTATGTATACCCATGTGTGGTGGGTTGGTTAGCTAAATGGTATGTATACCCAGGTGTGGTGCGTTGGTTAGCTAAATGGTATGTATACCCGTGTGTGGTGGGTTGGTTAGCTAAATGGTATGTATACCCATGTGTGGTGGGTTGGTTAGCTAAATGGTATGTATACCCATGTGTGGTGGGTTGGTTAGCTAAATGGTATGTATACCCAGGTGTGGTGGGTTGGTTAGCTAAATGGTATGTATACCCAGGTGTGGTGGGTTGGTTAGCTAAATGGTATGTATACCCAGGTGTGGTGGGTTGGTTAGCTAAATGGTATGTATACCCATGTGTGGTGGGTTGGTTAGCTAAATGGTATGTATACCCAGGTGTGGTGGGTTGGTTAGCTAAATGGTATGTATACCCAGGTGTGGTGGGTAAGTTGCATACTCATCCCCAGCCTCTCAAATTTATGTTTGTTGATGTGGTCCCTGCAGACAGATGGAAATGTGACAGTAATCACATTTATGCTGCTGCTACAATCCATCACCTCCTCCTGCATATAGGCGTGTGTGTGTGTGTGTGTGTGTGTGTGTGTGTGTGTGTGTGTGTGTGTGTGTGTGTGTGTGTGTGTGTGTGTGTGTGTGTGTGTGTGTGTGTGTGTGTGTGTGTGTGTGTGTGTGTGTGTGTGTGTGTGTGTGTATGTGTGTGTGTGTGTATGTAGGCCTGGTGGAATCCTTCAGCCTTGAGTGACATCTTGATAGTTGTGCCCACCTCCTCTCCTCTCCTCGCCGTCCATTCTCTGCTCATGTAAACAAAATGCTCTCATGGGTCCTCCACTCCTGCCTTCCTGCTCTCTGTCTCAATCTTTCCATCTTTCTGTCTATCTCTCGTCCTCTCGCTCTAGTTTCACTCCAGACGTGCTTTCATAACCTTTCCTGGCTGTGTGTGTGTGTGTGTGTGTGCGCTGAGAGAGATGTGTTTTGCAAAGGGCAGATCAAGCTGAGTTATTTATGACAAGGGCTATATCCCTTCACACTGATAAAAGAAAAAAAGAAAAAAGAATAAGTTGATAAAAAGGAAATGTAAAAGCATTTTCTAGATTTCTGCATTTGTGGTGAGGGAGGACCTATTTTTGACACAGACCTTAAACAAATACAGTTACACTGGCCCACGATGATGCTATAAAAGGGAGTGCGGCCCTCGACCCGAGTCAGCCAATGGAATGAGTTTATATGAATTATGAAATATAACATAAATTTTACAGTCAAGGCATTTTATAATTGTATCTAGGTCAATCTCAGTTTGGGAATTTGAAAGCACAGCCATGTCCAAAAATACAGGTAGTCACACCAGTGCATTTCCTACATGGTGGGAGTTGACATGCAGGCTTAATGTCGAGTCCTCCTTGCTGAGGAAAAATAGTGGCTACTTCACGTTTACCACTATAGAGCTGATCCAGCCCTACATACACTACAAGCCACTGGGCCACTGCACTCTCCACATTCCCAATCCATGTACACAGTGGCTTGTGAAATTATTCACCCCACAACATTTACACAACATGCCTACCACTTTGAAGATGCAAAATATATATTTTTGTGAAACAAACAAGAAATAAGACAAAAAAACTGTAAACTTGAGCGTGCATAACTATTCACCCCCCTCCAAGTCAATACTTTGTAGAGCCACCTTTTGCTGCAATTACAGCTGCAAGTCTCTAGGGGTATGTCTCCATAAGCTTTACACATCTAGCCACTTGGATTTTTGCCCATTTTTCAAGGCAAAACTGCTCCAGCTCCTTCGAGTTGGATGGGTTCCACTGGTGTACCACAATCTTTAAGTCATCAGTTAGTCAGTTATGATTTGTTCGAAAATGTGCATATTTATATCTGCAAACCGTGGTTATACATTGTGAATATGTAGCATCGATTCACCAGAATGTCTGGAGCTATTTTGGACACTCACCTAATTTGATCAAAGAACTCATCATAAACTTTACATAAAAATACTTGTATGGCAAATGAAAGATACACTGGTTCTTAATGCAACCGCCGTGTTAGATTTTTAAAAATAACTTTACCATAACAAACAGCTTGTGTTATTGCGAGATAGCGCCCGCCAAAACGGCAGAGAATAGGACATTTTCCACAGAAATACGAAATAACATCATAAATTGTTCTTACTTTTGTTAAGCTTCCATCAGAATCTTGTACAAGGAGTCCTAGGTCGAGGATAAATCGTTGTTTGGTTTTAGAAGTCGAATTCGTGCCACAATGCTAGCCAATGTTATGCCAGCAGCATACCGGTACCCTGCATACCACTGCTGGCTTGCTTCTGAAGCTAAGCAGGGTTGGTCCTGGTCAGTCCCTGGATGGGAGACCAGATGCTGCTGGAAGTGGTGTTGGAGGGCCAGTAGGAGGCACTCCTTCCTCTGGTCTAAAAAATATCCCAATGCCCCAGGGCAGTGATTGGGGACACTGCCCTGTGTAGGGTGCCGTCTTTCGGATGGGACGTTAAACGGGTGTCCTGACTCTCTGAGGTCATTAAAGATCCCATGGCACTTATCGTAAGAGTAGGGGTGTTAACCCCGGTGTCCTGGCTAAATTCCCAATCTGGCCCTCAAACCATCATGGTCACCTAATAATCCCCAGTTTACAATTGGCTCTTTCATCCCCCTCCTCTCCCCTGTAACTACTCCCCAGGTTGTTGCTGCAAATGAGAACGTGTTCTCAGTCAACTTACCTGGTAAAATAACGGTAAAAAAAAAAAAAAAAAAATAAATGTTGATGACGTTCCCAGTTTCTCTCGACGCAAAGAACGGAAAACTCCAAGTCCCAATAAACGTTGAATAAACTGATGAAACTCGGTTGAAAAAACCTACTTTATGATGTTTTTCTAATATGTATCAAATAAAAACAGAGCCGGAGATATTAGCCGTGTATACCGAACGCTTATCATAAGACAATATGGAGGTACTTCCCGCGCCTTGGTAGACAAAGGAAATTCTGGACACGTCATTCCAAGAGCTCTTGTTCGACCTCAGATCAAGCTAGACACCCCATTCCACCTTCCACTGCCTGTTGACATCTAGTGGAAGGCGTATGAAGTGCATGCATATCGATAAATATTAGGCAATTGAATAGGCAGGCCCTGAAACAGAGCCTCGTTTTCAGATTTTTCACTTCTTGTCTGGAAGTTTGCTGCAAAATGAGTTCTGTTTTACTCACAGATATAATTCAAACAGTTTTAGAAACTTGAGAGTGTTTTCTATCCAATAGTAATAATAATATGCATATTGTACAATCTAGAATAGAGTATGAGGCAGTTTAATTTGGGCACGATTTTTTCCAAAGTGAAAACAGCGCCCCCCTAGGGTTATCTTTGGTCTCTTTGTTGACTCTCTGATTAATGCCCTCCTTGCCTGGTCTGTGAGTTATGGTGGGTGTCCCTCTCTTGGCAGGTTTGTTGTAGTGCCATATTTTTTTAAATGTTTTAATAATGGATGTAATGGTGCTCCGTGGGATGTTCAAAGTTTCTGATATTTTTTTGTAACCCAACCCTGATCTATACTTCTCCACAACTTTGTCCCTGACCTGTGGTGGAAAAGTACCATACTTGGTGGTGCCCCTTGCTAAGTGGTGTTGCAGGCTCTGAGGCCTTTCAGAACAGGTGTATATATACTGAGATCATGTGACATATCATGTGACACTTAGATTGCACACAGGAGGACTTTATTTAACAAATTATGTGACTTATGAAGGTAATTGGTTGCACCAGATCTTATTTAGGGTCTTCATAGCAAAGAGGGTAAATACATATGCACAAAACACTTTTCCATTTTACATTTTTTTACATTTTTTGAAACAAGTAATTTTCTTCATTTCACTTCACCAATTTGGACTATTTTGTGTATATCCATTACATGAAATCTAAATAAAAATCCAGTTAAATTACAGGTTGTAATGCAACAAAATAGGAAAAACGCCAAGGAGGATGAATACTTTTGCACTGTATTCCTCTCCTTTTAGCTGTACAAGGGTATATGGCAGCAGTCCCCAAGGCTCAGCTTCCCCACATCAAACATACAGGTGTATGCAAACAGTCTCCAAGGCTCAGCTTCCCCACATCAAACATCCAGGTGTATGCAAACAGTCTCCAAGGTTCAGCCTCCCCACATCCAACATCCAGGTATACGCAAACAGTCCCCAAGGCTCAGCTTCCCCACATCCAACATCCAGGTGTACGCAAACAGCCCCCAAGGCTTAGCTTCCCCACATCCAACATCCAGGTATACAGAAACAATCCCCAAGGCTCAGCTTCCCCACATCCAACATACAGGTATACAGAAACAGTCCCCAAGGCTTAGCTTCCCCACATCCAACATCCAGGTATACAGAAACAGTCCCCAAAACTCAGCTTCCCCACATCCAACATACTGGTATACACAAACAAAATCATAAATGATCTCTATTGATTTTTTTTATGAATAGCTCCCAAGAGTACAAGTTCTGTTTGGTTTGAATAATATATGGCGATATAAAAACTGGTATTTCTCATCCACCCAAATCACTAGTCCCAATTTTGAGTTGGTAATGGATGCTCTCTCTGGCTACATCCCAAATGGTAGCCTATTCCCTACAGAGTACACTACTTTTGACCAGAACCCTACGGGCCCTGGTGAAAAGTAGTGTACTATATATGGGTAAAGGGTGACATTTGTACACAGCCTCTAACATCACATTACCACCATGCCACTTAATAGAGAACAACCCTTCTCTCCTGCTGTATTATCAGCTGTTGGCTGGTAACACAATACACAAGCCAATTGTGAGGTCTCTCTTAACCTCTCAGGCTATGGATAGATTCCATTTCTCCTTATGTTCAATCTCTCAGGCTATGGATGGATTCCATTTCTCCTTTGGGCTCAATCTCTCAGGCTATTAATGGATTCCATTTCTCCTTTGGGCTCAATCTCTCAGGCTATTAATGGATTCCATTTCTCCTTTGGGCTCAATCTCTCAGGCTATTAATGGATTCCATTTCTCCTTATGTTCAATCTCTCTGGCTATGGATGGATTCCATTTCTCCTTTGGGCTCAATCTCTCAGGCTATGGATGGATTCCATTTCTCCTTATGTTCAATCTCTCTGGCTATGGATGGATTCCATTTCTCCTTTGGGCTCAATCTCTCAGGCTACGGATGGATTCCATTTCTCCTTTGGGCTCAATCTCTCAGGCTACGGATGGATTCCATTTCTCCTTTGGGCTCAATCTCTCAGGCTACGGATGGATTCCATTTCTCCTTTGGGCTCAATCTCTCAGGCTATGAATGGATTCCATTTTTCCTTTGGGCTCAATCTCTCAGGCAACGGATGGATTCCATTTCTCCTTTGGGTTAAATCTCTCAGGCTACGGATGGATTCCGTTTCTCCTTTGGGCTCAATCTCTCTGGCTATGGATGGACTCCGTTCACTCATTACCCTCGCTTAATTTGGCCCAAATTAAATCCTACCTCATGCCAGGAATATTCCACGTGTTCACTAGCTAGCTACTAGCTACCTTTATCTGGTGCTTATTTGTTTCCTTGTTCCTGGTGTTTGGACCAAATGGCACCCTATTCCCAATATAGCACACTACTTTAGATCAGAGCCATTTGGGCACTATAAAGGGAATAGCGTGCCATTTGGGACGCAAACCTAGTGTTTAGGAGATGAGCGAGAGGGAAGGAGTAAGGAACACGTTTTAGTGTCGATATAATAGACACTTTACGGTTTAACAGTGAACACACATTGCGTTGAAGGGCAGCAGGTAACCTAGCGGTTAGAGCATTGGGCCAGTAACCAAAAGTTTGCTGGTTTGAATACCCCCCCCCCCCCCCTTCCCTCCAATGTCAATTATGGAGTATCAATCTAACAACATGCACACAGTCCTGATATTACAGTAAATATACAGAGGAGAGATCGAGACATGGAGGAGATCGAGACCCAGTACTAACAGTCTATACAGACAGGCCCAGTAGTACTAACAGTCTATACAGACAGGCCCAGTAGTACTAACAGTCTATACAGACAGGCCCAGTAGTACTAACAGTCTAGATAGACAGGCCCAGTAGTACTAACAGTCTATACAGACAGGCCCAGTAGTACTAACAGTCAAGACAGACAAGCCCAGTAGTAACAGTCTAGACAGAGGCCCAGTAGTAACAGTCTAGACAGACAGGCCCAGTAGTACTAACAGTCTAGATAGACAGGTCCAGTAGTAGTAACGGTCTAGATAGACAGGCCCGGTAGTAACAGTCTAGACAGACATGCCCAGTAGTACTAACAGTATAGACAGACAGGCCCAGTAGTAACAGTCTAGACAGACAGGTCCAGTAGTAGTAACAGTCTAGACAGACAGGCCCAGTAGTAGTAACAGTCTAGACAGACAGGCCCAGTAGTACGAACAGTCTAGACAGACAGGCCCAGTAGTAGTAACAGTCTAAATAGACAGGCCCGGTAGTAACAGTCTAGACAGACAGGCCCAGTAGTACTAACAGTCTAGACAGACAGGCCCAGTAGTAACAGTCTAGACAGACAGGCCCAGTAGTACTAACAGTCTAGACAGAGGCCCAGTAGTAACTGTCTAGACAGACAGGCCCAGTAGTACTAACAGTCTAGACAGAGGCCCAGTAGTAACAGTCTAGACAGACAGGCCCAGTAGTACTAACAGTCTAGACAGACAGGTCCAGTAGTAGTAACAGTCTAGACAGACAGGTCCAGTAGTAGTAACAGTCTAGACAGACAGGTCCAGTAGTAGTAACAGTCTAGACAGACAGGCCCAGTAGTAACAGTCTAGACAGACAGGCCCAGTAGTAACAGTCTAGACAGACAGGCCCAGTAGTACTAACAGTCTAGACAGACAGGTCCAGTAGTAGTAACAGTCTAGACAGACAGGCCCAGTAGTAACAGTCTAGACAGACAGGCCCAGTAGTAACAGTCTAGACAGACAGGCCCAGTAGTACTAACAGTCTAGATAGACAGGCCCAGTAGTACTAACAGTCTAGACAGACAGGCCCGGTAGTAACAGTCTAGACAGACAGGCCCAGTAGTACTAACAGTCTAGACAGACAGGCCCGGTAGTAACAGTCTAGACAGACAGGTCCAGTAGTACTAACAGTCTAGACAGACAGGCCCGGTAGTAACAGTCTAGACAGACAGGCCCAGTAGTACTAACAGTCCAGACAGACATGCTCAGTAGTAGTAACGGTCTAGATAGACAGGCCCGGTAGTAACAGTATAGACAGACAGGCCCGGTAGTAACAGTCTAGACAGACAGGCCCAGTAGTAACAGTCTAGACAGACAGGCCCGGTAGTAGTAACGGTCTAGATAGACAGGCCCGGTAGTAACAGTCTAGACAGACAGGCCCGGTAGTAGTAACGGTCTAGATAGACAGGCCCGGTAGTAACAGTCTAGACAGACAGGCCCGGTAGTAGTAACGGTCTAGATAGACAGGCCCGGTAGTAACAGTCTAGACAGACAGGCCCGGTAGTAGTAACGGTCTAGATAGACAGGCCCGGTAGTAACAGTCTAGACAGACAGGCCCTGTAGTAGTAACGGTCTAGATAGACAGGCCCGGTAGTAACAGTATAGACAGACAGGCCCGGTAGTAGTAACGGTCTAGATAGACAGGCCCGGTAGTAACAGTCTAGACAGACAGGCCCGGTAGTAGTAACAGTCTAGATAGACAGGCCCGGTAGTAACAGTCTAGACAGACAGGCCCGGTAGTAGTAACAGTCTAGATAGACAGGCCCGGTAGTAACAGTCTAGACAGACAGGCCCAGTAGTACGAACCGTCTAGACAGACAGGCCCGGTAGTAGCAGTCTAGACAGACAGGCCCGGTAGTAGTAACGGTCTAGATAGACAGGCCCGGTAGTAACAGTCTAGACAGACAGGCCCGGTAGTAACAGTCTAGACAGACAGGCCCAGTAGTAACAGTCTAGACAGACAGGCCCGGTAGTAGTAACGGTCTAGATAGACAGGCCCGGTAGTAACAGTCTAGACAGACAGGCCCGGTAGTAGTAACGGTCTAGATAGACAGGCCCGGTAGTAACAGTCTAGATAGACAGGCCCAGTAGTAACAGTCTAGATAGACAGGCCCGGTAGTAACAGTCTAGAAAGACAGGCCCGGTAGTAACGGTCTAGATAGACAGGCCCGGTAGTAACAGTCTAGAAAGACAGGCCCGGTAGTAACGGTCTAGATAGACAGGCCCGGTAGTAACGGTCTAGATAGACAGGCCCGGTAGTAACGGTCTAGATAGACAGGCCCGGTAGTAACGGTCTAGATAGACAGGCCCGGTAGTAACGGTCTAGATAGACAGGCCCGGTAGTAACGGTCTAGATAGACTTTTGATTAGTTTTTGATTAAGACCGATATGTTTTTTTTGCAACTGATATCAAAATGATGTACTTATCTCTTTAATTGAAATGTTACATGACTGTGTTTGTCTACTATCATACGCACATGTCAATGAGGATTTTCCCTCCCGTCAAATTGATGTAAGTGGCCATACCCAGAAGAGCTAGCGTTTTTTACTCCACTATATCAGGAAAGTGCCTCGAGTTAGATTTGTGTTATGGAGGGACATTCCAGTGCGAAAAGCTGAAAATCAATTTGAAACAATGTCACTCATCTTCCATTCTAATTGCATCTGGGGTGTGAGTGTGTCTCCCCCCCAAAATGTTTTGGGTAAAAAGCCAAACGTGAAGGTGTGATTTCAGTGAAGCTTGTCTAATGACTGTCATTTTGCTGTCATCCCAACAGTGTTTGATTGGTTTAACTTTAGAGGGAGTGAATTTGTATTCTGTTTTGATGACACTGTCTGTGTGCCAGGCATCCTCAGCTCAGAAACCTTAGCAGCATTGAGAAAGATGCGGTCCTCCTTCTTAAAGGCTGACCCGAGGTGTGGCCACGGGCCCAGCCTTTAGTTGTGATGATAAGGTGGCAGACACAAATGTTGGGGTGGCGAATAGAGGGATGCGATGTGGGGAGGGGACAGAGGGGAAGAAAGAGACTGAGAGGGGAAGGCAGCGTGCCAAGGTGAAAACAAGTTCTACACTTACAACAACACACAGCGAGGGGGCCGCTTTTCCTCTCTCCCCCCATCCCTGTCTCCCTACCCCTCTCCTTCCCCTCTATGTCCCCCCGGGGAGCTGCCATACTGTTTGTGGTTCAACAGTTTAGATAAGAGTTAATCATATACCCATCAGTATTTCCCATCACCCCCACCACCTCTTGTACATAGCACATAAATAGATTCATCAATCATCTCATTGGTGACTTAGTAGCATGAAACAGCAGTATTGAGCATGTGAACTAATCTATACATTTTTTGTCTAAGAAAGCATACTTATTCACATTGATTGATAATCCACTGATGAGACAAGGTCAAGGGTTCAGAGGAAGGTTCCCTCTGCTTTTCCCCTGTGTCGCTACCTAGGGGTTAATTAGGGACGTGGGTCGCCCCGTGTTGTCTTGTCTCTCTTGTGGCGTAATTAAAACCGTCACTCGGGGCGCCTGTCAGTTGACTGATGGGATATAAAGCGCTCTTGTTCTCAACAGTGATGACAAATTATAGGAAATCTCTCTCTCTCTCTCTCTCTCTCTCTCTCTCTCTCTCTCGCTCTCGCTCTCGCTCTCTCTCTCTCGCTCACTCTGAATAGGAATCCCACTGTTCACACCAAGCTCCACAGCTATACCCATTTAGGCAGTGCAGGTCTGAAGGGCAAGGGAGCTAGAGACACTGCACATTGTTCAAGTGATGCAGTGAAATATAGATTCAAGAGAATCTCACAGTTTATAGCTAGTACTGAGAGAGAGAGAGAGAGAGAGAGAGAGAGACCTGTTGGGGACACATTTTAAGCTCGAGCCCTACCCATGACCGCAATATTCAGGCCATACCCTACCCAGGCCCGATTGTTTCTGCCAAACTTAAAGCAGCCAGCCCTGCACGAAACCTGAAATCAGAAATAACTTAATACGTTAGTAAATCCATTTGATGCTCTTCTCTGTCTGTCACTTGCTCTCTGCTAGCAGGCAGCTTGCTCTGCATGCATTCTGCTCATGGGGGCTCTGAGTCAATGAGTAACCATAGCAACGGCTCCGCTTGGGCTGCTCTGCTCAATGACGAGACATGAGAGAGCAGTGAGCTGTTAGCTACTTTTTGTCACTTTAAACTCCGACAAAACTCAAGGAATATTGTCTCCTGTCTTATATTTGACGAGGTTGAAGCTCTTCTGACAACATGTTAGGAACTTAGTCAGATATGACTGTACTGCGCAGTAGAGCACGCGCAAATAACTCAGTTTCAAAATGTTAATGATCAATTTAGTGATACCCGAGCCCTACCCGTACCCTAGTTATGATGAACAAACAGGTCCTAGCCAGGTCCTAGCCAAGGCTCATCAGGGAGAAGCTCTAATAGAGAGAGAGAGAGACAGGGGAGAGAGAAAGAGAGATGCTGGAGATAACGATGAGGGAGAGAGAGAAAGAGAGAGAGAGAGAGACAGTTCATCTCCAATAGAAGCAGTGCCTTAGAGCTACAATAGTAACCTTCAGTGTTAGCCATGGAGATTGAGAAGGGAAGGAGATGGCCAACACCAACAAAAGGCACATGTGGAGGGTGTTGAGGCTTGGATAATACATACTGTACATACAGTACAGCATCACTGTCACTAATTACTAGCATTAAAGCCACTCCTTGTTGGGGCTAATTAATGACACTGTAAATATTGACAATCTTGGACTTTGGTAATTAGGCCTATGGAACACCAGATTTGATGTTAGGACTGTAACATGTGTCTATTGTGTTCTAGAATCGTGTCAGGTCACAGATGTGTTGTGGATTTGTGTAATCCTGTGAAGCTTTAGATTTATCTTTGAAAGTGTTATTTATTATGCATGCTCTGTAGGATGGGTCCTTGGATAAGCGTGTACAATGGAACAACCTCGTCGTGCCTCTCCCTCCTCTTCCTGTATTTTGGTCAGGCAGCTCCTCCGCACCATGGAACTGTTTGTGTTCAGTCATTCTGGTGGACTATACACCACCGACCGATGCCCAAGGCAGTGCTCTTCACTTTAAGCTGCTTCCATTATTTTCCATGCCTCCATTCAGGCTGTGTCCCAAATAAAACCCTATTCCATAGAGATTGAATTGCTTTTGACCAGAGCGACCAGACAGAGCCCAACTGGCCTTGGTCAAACGTAGTGCACTGTAAACGGAACACGTTGCCATTTGGGACACGGCCTCAGTCTCCGCTCACTCCGCTGAGTCTGTGGTGGTTTAACAGGCTCCCGGCAGACGTACTGTAGGTGGAACCCGCATTACACTCGTTAATTGGAAACTATACATTGGTAATGGGATGGGAAGGAGACTGTGGGAAGCTCGGGATGCTTCGACTAAACCGCGGCATCGCCTTATATCCAGAATACATCTCAAAATCTACCTCCTCCCCAAAAAATGATGGCCGTTCATGACCATGGTGATTCATAATTTATACCTCGGGCACACATAGGGCTTAGTTTTCTCTGTAGCGTTCACACAGTCGGTGGTGACTTAAAAAGCCCTCTTCTCTTCAATCTTACATGAATTACTCCCTTCAGGGGAGTGGTGGAGAGGATAAATAGTACATCTTAATTGGGTGGATTTTTCATTATGGCTTGGGCCTGGGCTGTGTGTTTTATTATCTGCAAACAGATGGGGGATGGATGCTGGCTGGCTCACTGGCTGGCTGTTTCTCTGGGAGTCGGTGTGGGCAGCGTAGAAAAGAAGCATGGCATTTATCTACTTGTTAACGTGGAATATGAAGGAGTGGAGACAGGGATGAGCTTAGAAGGCTTTAGTTTAACCAATTGGGCCTGAACGCAATCAACTGCAATAACTGAACTGGCCATCCTACTTCCTCTCTCTCTCAGCGTCTGCTCTTGCAGGGCTATTTCATAATCTATTCAGGATTGACTCAATTAAATGAGAATGCATGACTATACGTAGTATATTTTTTTCGATGAATGACATGCCTGTACTACTGTACAACTAAATACTCTTGCTAATGTTAAGCAGGGCTGTGCAAATGAAGTGGACATCTTGAACTGTTGTGATATGTAATTCAGTTTGCCATAGCGACGTCCTCCCAGCATCAGCAGCTTTTCACCTTCTCAAGCTAGCTAACAATGACAAAACATGTCAACAAATACTAGCTTCCCCAATGTTTGAGTCCCATGCAATCCTCAATGACCATATGACTTTACCCCCCACACACTGCTCTGTCCGTTCGGGTGTTGATTGCGTCCAGACCTATTACCACTCACCAGTTGCTACAGGACGTCTGTGCCTGTCTGGTTTTGTGCCATATGGCACCCTATTCCCTATTTAGTGCACTTCTTTTGACCCGAGCCCTATGTGCCCTGATCAAAAATAGTGCACCAATAAGGGAATAGGGTACCATTTGGGACGTAGATTGTGACTTCATATTCTCATCTGTCACAGCCCCATCCCTAATCTCTCATGGCAGTGTGTGGTGCAATTAGAGCTGTGAGGCATATTGGCCCTTCACAGCAAATCACAGACAAGACCAGGAGAAACCAGGAAGGGCAGGCAGCAGACAGTTAGCCATGTATCGTACTAAGAGTAAAGTGTTCAGTCTGAGAATGTCTGCGTGGTGTGTTAGCACAGTGTTTCCCAACTCCTGTCCTCCAGTACCCTCAGCAGTACATATTTTTTTTATTTTACCCCCTTTTTCTCTCCCCAATTTCATGGTATCCAATTGGTAGTAGTTAGTCTTGTCTCATCGCTGCAACTTCCGTACAGACTCAGGAGAGGCAAAGGTCAAGAGTCATGCGTCCTCCGAAACACAACCCAACCAAGCCGCACTGCTTCTTGACACAATGCACATCCAACCCGGAAGCTAGCCACAACAATGTGTCGGAGGAGCCTGGGCTCAAACCCAGAATCTCTGGTGGCACAGCTAGCACTGCGATGCACGGAGGTCGCAGTACACATTTTTGTTGTGGCCACAGACAAACTCACCTGATTCTACTTGTCAACTAATCATCAATCTCTTGACAAGTTGAATCAGGTGTTTTTGTCCAGGGCTACAACATAAATGTGTGCTGTTGGGGGTACTGGAGGACCGGAGTTGGGAAACACTGTTGTATCATATGCATGCATGTGGTTCCTACTCCGCAGCAACAGCCGCCCCAATGTAGTCAGCACAAGTCTTGTCTTACATATGGTATGACAGAGCCTATTAACCTACAAAGGATGGGACTACTGGGGCTTGCATATTCAACAATGTGGAGAGAACAGATAACATACCAGGAAGTCCTGCAGCTCTCTGTATACGATCCCATGCACACAAGCGCTCCCCAAAGAGGTGCTAGCATCATAGCCAACAGCATGGAAAATACTCTCTACACTACACGGTGTTAGCCACATGGAACCAGTGGATGCACTCATCATGTAAGCTATGTTCACAACCATTAACACAGATGTAACATGGAGATCAGATGTGCTTTGTGTGTGTGTGATCTCATTGGTAGTGGTGCAGAATTAGCAAGAGGAGACAGGCAGGAAAGGCAGGGCAGTTATCAGGCCCCAGTGTTGCCAGTGAAATGGCAGCTAGCTAGTTCTCCAGATGGCACCCTGATCTATTCCTCTCACAGTGTGGATAATAAATTACCACTTGAGTGTATTACTTCTTCAATGCCAAGAGAAACCGATGCACTGCAAGGCTACCACTACTGCTGCTGCTATTGCGGTGTGCTGCTACTTTACATGCAACCTCTAGCAGAGCCATCCTCGAGACTCCCTGGAACACTTTCATATCACACACATATTGTATTGCCAGCAAATTTATGTTCCTCTGAAAATGACTTGGACAGGGTTCAAATTGATTCTGTCCCTTCTTATTTCGGGGGAGCATAATCTTCAGCAGCGATCCTTATGAATTGAATAGCATGACCCAGCCAATAGGGATATCTGTGTGTACAATATAGTATATCATATAATACCATTTAACAAATAGCATCGTTTTGATTGAGAATTACTCTAATTATATGTCTCAATGCCAGCCTCTCATGGAATGTTTTCCATTGAACGCCATTGAAAGGCGGTGTGAATGGGAGGCTCTTGTTGACAATGGAGCCGACACAAAACCAGGGCCCAGCCAGGACATCGTGGCATGGAGTCTGTGTAGGCCATCTGGAGGCCAGCGATTCTGGAGCCATTATGCCACGACTGCCACAGGGCTGGCCAAAATGCATCTGCCATTAAGGCAGGCTGGGCGGGTAGCAGTAATCTCAGTTAGAATGCCTCCATAATGGTCTGACCCAGGGTTATTCTGACCCAGGCCACACTGACACGGCACTAGCGTAACACTAGCCAGTGTCATGAAGAACTGGAATAGCAAATCACATGGGTCCTTTACTTCCCTACCCTTGAGGAACCAGGCCTAGAGAACCGTAAGAAAGTGTTTAGGCAATGCAGCGATACCACAGTGGTGTTTGTGTAAGTTCTCCATGTGTAAATAATAGACAAGGTCTTCCTCCAAAGTAAAGCACAGCACACAGCACGGTGTTGGACGTGCATCTAGCTGTGACTAATAGTTTAGGGACGGCATGCTGGGAGTGATTGTGGCGGCCTGCTGGCTCTCCCCATGCCGTACATGGTGGCTGTGTGTCTGTGAGAATGTACGCAGCAAGAGCAAGCTGCTAGACCCAATACTACTACCCCTGATCAGGCCCCTGCCATATAATGTACCTCATTTCTTCAAAGTCTGTAGTATTCTATGTACTGTATCTGTGTCTAGTAGTTTATGTGGTAAAGTGTTGTATTCAGTCAGCTTTTTGTCCAATCTCTTTTAGCATAATGATAACTACGCTGAGTATACCAAACATTAGGAACACCTTCCTAATATTGAGCTGCTGGCCCATGTTGACTCCAATGTTGTCTGGATGTCCTTTGGGTGGTGTACCATTCTAGACACACGAAAAACTGTTGAGTGTGAAAAACCGAGCAGTGTTGCAGTTGTTGACACAAACCAGTGCGCCTGGAACCTACTACCATACCCTGTTGAAAGGCACTTCAATATTCAACCCTCTATTAGTGGTACACATACACAAACCATGTCTCAATTGTCTCAAGACTTAAAAATCCTTCTTTAACCTGTCTCCTCCCCTTCATCTACACTGATTGAAATGGATTTAACAAGTGACATCAATAAGGGATCATAGCTTCACCTGGATTCACCTGGTCAGTCTATGTCATGGAAAGAGCAAGTGTCCTTATGTTTTGTACATTCAGTGTATACTGCATTGAGTCCATATGTGTGTTGCTTGTTATCTGCATTGTGAATTGCTTATAAAGACACTTCCAAATGAAGCTAATCTGTTATTTTCTTCTCTCCTCTCCAGGTTTCATATATACGTGTGGTGGGACATTAAAAGGGCGGAATGGCACCATTGAAAGTCCAGGTTTTCCATATGGATACCCCAATGGGGCAAACTGTACATGGGTTATTGTAGCAGAGGAGGGAAACCGAATTCAAATTGTCTTTCAGTCCTTCGCTGTGGAGGAAGAGTATGACTTTATATCGCTTTATGATGGACATCCTCATCCGGCCAACTTCAGGACGAGGTGAGTACCATTTATATTTTTAAATATCATTTTTTCTTTACATCCCCTTGAATACTTTTCTTATGCCGCTGATTTAAAAAAAGGTGTTGTGCTTTTCTTTCATTGGTTAAATATATGATTTTTGGTTTTAGGGTTGACATTTGAAAAGATAGAGGAGTTTGCAACTTACAGAGTTCATTTACGCAATACTATCGTCAGAGCAGAGCGGACTTCAAGAAAGATATGGTGGATAAACTGATTAGTCCATTCTAATCTAAAGTGGAAGGCCAGCAGCGTCTTCAGTCGGAGGAGGCAGAACTCGTTCACTCATTTCCGAATACGTTTGATCACTGGGAAAGAGATCGCAATCAGTCCATTGTAATTTGTGGCCTACATGGACTCAAGATAGCTCTGGCAGTTTGGCCGAATTAAAGCCGCCACTGAGAAATCGCTCCAGGTGATTAAGGCAGAGAAATTAAACAGCTCTGTCCAATTATCTGGTTATTGTAATTACTCCGGGTCCCATTAACATGTCCTAATACACAGCAGATACTTTCCCTTTCAAAACATTCAATGTTTGATTGGAATGTCCGTGCATTAGCTTTGAACATTATTTTCATTCATTAAGGGGACTTTGGTGATGGACGAAGCCGCTTAAACCCAGGTTTCATCATGACTTTGTGTGAATTATACCGATTATACTTTTGCTGTAGCTTCGTTTCCCTTAACGGAGCAGTCCTTGATTTAAGCAGGTCAAATTGTTATCAGAGGTAATGGTCTTGTTTATCTTTGGCAAATGGCCCCATATTAGTAGATCACTTTTCATAGTGAAACTTTTGACCTGGGCCCATAGGGCTCCAGTCAAAAGTATTGCACTATGTAGTGAATAGGTACTGTAGCCATTTGGGATGTACCCTATGCTAATTGAACCTTTTCCATTTTAAACAGCACATTCATCAATTCAATAAGCACCGTCATTGTAGTGAATAGGTACTGTAGCCATTTAGGACGTAGCCTATGCTAATAGAACCTCTTCCATTTTAAACAGCACATTCATCACTTCAATAAGCACCTTCATTGGGGCACGTCACTAAAGAAAGACGTAAAGGTGTATGTGTATGTACAGTAAATTGGGCTGTGTCACCAGATGCTCACTGCCTCTGGGATAGTCTAGGTGGTGTTGTGCCCTACTGCTGTTTTGCCCAGGTTGGCATGGGGGCAGGGGGGATCCTTTTCAGGGTACCATCTTGCACCTCAGTGCAAAGCCTGTCTACCTCCAGATGTCTGCCATCCTCTGGCACCAAGGTAGCACCTCAAGACACACACACACACACACACACACACACACACACACACACACACACACACACACACACACACACACACACACACACACACACACACACACACACACACACACACACACACACACACACACACACACACACCTGTGCTGGCGCTACCTGCCATGTGGAACATGCCACCTCTGCACCACTTTTAATTGAATCAAAAACCAGCAAATCAAAACAAAGGGGAAAAAGAAAGCGATGTAGAAGTCATTTCTCTCTTGTGGAAGATCTCTCTCCATCTGCCTCCTAGGGAATGTGACTATACACCTCAGATGGGGGGAGGAAACTTAACAGAGCTTCATTAAACCGTTCAATTAGTAAATAATGCAGTCAGAAACACACACAATATCCTGGCTTTGCAGTCAGGCAGGCTGAGCCTCTGTATGTGGGTCACGTTCTGACTCGGCTTTGTTCCTCTCTGTAAGAGACAAATAGCATGTTGATAGCCCCCCTACTTTAAATCCTGGCTCTGCAATCAGAGACAGTGTAACCAGCACTGCCCTCCCTCCCTCTGCTGAAGTGACTATACATGATTGCTTTTGTTAGGTAAATATATAAGTATTATCCATATTGTTATTATTTGATGGCCATCGCCACCGGCCGTCTTTAGATCTGACATGGATTGATGGAGTGTACACACCTTAACTATTAATAACAGTTTGGAAACAGACAATATACACTGATTGTACAAAACATTAAGGACACCTGCTCTTTCCATGACATAGACTGACCAGGTCAATCCAAGGGAAACTATAATCCCATATTGATGTCACTTGTTAAATCCACTTCAATCAGTGGAGCTGAAGGGGGGAGTCAGGTTAAAGAAGAATTTTTAAGCCTTGAGACAATTGAGACAAGGATTGTGTATGTGTGCCATTCAGAGGGTGAATGGGGAAAGACAAAAGATTTAAGTCCCTTTGAACGAGGTATGGCAGTAGGTGCCAGGCACACCGGTTTGTGTCAAGAACTGCAACGCTGCTGGGTTTTACACATTTAACATTTCCTGTGTGTATCAAGAATGGTCCACCACCCAGAGAACATCCAGCCAAGTTTACACAACTTTGGGAAGCATTGGAGTCAACATGGGCCAGCATCCCTGTGGAATGCTTTCGACACCTTGTAGAGTCCATGCCCCGATGAATTGAGGCTGTTCTGAGGGCAAAAAAGGGGGGCCGGCCGTGCAACTCAATATTAGGAAGGTGTTCTTGATGTTTTGGACACTCAGTGTATGTATTGTATTTTGGCGTAAATTGAATGAATCTCTGACTTCACTAAGGAATGTTATGTTACCTCTGCTCTCTCCTCCGTGAACACAAAGGGTTCATGGCGGTCTAAGTGCTTCTAGTGTGTGTGTGTGTGTGTGAGGGTGTGTTGGGAGGGTATGTGAGTGCATTAAGAGGGTCTCGGTTCTTTTCCTCTGGCCTTGTCAAGGAGGGACACACACACAAAAACACGCGTGCACACGCACAGATGCATGCCACACACACATACACACACACACACACAAACAGTATGCTCCAGATCAGGGCTCTTGATCAATGCTCTGTGACCTGCTTTTGCATAATTTTTTCTTATTTATGTGGTTGATCATCAGCTTCCAAATGAACGCTGCAGAATAAATCAACTCACATGGACTTTATGAAAGGCCCTGCAGCAAACAACAGCGTCGGCGAATCACATCGTCCACCGACGCACTCACACACACACAAACACACACGTGTACACATGCCGATACACACACACACGCTCATAGCACCACCCTTCTGCTCTCCGTCTGTCTGTCTGTCTGTCTGTCTGTCTGTCTGTCTGTCTGTCTGTCTGTCTGTCTCTGTCTCTGTCTGTGTCTGTGTCTGTGTCTGTGTCTGTGTCTGTGTCTGTGTCTGTGTCTGTGTCTGTGTCTGTGTCTGTGTCTCTGTCTCTGTCTCTGTCTCTGTCTCTGTCTCTTTCTCAGCATTATCAATGACTGCTGCTTCCTATACTGTAGGTGCAGCTTCATTTTACATACAGCAACTGCTTATGTGAGTCAGTCTTGTGCATATAGAATAACTATAGGACTAGAATAACTATGTCCTCAAGGACATCATGGCACTGAAAACAATGGATACACTCCACAAGAGAGCCAAGGAAATGGTTAGGTATGTGAAGGGTCATCAAGTTATAGCAGCAAACTACCTCACCAAGCAAAGTGATAAGAATAAGAGCACCACATTGAAGCTGCCCAGCAACACCCGGCATCATGTTTGACAGTCTCCTGGAGGGGAAGGAGTCTCTCCAAGAAATGGCCATATCACAGTCTACCGATATGGACAGCCCCATCAAGAGGATCCTCCTGGATGATTTATTTTGGGAGAGTGGTAAGCAGCCTGAACTCCTGAAACCTATAGCAGTAGCCATTGCACGGATTGAGAGAGACAATGCCATCCTGTCTGATGTTCTGACTCTGCTTGCAGATGTAAGAGAAGACATCCGTACTGCCCTGCCCACTTCACTGTTGCTCCAAGCAGAGGAAACTGCAGTTCTGAAATACATCAAAAAGCGTGAAGATTTCTGCCTGAAGCCCATACATGCCTCAGCATACATGTTGGACCCCAAGTATGCTGGCAAGAGCATCCTGTCTGGTACAGAGATCAACAAGGCCTATGGTGTCATCACTACCGTATCGTGCCACCTTGACCTGGATCAGGGCAAGGTTCTTGGCAGTCTGGCGAAGTACACTTCCAAGCAAGGGCTTTGGGATGGAGATACAATATGGCAGTCATGCCAACATATCTCATCAGCCACACGGTGGAAGGGACTTTGTGGATTTGAGGCTCTTTCCCCTGTTGCCTCCATTATCCTCCAAATCCCACCAACATCAGCGCCTCAGAGCGCAACTGGTCCTTGTTTGGGAACACACACACCAAAGCACCCAACAGGCTGACCAATACAAGGGTTGAGAAATCGGAGGCTATCCGGGCAAATTTTTGGCTTTTTGAGCCTGACAACGAGCCATCCTCAAAAAGGTTGGAAAGTGACAGTGAGTCTGATGTTCAAGAGGTGGACATTGAGGAGGTCCAGGGAGAAGACATGGAAGCTTGAGAGGAAGACAACCAAAGCTTTAGTTTCTAGACTATCATTTTACAGATGTTGAAAGCGTTTTTGGGAGATATTCCCTTTCTTTTGTTTTCAGTGAAATCATCCCATGTGAAGAGTCAACTCATTTAATTAAAGTTCAACGAAATGTTTTTTTTTATTTCTATTGGAAGGATTTAATAATTTGCAATTCTGTCTACTTATGGTAAGGTAAAAGGTTTATGTTTCTGTCGCTATATGATATGGTAAATATATCCAATGCAAAAAACATCTACATTTAAATGGTATTAATATTAATTTGCATATATTTCCGTTAATTCCCATATATTCCTGACAATTCCCATATATTGCCATAAATCCCACAGAAAGTTTCCACCTCTGAATATTCCCCAAAATGTGCAACCCTACTCATGCGTTTCGGCTATTGTGAGTCAGCATTGGCTATGACAGTGATTCCATACAGTGATGCAATACAGTAAGCACTGACTGCATGGAGGAGAACGGGAGGATCTCTCTCCCTCTCTTTCTCTTTCTCTCTCTCTTTGGCTTCAGCTACTGACATCCTGTGGTGGATGTGTGTATTGCTTCAGATTCACAGAGTGGAACACTGTATACCACAGCACACCCTTGCGTGGCAGGGACGCAGAGCCCTGGCTATAAGACTCTGTGGTCAGGCTGTTTCTAGTCGTTATCAGCCTGTCTCTTTCTCTATATATCTCTAAAGTCTGACTTTGAATGCTCCACGTTGGAGTTAAAAGTTCAGCTTATCGATCCAGTCATAGAACTGATGTTAATGTACACTGTAGCAGAGGAAGGGTGATGATCCTCAAGGAGGAAGCGGACAAGGGGTCTTTCTGATCAATAGACTAGCTTTTATTCCCTCCGTGTTCATAATTATGTCCTAGCAACTGTTCTTCTGCATCTGCATTGCTTGCTCTTTGGGGGTTTTGTCTAGGTATCTGTAAAGCACTTTGTGACAACTGCTGATGTAAAAAGGGCTTTATAAAATACATTTGATTGAAGTCGTATTATCATATCTGGAAAATGACCTAAGATACACCCCTAAACAGTCACCTTGGTTGGTATCTCCTAGTCTTCTCCAGTCTGAGACTTTAAATAGCAACACTCTACCATAGTGCTATTAGCCACCGTTCATTCAGATATTTAGCCGCTTGATCGCTTTGCCTCAGCTGTTTGTGCCCGTGCCAGTTTCCCCTCTGACAGCGGGCCTTTAAACATCCAGCAATTACAGAAATGCCTATTTAAGCTACTTTGTAAAGGCTTGACTTTGTTTCAGGGGGTTGCTTGCTGCTTGTGCGTAACCGAACATAATGTATTTGAGTAAAGCAGGGAGATAAGGAGCAGTGAGGGAGGGAGCTGTTGGCTCTGAAACAGCTACAGTCTAGCTGCATACAAAGCAACCTGGTGGAAATCAGGACGGAGCATTTTGGCTCCCAGTCAACGGTTGGAGTTAGCGCTTGAGCCATTGTGTCATTGTGATCATTCACCGTTGTTGCACTTGTCCATGTGCCCTTACCCTGTCTCTACCTGATTACACTAGAAGGGGCTTTGGTGGAGCCAGGGTAGCAATAGAAAGAGCAGAGCTGATGGACAGAATAGGGTATTATGTGATGTCACACAGTAGTGGTTACTTCTAGGACATGCAATGATAGAGCTACACATTAGTATACTGACCTCTAGTCAAGTTTAGCTGTAATTCTAATTATTCTAAAGTGTAACCTGAAAATAATGATTCAAGGGGGGATTTTGGCTTGCAGTAATATGGCCTATGACAAAGAACCTTATTCAGAAGATTCCTATAGGATAATGTGTAAAAAAAAAAAGATGTTCTTTATTTAATATATTTTTGTATGTAACAAAATGTGGAAAAAGTCAAAGGGTCTGAATACTTTCCGAAGGCACTGTAAGGAATGTATTATTATTTATACTTTTACATTTGATTCTGAAGTATATTTAAAACCAAATACTTTCAGACTTTTACTCAGGTAGTATTTTACTGGGTGACTTTCACTTTTACTTGAGTCATTTTCTATGAAGGTACCTTTACTTTTACTCAAGTACGACAATTGGGTGCTTTTTCCACCACATATATATATATATTTTTTTTACATGTACACTGTATATACAAAAGTATGTGGATACCCTTTCAAATGAGTGGATTCTGCTATTTCAGCCACACCCGTTGCTGAAAGGTGTAAAAAAAAAAAAAGCACACAGCCATGCAATCACCCTAGACAAACATTAGCAGTAGAATGGCCTTCCTGAAGAACTCAGTGACTTTCAACATGGCACTGCCATAGGATGCCACCTTTCCAACAAGTCAGTTCATACATTTTCTGCCCAGCTAGAGCTACCCTGTGTCTGCTGTTATTGTGAGGTGGAAATGTCTAGGAGCAACAACAGCTGAGCCGCGAAGTGGTAGGCCACACCAGCTCACAGAATGGGACCGCCGAGTGCTGAAGTGCATAACGTGTGAACGTCTGTCCTCGGTTGCAACACTCACTACCGAGTTCCAAACGGCCTCTGGAAGCAACGTCAGCACAATAATTGTTAGTCAGGAGCATCATGAACTGGGTTTCTATGGCCGAGCAGCCGCACAAGTCTAAGCTCACCATCCACAATGCCAAGCCTCGGCTGGAGTGGTGTAAAGCTCGCTGCCATTGTATACTCTGGAGAAGTGCATACGCATTCTCTGGTGTGATGAATTATTCTTCACCATCCGGCAGTCCGTTTGATGATTCTGGGTTTGGCGGATGCCAGGGTAATGTTACCTGCCCCAATGCATAGTGCCAACTGTTAAAGCGAGGTCCATACAGTGTGTGGAAGAACTTGACTGGCCTGCACAGAGGTCCAGACCTCAACCCCAGGGAACATCTTTTGGGTAAATTGGAACGCCGACTGCGAGCCAGGCCTAATCACCCAACATCAGTGGCCAACCTCACTAATGGTCTTGTGGCTGAATGGAAGCAATTCCCCGTAACAACGTTCTAACATCTAGTGGAAAGCCTTCCCAGAAGAGTGAATCCTGTTGTAGCAGCAAAGGAAGGGGACCAACTCCATATTAATGATTTTGGAATGAGATGTTTGACGGTCATGTAGTTTATTTAACACCTTATTTTTGGCACTGAACAGTCTCCATGTATACTTCCTTGCATTTTTTCAACTAGTATCGGGGGACCTGCAGGCAAATATTGTAAGGCCTGTGGGCATCCTAAAGGAGCAAAATGTCCAACATGTATGTGTTTGAGTCCATTTTTTTCATAGAGGGGTCATGATAGTTTGTAGGCCATATTTGTATTTTAAACTGACAGATTTTTATGGGGATTTTTGTATTATGTTAATTAGATTTCCACGGGAGCGCAGACATCGACTCTAGGGGGTTTGAAGATAAATATTTCCACACCTTGGTGTAATCCACTTCCCTATCTCACCAGTAGCCAGTAGCTCCCCAATTTGACCTTATAGCCACTTGTAAGATTTTCTTCATAATAGGTATAAAAATCTCCACTGAAACCCTTTGACGTTCTGTGGTTGCCGACACGTTGCTACAGTAGCTGCTGTGGAGATGTTTACCCTTGAGAAGCTAGCGTTTCATCCCTCTCCCTGCATTAGATCCCATCTTTCATGATAGTCATGGTAGGGAGACTAACTCTTCATATGTACAAAGGTGTATCATTTGAATGATATACTGCCACAGCGTATAGCTTCATGACATTTTGTAAGCTGCTGTATCTAAGGCACATTACGAGGCTTTCCTCACTGAGAGAAAAAAGCTGTACGGCTATTGTGATATTTTATTTTTATAAAATTGACATTAATTCACTTACCCAGATAATAGGATTTTCCCTTTTTTATTACATGAACTATCCTTTGTGTCTTTGGCTGGGTGCTTAGTGTCCTATGCTATGGTTCCTCCATGTCACCACGATAACATCTATTGAAATGAAGCCTTTCACTAGCTCAAGGATTATGAAAACCTTAAGACATTATCACAAAGAATAATGCACTCTTCTTAAGCTTATGTCTCTATAGACGCTTAGTGAAGTCCAGAGGTTAACCACCTGTGGTGCTCAAATGAATGTCTCATGATTAGAGGGTCAAGCCCTTTCAAGCCCACATTATACATCGACATCGGCACAAATACCACTTTAACACTGGTTATTTTGGGAACAGCATTGTGCACTGCAAGAGAGAATAGAAAATGTAATTTAATAGATTAGAAAGTAGCCCATAGTGTCTATGTACTGCAATGTATAATGGCAGATTCTAACCAGGCATTTATAGAGATGGCTACAAGTTGAAGGGTCATCTTGGTCCTGTGTGCATAGCCTGTAGCTAAACTTTCTCCTCCTGCCCCTGTGATAATATGGTGTCACCCCTGTTTGTAATGCCCATGGATCATCCGGTTGAACAACATATAATCCCCTCTGGGTGTCTTTAGGCCTGGGAACCCCAGGGTGTCAGGGTGAGGTGATCTAGCAGCTATGCCCTACCTCCAGCCCTGGAAGTCACTGATAACACCTGGCAGGCCATGTCAACAAAGCAGCCTCTTATCCCCAGGGGCTAAGGGACAGGGACAGCCTGACCCAGGGAGAGGGTGAGAGAGTGGTTGTCCTGGCACTCCATAGGCATCAGGGGATGTGGGGGGATGTGTGTCTGTGTGTGTGTGCCGCGGGCCTGTGTGTTGTGAGGTGGTCGGGGTTAAATGGATAGATGATGGACAGAAATCCCAAGTGAAAACAGTAGGTGCCATTTTCTGAGCCTGTGTGGTCTCACTTCCTGTTCTTGGTCCTCGAGAGGTAATTCCTGCTGATAAGGGTTGGTACTGTAACTACTTTAATGATTCAGCAAAGCTGTTGTGATCTAAATGCCCTGTGAGGGGCACTAATAAGGGTTCACAGTGGATAACTGTTCTAAATAGCATAATGTGATCTGGAAAATAAATAATGTTTATTTGGTCACAAAATGCATTATTATTGCGTGTATTTGGGCTGAAAGAAATCTGACAACTGCTATCCAATATGTGACTCACCACCTCGATTCCGTCTTGTCTAACTACAATTGAAATGGTGCTTTTTACATTGGATAAAGTAGAGACTCAGAGCTACAAAATATCATACACTGCAGTTGAGGAACAATGGGAAAGAAATTCTGCTATGAAAGTTGATAAATTTGTAACCCCACTTTTGAGAAAATGGCCCTTGAATATTTTGGTACACCTACTGGAGAGCTCTTCTTTGTCTACACCCATTCAGCATCGTTCACATATTATGTTACAGTTTCCCATTTATACAGTTGAAGTCAGAAGTTTACATGCACCTTAGCCAAATACATTTAACTTCTTTGGGAAAGGGGGGCAGTATTGAGTAGCTTGGATGAATAAGGTGCCCAGAGTAAACTGCTTGTTACCCAGGCCCAGAAGCTATGATATGCATATACGTAGTAGATTTGGATAGAAAACACTCTAAAGTTTCCAAAACTGTTATAATAATGTCTGTGAGTATAACAGAACTCATATGGCAGGTGAAAAGAGACAAATCCAACCAGGTAGTGGGAAATCTAAGGTTTGTAGTTTCAATGAGTTGTTTACTGCATGGTCACACAGGCGCACCGTTCCTTCTTTTTCCTCTGTAATGAATACGCTATTGTCCGGTTGGAATATTATTGAAGATTCATTATAAAAAGACCTTAAGGATTGATTGTAAACATCGTTTGACATGTTGCTACAAACTAATGGAACTCTTTTGACTTTTCGTCTGGATTTTGCGCTCGCGTATTGTGCCTTTGGAATAGTGAACTAAACGCGCGAACAAAACGGAGGTATTTGGACATAAATATGGACGTAATCGAACAAAACAAACATTTCTTGTGGAAGTGGGAGTCCTGGGAGTGCATTCCGACGAAGATCAGCAAAGGTAAGTGAAGATTTATAATGCTATTTCTGACATTTGTTGACTCCACAATTTGGCGGGTAACTGTATGGCTTGCTTTGGTGGCTGAACAAGGCTTTTTTGAAATCTGACACAGCGGTTGCTTTAAAAACAAGTTTATATTTAATTCTATGTAAAACATGTATCTTTCATCAAAGTTTATTATGAGTATTTCTGTTATTTGATGTGGCTCTCTGCAATTTCTCCGGATGTTTTGGAGGCATTTCTGAACATGGTGCCAATGTAAACTGAGGTTTTTGGATATAAATATTAACTTTATTGAACAAAACATACATATATTGTGTAACATTGAGTCTTGGGAGTGTCATCTGATGAAGATCGTCAAAGGTTAGTGATTCATTTTATCTATATTTCTGCTTTTTGTGACTCCTCTCTTTGGTTGGAAAATGGCTGAATGCTTTCTGTGACTAGATGCTGTCCTAACATAATGATATGTTACGCTTTAGCCGTGAAGCCTTTTTGAAATTGGACACTGTGGTTGGATTAACGAGAAGTGTATCTTTAAAAGGGTGTAAAATACTTGTATGTTTGAGGAATTTTAATTATGAGATTTCTGTTGTTTTGAATTTGGCACCCTGCAATTTCACTGGCTGTTGGCGAGGTGGGACGCTAGCGTCCCGAACGATCCCAGAGTTAAACTCAGTTTTTCACAATTCCTGACATTTAATCCCAGTAAGAATTCCCTGTCGTAGGTCAGTTAGGATCACCATTTTATTTTAAGAATATGAAATGTCAGAATAATATAAGAGAGAATTATTTATTTCAGCTTTTATTTCTTTCAGCACATTCCCAGTGGGTCAGAAGTTCACATACACTCAATTAGTATTTGGTAGCATTGCCTTTAAATTGTTTAACTTGGGTCAAACGTTTCGGGTAGCCTTCCACAAGCTTCCCACAATAAGTTGGGTGAATTTTGGCCCTTTCCTCCTGACAGAGCTGGTGCAACTGAGTCAGGTTTGTAGGCCTCCTTGTTCACACACACTTTTTCAGTTCTGCCCACATATTTTCTGTAAGATTGAGGTCAGGGCTTTGTGATGGCCACTCCACTCCAACACCTTGACTTTGTTGTCCTTAAGCCATTTTGCCACAACTTTGGAAGTATGCTTGGGGTTTTGTCCATTTGGAAGACCCATTTGCGACCAAGCTTTAAATTCCTGACTGATGTCTTGAGATGTTGCTTCAATATATCCACATGATTGTCCTTCCTCATGATGCCATCAATTTTGTGAAGTGCACCAGTCCTTCCTGCAGCAAAGCACCCCCACAACATGATGCTGCCACCCCCGTGCTTCACAGTTGGGATGGTGTTACTCGGGGAGGTGTTCCTCCCCATTTTTCCTCCAAACATAACAATGCTCATTATGGCCAATCAGTTCTATTTTTGTTTCATCAGATGAGAGGACATTTCTCCAAAAAGTACGATCTTTGTTCCCATGTGCAGTTGCAAACCGTAGTCTGGCTTTTTTTGTGGCAGTTTTGGAGCAGTGGCTTCTTCCTTGCGGCCTTTCAGGTTATGTCGATAAAGAACTCGTTTTACTGTGGATATAGATACTTTTGTACCTGTTTCCTCCAGCATCACAAGGTCCTGTTCTGTTGTTCTGGGATTGATTTGCACTCTTCGCACCAAAGTACGTTCACTTCTAGGAGACAGAACGCGTCTCCTTCCTGAGCGGTATGACGGCTGCGTGGTCCCATGGTGTTTGTACTATTGTTTGTACAGATGAACGTGGTACCTTCAGGCGTTTGGAAATTGCTCCCAAGGATGAACCAGACTTGTGGAGGTCTACAATTGTTTTTCTGATGTCTTGGCTGATTTCTTTTGATTTTCCCATGATGTCAAGCAAAGAGGCACTGACTTTGAAGGTAGGCCTTGAAATACATCCACAGGTACACCTCCAAATGACTCAAATTATGTCAATTAGCTTATCAGAAGCTTCTGAAGACATTACATACTTTTCTGGAATTTTCCAATCTGTTTAAAGGCACAGTCAACTTAGTGTATGTAACTTCTGACCCACTGGAATTGTGATACAGTGAATAATAAGTGAAATAATTTGTCTGTAAACAATTGTTGGAAAAATGACTTGTGTCATACACAAAGTAGATGTCCTAACCGACTTGCCAAAACTATAGTTTGTTAACAAGAAATTTGTGGAGTGGTTGAAAAACGACTTCTGATTTCAACTGTAATTGTGTTTGATGATGTACTGTATATGTGATCTAGAAATGATGTTGCAGCTGTTTATATTAGATTACACTGTACAGGCATCGGTCAATTCGACAGTACACAGAGGATTTTGGTCTTCTGGGATGTTACAAGAAGTCACATGTTATTCCATACATTATGAATGGCTGGTTGGATTGAAATAAAGCCGAACCTGTGCTACATGTAATTTCACTTTAGGGAATCTGCTGCCGCAGAGTCAAAACCATAGTGTCAGCAACATTCTCGCCCCCACAGTGAACGGCGTTCACTGACATTACTCAACAAGCCCCAACTTTTATGTTCATGCTGTCTTAGTGTTAATGAACCAACCAATCAGGGCAGAATGGTACTGAGCTGTACAATAATACATACAACCTAGCCCTTTATACGGCACCCATGGGGGCTAACTAAGACAACTACAATAATAACAGCACTGGGGCAATATTTGTGCCTGCATGCATTACTCCCATGTCCCCTTAGTCTGAGGATTGCGCTTTTGTATTTTATTTCCGACCATTCCTCTGTTGGTGTTGCATTTTAGAAATTGATTTGTTTAAGGGGCACGGTCATTATTAGGGGGCCACAGCGAGGCTAGCTGTTGTCCCATTTGTACATCCTCCCAAAAGCATTAGTGTCTGCGGAATGTCATCTCTCTCGTGTGCGATGCCAGTTGTCCCCTTTCTCCTTAACACCGCTGATCCAAAGGCGTTCCATCTCCCATAGACACGGTTCCAGTGATATCGCTGCATTATGCAAAAATGTCATATTTTGTTTTGGTTCTGTGTTCATGAATGCGAAGGGGCCACGACACGCTCACCTTTTAACTCCCCGTGGCACTGGGACTCTGTTTTTACTGTCGGCCTGCCTCAGCTACAAACCCACTGTACATGTTTTATTCACTTGTTTAATGAATCATCATCACGGGACATCCATTTTTCCCCCCTTCAGAAAGCTCATGAGAGTGAGTAGCGTGTGGACATAAGGAAATGTCGACAGTCACAGAATGGAAATGATCACACCGACTGTAACTCAGGCTGGTCTGTAACTCAGGCTGGTATGTAATTCAGGCTAATCTGTAACTCAGGCTCATCTGTAACTCAGGCTGGTCTATAACTCAGAGGGCTGGTGCTGTAACACTCTCGGGGCCTAGCAGCCGCCTTTCTGCAGACAGAGGGCTGGTGCTGTAACACTCTCGGGGCCTAGCAGCCGCCTTTCTGCAGACAGAGGGCTGGTGCTGTAACACTCTCGGGGCCTAGCAGCCGCCTTTCTGCAGACAGAGGGCTGGTGCTGTAACACTCTCGGGGCCTAGCAGCCGCCTTTCTGCAGACAGAGGGCTGGTGCTGTAACACTCTCAGGGCCTAGCAGATGCTTTTTTGCAGACAGAGAAAACACTCATTCATTAATTTATTCCCATATGTTTAATATCGCTAAAAACATCCTTAGGCACATCGTTCTCTGCCTCATAACAAACTAATCTGCTTTTCCTAAATATGACAGAAGTTGAAAAAGACAAACGTAGCAGGTATGCTAATACTCATGGCTATGCTACAAACAACCCGTCTGTGTATTTCCATATTTGCTACTACAAAGGCTGCTTATGCCTTTTGAAAATGTAAAAAAAGCAACCACTTTCTCAATTTCCCTTTAATCTGTAGCCAGTATCCTTTTGGTTAGTGTAGCAATAGCAATGGCTCATTCTGCAAGATGCCAGCTGTAGAGACATGGCCTTTTCCCCTCAACATGCTTTAGGGGCCAATCCTTCAGCAGGCTTTTGGGGGCAATCCTTCAACAGGTTTTAGGGGTCCAATCCTTCAACAGGCTATAGGGGCCAATCCTTCAAAATTCTTTAGGGTTCAATCCTTCAGCAGGTTTAGGGGCTAATCCTTCAACAGGCTTTAGGGTCCAATCCTTCAAAAGGCTTTAGGGGCCAATCCTTCAAAAGGCTTTAGGGGCCAATCTTTCAACATGCTTTAGGGGCCAGTCCTTCAACATTCTGTAAGGACCAATCCTTCAACAGGTTTAGGGGTCAATCCTTCAACAGGTTTTAGGGGCCAATCCTTCAACATGCTTTAGGGGACAATCCTTCAACAGGTTTAGGGGACAATCCGAGCAGTTATGGAATGGGTGAGGATAAAAATAAAACTGTGTTCCATTTTGAATAACATTTGTAATTTTGGGTTGGGATATGCACAAAGATTACAGCATTGGAGATGCATTGTATTAGGACCAACATAATGAGCAGGAATATGTAGCTTTGCCCACCAAACCTTTCTTATACTCGTTCATCCCTCCAAAACTATCCATCATTGTGAGCATATTATTTTAACCTGTTTCCATACCCTTCCTGTTTTGTAGCTCACTTATGCTGTATGTGCAGTTGTAAAATACTCTGTAAGGTACAATACATACAGGTAACTGACAAAATAAAGGAAACACTTGAGGAAATGAGGGAGGTGCTTCCACACAGGTGTGGTTTTCTGAGTTAATTAAGCAATTTGAAGAAGACATCTCAGTTACTTTGAAAGAGGGGTCTCAAAGGAGCGTAGGAGGACAGTCGCTGAGAGATTATTTATCTTGCCCACTAATCAAGCATACTGTGCTTGTCACATCAAATCACATTTTATTGGTCACATACACATGTTTAGCAGATGTTATTGCGGGTGTAGCGAAATACTTGGGTTTCTAGCTCCAACAGTGCAGTAATATCTTACAATTCACAACAGTACTGTACACACAATAGACACAAACCTAAAAGTAAAAGAATGAAATTAAGGAATATATAAATATTAGGATGAGCAATGCTGGATGTAGCATAGATGAAAATACAGTAGAATAGAATACAGTATATACATATGAGATCAGTAAAGCAAAAATATGTAAACATTATTAAAGTGACTAATGTTCCATTATTTTAGTGGCCAGTGAAGTCTATGTATATAGGGTAGCAGCCTCTAAGGTGCAGGGTTACGTAACTCGGTGGAAGCCGCCTAGTGATGTCTATCTAACAGTCTGATGGCCTTGAGATAGAAGCTGTTCTTCAGTCTCTAAGTCCCATTTTTGATTCACCTGTACTGACCTCGCCTTCTGGATACATTGGGGTGAACAGGCAGTAGCTCAGGTGTTTGTAATCCTTGATGATCTTTTTGGCCTTCATGTGACATCGGCTGCTGTAGGTGTCCTAGAGTGCAGGTAGTTTGCCCCCGGTGATGCGTTGGGAAGACCCTCTGAAGAGCCCTGCGGTTGCGGGTGGTGCAGTTGCCATACCAGGCGGTGATAAAGCCCAACAGGATGATCTCAATTGTGCATCTGTAAAAGTTTGTGAGGGATTTAGGTGCCAATCCCAGTTTCTTCAGCCTCCTGTTGCGCCTTCTTCACCACACTGTCTGTGTGGGTGGACCATTTCAGATCGTCAGTGATGTGTACGCCGAGGAACTTGAGTCTTTCCACCTACTCTACTGCGGTCCCGTCGATGTGGATAGGGGGGTGCTCCCTCTGCGGTTTCCTGAAGTCCACAATCAGCTCCTTTGTTTTGTCGACATTGAGTGAGAGGTTATTTTCCTGGCACCACACTCCCAGGGCCCTGACCTCCTCCCTGTAGCTTGTCTAGTCATCGTTGGTAATCAGGCCTACAACTGTTGTGTCGTCTGCAAACTTGATGATTGAGTTGGAGGCCTTCTTAGCCACACAGTCATGAGTGAACAGGGAATACCGGAGGGGACTGAGCACCCTTGTGGGGCCCCTGTGTTGAGGATCAATAAAGTTGAGGTGTTGTTTCCTAATTTCACCACCTGGGGGCGGCCCCGTCAGGAAGTCCAGGACCCAGTTGCACAGGGTGGGGTTCAGACCCAGGGCCCAGAGTTTAATGATGAGCTTGGAGGGTACTATGGTGTTGAATGCTGAACTATAGTCAATGAACAGCATTCTTACATAGGTATTCCTCTTGTCCAGATGGGATAGGGCAGTGTGCAGTGCTATGGCGATTGCATCGTCTGTGGATCTATTGGTGCGGAAAGCAAAGACATTTACTGTTCTCTCTCTAATGCACACAACCATTAAATCACTCTTTATCACTGATTACAGCAGCATATCAAATACAACAGGAGAGTCTTTTCTCTGTATACGGAGCATACCTTTTAAAGACGTGTGATGACACTATGGAATAATGCTGGACATCTGTAATTTCCAACCACATATGAGGAGATCCTCATATATACTGTAGGCCTATATATTTATATGTACACACACACACACACACACACTAGGGATGGCCACGATTAATCAAATATCCGGATATCTGAATGGATCTTAGTATTTGATAACTTGAGTGAGTGTTCATCTTTGGAAAAAAATGTGGGTTCTATTTTGAGAATTTAAAAGCTTTTATTTTATTTTATACATTTTATTAGATTATCCTTGTGACATTGTTAACTACAAGGATATACCATGACATTTGAAATACTTAATTTCATAAAACAACAAACTTTTGAATGTAGTTTTTATCAACTTTGCTTGAGCCCTCCGGTCTGCCGTGACATCGGTATGCTATTTTCCCCACTTCAAATAGCAATTACAGATGTTTCCACGCAACCTTCCAAAGATCAATGTAAAACACTCACTTTTTGTGACAGAATCAGTTTTATCTTGGCGAAAATCAGACTTCTCTTTCGCTGTTCCTTCTAGCCAAAAACTACGGAGAAAAGGACCCTTCTGTGGTTTACCTCTGCCGTGTGCATTTGCGTCAATCTGATTGGTCAAGAGTTAATTCTTTCTGCCTCTCAGACTCCCCCCATGTGCTCCTGTCTCAAGTTGCACTCTGTCTCAATAAACGTGATTCTGTTTCTGTCTCAAGGGACACTTCAAATAATTAACCAGTTCCAGGGGCTGACAGTCACATTAGCTTTAATTGGATTGTTCTGGATTTGATTAGCCTGCCTAGCCATTTGCTTGTGATGATGGTGATACACTCACACCAGAGTCACAAGGGCCAGTTTTAGAAAAATAGTAATGATCCAAGACGAAGATCCACATGTGATTTGAAACATTGTGTATTTACTAGCCTAATGAAAGGTATAGGAGCAATCGTGTGTGTGGGTCCTACTTCGTTTCGACATGTTTGCTAGTGCTGATCTTAGATCCTAATGAATATGATTATATGGACGGGGAGCTTCATGTAGCCAACTCTGGTCCACATCTGGATTTCTGGTCCAACTCCCTAGTGGGGGAGTCCATCAGCTCTCCCTTCCTCAGAGAGGTCTGGGTAGAACACTGCATCACACCGCTGACACAAAACTGAACGTTTTTCCACAGGGAACATAGGTTTGTGCCATGGTCTGCTGGCCACTTCATTACTTTAGCAGACAGAAATACAAACGTTCAATTACGTACGGCTGTAATTTGACCTGTAGTGGTTCTGTTGAGAGAAAGCCACAAAATAAAGGGAACACACATCACCCGCTCTGACAGGAGTAGTATATCATTGCTCCTGTAAAGACATATCAATTAATCAGACTAGTTTCGACAGCTTGGCTTTATACATGACATATTCCTATTGTCCCATAGGGCTGAGGCCAGCTCAACTAAAACCAAGGCTTCATACTCTGTATGGCCTGCATATGGTCCTACTCTATGTGTGTGTGATTGGATCATGTTTAAACTTTACATTTATAATTTAATTCATTTTAAAACCTATATTATAGGCTTTGTTGGAATCAGTACTATGATATGATTTGATGGGTCCTTCCGGGTAAATTGGCAGGGTGATAACCCTATAGCATTAACCACTGTTTCGCCTCCACCGGAATTTCACACCATCAAATCAAAACAAGTTATTATAACAATTATGCATACATTATGCTGTCCACGAACGGTTTGGAGACCCTCCAGCTTCTATGGAACCCAAAGCATAACATTCATGAGTTATGTATACTTAGATTTCCAGTACTGTGTCCAAGACTACCACCAAATAAAGGAGTCATATTACTGTATATAGTTTAGTCCTTATCTAGAATATCTTAAAAGGTATGTTGCCCTCAATCATATATTGAGTCTCTTTCAGGCTCAGCTTGGCCTATAAACAGGTTAAGATGCCATTAGCGTTGTGGATGGATTGAAATGTGGCTCAATCCACAGGAGTAGCCACCACTAGTGATGGGTCTCTCAGCAGTTCATCAACCAATCTGTGATTGAGATTGATCTGAGATGAGCTGTCTTAAAACCCTTCAGCTTACTCCTGTATGTTCAGCCTATAGCCTCTACTGTACACTCTTAGAAAAGAAGGGTTCCAAAAGGGTTATTCATCTGTCCCCATAGGATCCTTTTTTGAAAAGGGTTCTACCTCTGTGAAAAGGGTTCTGCATGGAACCCAAAAGGGTTCTACCTGGAACCAAAAGGTTCTAGATAGCACCTTTTTCTAAGAGTGTATGATCAAAACAATGACAAATATTTTGCTGTGTGTATCTGCTACGCTCAGAGCATATTACTCTTAGACAAATAAGGAAATGACAAGACTGACTTGGTTTGATGTGTATATGTTCACAGTGAACTGTTAGAAATAAGTGCTGAACTCCTGGTGGCAGCTTGAATATGGGT